>NC_057356.1:57774849-58080766 GCF_016509475.1 Prionailurus bengalensis
GGTTAGGAATGTCAAGCAGCTACTTTAGCTAAAGAGGTTCAGGCACATTTGTCAAGAAAAGTAAGGGGGGTTCGTGCAAGGCTTGTGAACATTGAAAGGTCACACTGGCTTTTTGTCTTGGTGAAATGTAGCACCGTTAGAAGACTTTGAACAGAAAGGTGTGATCAACCATTTCAATATATCCCATGGCCATTGTGTTAAGAACTGACTCTAGGGGCCAAGAGTGGAAGTTGGGACCAGCTGGGGGGCACCCCTCCAGTGCTGCAGGCAAGAAACCATGCTGTGTCGGCCCAGGGCCATGGCGGGGCAGGTGATGAGAAAAGTTGGTTGGATTCTGGATGTGACAGGAAGATTTAGCTAACAAGACACCCTGTTGTGTTGGATGTGTGGGATAAAAGAACAGGGGGAATCAGATGACCCTGAGATTTTTGGAATTGGCAGCAAGATGGATGAAAGTTGCCATGTCTGAGATAGGGAACAGCTAGCTTCAGGAGAAGCAGGTTCCGAGATGAGGTGGGGGTGAGAGCAGAGGTGGTCCCTAAAGCCCTGAGGCTGGATGAGATGGTGTCTAAGAGAGGGAGTGTCCAAGTACACAAGAGGTCCAAAGACATTTAAAGGTTAAAGATAAGGAGGAACCAGCACAGCAGACTGAGAAAGGACAGCCAGGAGAAAGGAAGCAGACCAGGTGAATGCAATGTTCTGGAAGCCAAGTGAAGAACAGAAGTCGAGGAGGGAGCCGTCTGCTGGGTCTAGTGCAGCAGCAAAGTCTTCGACCACCTGGGAAAGAGCAGCTTTCAAAGGTGGTGAGAGCAGAAACTTCATTAGGCTGGGTTCAAGAGAGAGAATAGAGAGAAAAATTGGAGCAGTGAGCAAAACAACTCTGCTAAGCAGCTTTACTTTAAAGGAAAGGAGAAAAGTTGGGTTATAGCTGGAGGGCTAAGGAGAGTCAAGTGAGATGTTTTTGTCTTAAGGTGGGTGAAATTATGCCATGCTTCTATGCCAGCAGGAAGGTCTAGTGGGGGGAGCATGGGAAATGCGGGACAGAGAACCACTGGAATGGCTTCCAAATGCACACATGGAACATTGACCCTGCTAGGAGGGATAGTTTCTCGCTAGTCACAGGAGAGAGGCCATGGCTGGGGTTCAGGTGCGGGCAGGGGGAGGCTGGATGAGGCCCTGGAACATCTCCCCTGACTTCTTCTGTTAAGCTATTGAACCAGGAAGCAAGACCATGCTTGTGTGAAGATGTGTGACAGTGGGAAGGTTGGAGGAGAGAGAGGAGGTAGGCAGAGTCACCCAGGAGAGATTGTGATGAGGTTACCAGGCAGCAGTAAGGGTTTCCCAAAGACCGGTGACCATGGACTTAAAGGGTTTGTGCGTCCCCCCAGGCACTTTGAGCCACACTGGTGCACGTGTGGAGTAGCCGGGAGATGGACATAACTCTACAGCCTTTCCAACACCTGTCCCGTGGCGGGGGAGGGAGCATCTTCCTTGCCTCCCTGTGTCTAGTTAGGACAGCAGCCCCTTAGTTACCTGTGGCTGGGTGGGTCCTGACCAGCTGTCCTGGGTAGGCAGGAAAAGTGGGGGAAATACTCCTATGAGCCAAGGTGCAAGCCAAGAGCAGCTTCCTACCTACCAGAGTCGGGTCCTGGAGCAGGTCATTGCAACTTTGATGGGCATCTTGTCAACCGGGACCACCTCCTCTTCAGTCACTTCATTTCAGTGTTTTCTCTCTGTATAAAGCCTCTGTATTACCTAACTGGTTTCTCACAGGATTAAGGCACCTGCCACTTGCTCATTTTTTTTCCTCCTGTATGCTTTCAGGTTTGTGGTCCGCAGGTGTTCAGGATGCCGGTGTAAATGAACAGTGTGGCGACATCCTCACCAACAAACGGTTCATGCTGGACATGCTGTATGCCCATAACAGAAAGCCCACGGATGACGAGGAGAAGGGAGAGGGCGAGACCGGGAGGACTGAGCCAGGCGCAGAGGCGGTAGCCAGCCTGGCTAGCAGGATATCCACCCTGCAGGCCAACTCTCTGGCCCAGGATGACAGCGTCAGGAGGGTGGACGTTGGCTGTCTGGACAATCGGGGCAGCGTGAAAGCCTTCGCCGAGAAATTCAACAGTGGGGACCTGGGGAGAGGGTCCATCTCGCCTGATGCCGAGCTTAATGACAAAGTCCCAGAGAAAGCATCCGCACAGCAGAAGACGGAATCTGACTACATTTGGGACCAGCTCATGGCCAATCCGAGGGAGCTGAGAATCCAAGACATGGATTTCACCGACCTGGGGGAGGAGGATGACGTCGACGTCCTGGATGTGGACCTGGGTCCTAGGGAGGCTCCGGGGCCACCGCCCCCGCCCCCACCTACTTTTCTGGGTTTGCCTCCCCCGCCCCCACCACCCCTTTTGGACAGCGTGCCTCCCCCTCCTGTCCCCGGTAATTTATTGGCTCCTCCTCCTCCAGTGTTCAACGCTCCTCAGGGCTTAGGGTGGCCCCAGGTACCCCGGGGTCAGCCGGCATTCACAAAGAAAAAGAAGACCATCCGTCTATTCTGGAATGAAGTGCGGCCGTTCGAGTGGCCATGTAAGAACAACCGCCGCTGCCGAGAATTCCTGTGGTCGAAACTGGAACCTATTAAGGTGGACACTTCCAGGCTGGAGCACCTGTTTGAGTCCAAGTCTAAGGAACTGTCCGTCTCAAAGGTACCGCTAGCATCCCAAATGCTTCTTGATCTGCAGAGTTACTTTCCGCTGTTGAGTAGGACTGGGAGATGTGTTGTATATAAAATTCCCTTCATGCTGCTTTTGCTATATGGTAAAAAAAAAAAAGAAAGAAAGAAAGAAAGAAAGAAAAGGCAGTTGGTATAAACACCTTTAAGAGATGAGTCTTTGTGCCATACCCTAAACGAGTATGGGACCCTTCATGGCCAACATGGACAGCAGCTTCCTAACACCACTAGGCAAAGTAGCTTTCAAAGGACCAAATAACCCAGAGGAAAAGACAAAAACATTAACCAGGGAATATTAGCTGAGCCCACCAGTAGATGCTGATGTTAACTAGAGGAAAGTAGTCTTGCTAATTGATCGACCACCTGGACTTTATCCAGGAGATGTGGCTATTTACTCTCACCTTGATTGGTTATAGTGGATGGTAGTGGTAGTTTGAACTTCCGATGTAACCACACGGTAATTTAGAGTAAACTTGCAAGAACTTACCATAAATTAGTTTTAGCTCCATGTGTTCCATTTATCATCATTTCGGGTGAGTACACGGCTGCCTGAGCTGGACTCCCTGACCAATTCCGGATCAAAAAGTAGGTGCAACATTCTCAGGACAAGAGGACCCTTCAGACAAGGAGCCAAATGACAGAGTTCATGCCTAGGGAGGGGTGGGACTAGGGGGGCCTGGAACCAGGGGCGCTGCTCCTCCCGAATTGGCCTTCGCCCTGGTGTCGATTTCTGCCTAGTCTCCGCAAGGATGTGAATCTCAACTGGTCTAGCCTCAAGAACACTCCCCCCCACCCCCCACTCAGTTCAAAATGAAAGCTTCCTCCTGTTTGTAAATCCAAACTGCTAGGATCCAACTCAGCACATCATGTCCAGTCAGTCCTCTCCTTCCACTGAAAGTAGACCCCCTTTTGTCCTCTCCAGAAAATGACACCTAGGAAAGTGAGGTTGGGCATCCCCTCTCAGTGTCTATGTGTCCTGACTTTCCCAGGACTGGTGGCATGTTGTGCTGAGCCACTCGTGTGTCCCCTTGAGTTCTTCCAGTGCAGCATGGCATTTGGGAGAAACTATTCCTGGCTGGTTAAAACAGCAGTCTCTGGTGGCCCGGAGTTATCCAGGGCCCACCCTCACTCGCACCACCCTCCAACCTACTGATCTAGTTGGCTGGTCTCCTTCAGCCACCACCTCCTCACATGGGCTGGTCTGGCTGGTACGCCCTCTGGGCTTCCACGGGTTGCTCAACACCCTTAGGTTTCTGGCCCTTGATTTGAGTTGGAGGAAGTAAAGGGAGTAACAGTTTGGCAGTGAAGTTCTTTCTGACTTTGTTTTTACAAAAGGAAGTAGCAAGATTAAAAACTTCATTGAGGGGACCCAAAATGGGCAGTTCACCCGCTTCCCTCCTTCTCTTGACTCTACTCTGGTTGGTGACAAGAGTCTGGTCACTGCCCTCTCAGTAGCCTGAAGTTCTATTCTTGTTTGAAGTAGGTGGTGACCTCTTAAAATGCTTGATTGCCTGGCTAAAGAACAAATGTTTGCCTAGTTTTTCTAAAATGAGAGCATAAGAGAAAAGTAATATATTGAAAATTTTACCAAACATTCCAGAATGTCCTACAGTGGGACCTAGGAACCCATACCTCTGTTCTTGGGAGCGGGGTGGGCGGAGATAGGAAACGTGAGAAGGAAATAATTTACAAATGTTACAAAAGGTAAAAAATGCACATTAAGATTAAAATACATCACATTGGAGAGTTGAATCTTTATGTGTATGCTATTAATGCAGGTATAACCAATTTTACTTCCATTTCTAATCCTTGACTATGATTTTCATACAGCACAGCTGTAAACAACCACTTCTGAATTCTGGCTTGTGAATTCATTCATTATTCATTAAACACAATAGCAACACAAATAAAAATGAAATAGACTTCACAAGCCAGCACAGAGCAAAGGGAATCGGTTTTGGTTTTTGTCAGAAAACTTATACCAGACCGGAGCTCCAGAGCATCCTTCTGACCATCCAGGTCACCCCTCAAAATAAAGATTCATGTTCCAGATCCAAGGCTGGGTGACCAGTTAATGGAAATAAGAACAGGAAAATATGCTTTTGTATTTCCTTTCCAAATAGTTTTTGGAACTGGATCTATTTTTCTGTCTCAGAAGGAAATATATATAGCTTTTTAGTAAGATGACTTTAATTATGTTTTGTGGAGAAAGACAGAAATCCTGTGCTAAATTTCATCGTGTTGTGTTCCTACTGCTGGTCTGAGATGCAGTGAATCACATAGAAGATCACAGGAGTGACCCCAGAGAATGATGTCAGGGCAGAAAGCCCCTGGAGGTATGGGGATGTACCCTCATGGACTTCGTATCATCCTGAGGAGCCCCAGGAAGTGGCCTTCATCCTATGTGCCTAATCAAGAGCAGCAAAGTCCCTCCTGCTCCCAAAAGGCAGTTTTTATGTCCTAAGTTACAGACAGTACACAAGACAGGTGTGGACTGGAAGAGAAAACTGGAAGGAAGAAAGGGACTTGGTCTCCCCTTTGAGGGCTCAATGCTGTCTTCCTCCCCTGGGCTCATTAAGTTTATCATGGGGAGGGGATTGCAAAATGGGTTTGGAGAATTTTTTTCAACTTTATTTACTCTGACATTTCAAAACATATCAGAAGCTATTCACAGTGACTTTTTAAGAAAATTCAAAGAATGATGAATTATTTGGTCTGGGGTGAGCCCCAGCCTGGGTTATTTTTAAAAGCACCTCAGGGACTCAACCAAAGTTGTGCACCATTGATTTAAAGTGATAAATGAGGCACCAAGGAGGGAGGCATTGATCCCTTCACCACTGTGTTCCACGTTGACTCCCCCATCCCCCAATCCATTTTATTCTCCCAAGAAGGGAGTCAAGTTTTCCTACCCTATACTCAAGTTCAGGACATACTGAAATGTTATTTTATTTAACATCACCCTCATAAAACCTGAATTCTATCATATGGAAATTGAATACCCAACTTTGGGACTTCAGTGGGGTGACCATACATCTAATGTATCCAGGTTGGCCCGGTGTATGCCTGTTGTCCCAGCATGTATGTAGAGCACTCCCTTTCTCTCTCAGAGGTCTTCTGGTTAGGGTACTAGACATACTCCATTACCATCAGTAAGGCAGCTGTGTCGCAGCCGGCCTCAACTATGGAAGACTGCTGCAGAAGAACTGGGAAATGAATGCTTTTTTTCCCTAAGCTTCATGATAAGGCAAGCCTATTCTGCCAAGTTCCTCAGAAACTCTATTCCTAGCTACAGGTTTGTCAGCCTTTATGCAAACATAGTTGGGTGATGTCGTTGTTGCCTTAATGCTTGCCCATGTGTATCAGTCTCCCTTGTTACAAGGACTTAGGAATATTCCACAGTTGTCACATCTTTATGACATCTGTATTGTGGTCTCATTGTCATTGTCACTTTCTCAACAGGCAGTTTTGAAAATATCCAGTGGCGTCACTCTCTTGGCAGTTAGTGGAGAGTGAGGAGGAATGATTTATCATTGCAAAGCCAGTGCCCTGCTGAGCCAGACCCAGGGTCTGTGACTGCGATGCTGAGAAGCATTTTGAGAGGTCGTGCATTTCATGGGAGTGCTCTCCAGCTGAGGGGTATTTGTTGACTAAATCACATCCTTAGTCCAGTTTCCGTGTTCGGTCACAGCACCCTCTGGGGTGGCAAGTTCTGTATACTGAATATCCATTCTTTAAATGTTGCATCCTTTATTTCTAGTAAAATCAGTCTTTAAAAAGTCGAAGGGGGTGATTCTTCAGGGCAGGATGAACACACTGGAAAGCAAGCCCTTTTACCTGCCCAGATGGCATGCCTCCACGTGTGCTTCTCATTTCATACTGTCCCCTCATGGGGAAGTTTCCGCCTTCACTGTGGTCCTTCTCTGGACCTTGGACCTCCTTATGCATGTGCCACGGGCAGAAGCCCCAGGGCTGTGTAGAGACATGGATCCAGGTTTTCTGTCTTATTTCCAAGAACCGCACCCATGATGTGGTTGCATGGAGTTAGCTGTAGCAGGATGTGTGGCCCTGCCTTCAGCAGTCAGCTGCACCCAACCCCAGAGCCTTGCAAGCTGGTTTACCCCTGAATCTGGAAAAACTGTTTGTTTCTCCGTCATCGACAGCTTAGCTCCCGGTACTGGGATGAGCTCGGCATTTGTTGGGTGTCAGGGTCGTTTTAACATCAAGAAAAACTCCCTGCATTGTCTGTAGCTGTGGGGACTTGATCCTACGTCATTCATAAAAATGGCAGGGCCAGTCCTTATTGTGTCTTCGAATGGATAGGGGACCCTGTTACTGTTTTCTATTTTAAGAAATGTTCTCTTATCCCTCCCTTTTGTTTCCTGTTTTTAAATTGCATTCCTCTTTAAAGAACAACTTTCTACTCAGCAGTCCTGTCTCAAAAGCCGTTAGACTTTCAAAAAGTCTAAATCAGTCTCTCTAGATGCATGAGAGATCATTTAACATCTATGATCCCTGTGCCCTGCTCCAGACCAAGGAGATCAGAATCTCTGAGGATGATGCCCAGGCATCACTGATGTTTAGAAGTACCACTGAAGATTCTCTTGTGCACTCACCATTGTGCTTTGATCTAAATAAACTACATTTTCTGGTTTTCCTTCAGAAAGTGTCAGGAGATTGATCAGTCCTGTTTTCTTCTCAGATACATAATGCTGAGTTTCTCCTATCTAGTGATAATGAGTCACTTAATGTTGACCCATCTGCCATCAGTCATGGAAGCAGTCATGCCTCCTGGAAAAGGAGAATCTCCTGTTGTTTCTCCAGAATGCTCCTTTCAATTAGTCCTAGAGACCAGTCTGTTAGCCTCAGAAGGGAATTTAGCCTGTGGAAATCACCATGATACTCTCTTTGTTAAAAACAGAAACCGAGGTGTTCTCTACATTCTTTTTTGCAAGATCTTTAGTACCATTCAAGGAATGCTCATTTTCTGGGATTCCATGTGCCTGGAGGTCTGTGCAGACTCTAATAAGCACCCATGAGCTATTTTCAGTCATTTAGAAAGCCCCTTGAGAGTTGTCCGTATCCATGGCAAGAGCTTTATAGGCTAAATTGAATATTGAGTCTCTATACTTTCCTCTGGAATTATCACTCTCCAGGGTAAGGACACTGATCTGATCTGACCTTCTTATTTATGTAGATGTCTTTGATCAGCAAATGTGGTAGACACATTAGTCATGAAAAATATATACTGGTAGACCATGTATTTTTAAAATGTCAGTTGAACAGAAATGATAAAAAGGAGTCATTGGTGAAATAGCTAAGAACTAATTTTTAGAAAGTAATATATTCCAAGCATTGTCATAAGTGCTTTACATGTATTAATTCCAGTAATGCTATTCTTTTTTTTTTTATGAAATTTATTGTCAAATTGGTTTCCATACAACAGCCAGTGCTCATCCCAACAGGTGCCCTCCCAAGGACCCATCACCCACCCTCCCACCCCCCATCAACCCTCAGTTTATTCTCAGTTTTTAAGAGTCTCTTACGTTTTGGCTCCCTCTCTAACCTTTTTTTTTTTCCTTCCCCTCCCCCATGGTCTTCTGTTAAGTTTCTCAGGATCCACATAGGAGTGAAAACATATGGTATCTGTCTTTCTCTGTATGACTTATTTCACTTAGCATAACACTCTCCAGTAATGCTATTCTGATAGTTCTAGCAAATACCTCTGTAGTGCCTACCGTGATTCAGGCATTGTTCTTGCTGCTTTACATCCATGGTCGCGTTTCATTCTCACAGCAAACCTTGCAAGATATGTGCCAGAGAGGAAACTGAAGCACAGAGAGGTCCAGTGACTTGCCAAAGTCACACATCCATGAATGGTCACATCCCAGCTGAAGTTAACTTTCAGGGCTCCCGAGTCTGTCCATGTGATCCTTGGATTCCATTTTGTTTCTGCTACTTTTTGATAAAAAGGTCAATCAGCCAAAGTTTGGTCCTCCACCTCAGTGAGTCTCGAGAACCATCAGGGAAGAAAGGCTTGCTAGAAAGAGGCTCCCTTGGGCCCAGGCTCTGGGCATAGCATGTTAGATTAGGACTTGGCTGAAAGTGAAATGGGAACACTGGACTCTGGCATGAGATAGTTGCCCCAGCAAGAGTGGTAGTAAGGTAGTGTGGGGGAAACCACTGTGGATCTGTCTCTGTACATGCCATTTTTCCAAATATGTCCATAAGTGTTCAGGGGAAAAGGAACTTGTTTAAGGGGTATGGGGCACCCTGGGAAGAAGCCAGGCTCTGTTTTGCTTCCAGAAAACCTGGTTAAGCTGAACTCTTGACCAGAACCAGGCAGTAATGCCCAGAATATAGAATAGCACCACCTTTGAAGCCCCAACTTTCAGGGATCCTATAGTGTGCCAACAGTTGCCTTTCCAGAAATACTGTCTCTGGGGAAATGCTTCAGTCTTGTATGCCATGTAGGGCTTGTTTGTTTTTGTTTCTGATTCAGCCAAGAAGATTGTAGGGAGAGGGGAGGCGGTGTAAGGTCCAAACTGGTGAGAGAAGAGGTTACCCTCCATGGAAAGAGATGCTATAAAGGCAAGCAGAGACCTTGGATAAGGGTCAGGAAGGAGGTCACTAAGGCAATTCAGCTCCTTTCTCCCAAGCTGTGCAAGAAGACTGAAGGTCTAGCCTCCAAGAAGACAGAAGTGTGCCCCCCCAGGAAGAGGTTTCAAATAGGCAGCATCCAAGACCATAGAGTTGCAGGATTTTTGAGAAGCATAGAGGAGATGGTCAATTTAAGTGGTTATTAGTAACTACCAATGCTTGGGGAGAAGGCTGTGACCATTCCCTGCAGCCCCAGATTCACCTAGTGATCAGCTTCCTGGGATGGGGTCTACTCTGTAGAACCCATAGGGCCCTGCTCTAAGACATAGGGCCCTGCAAACAGTGTCGCAGGATCATGTGAAGGACATAGTAAAGATCAGACTTGCTGAGCTGGGACTTTGATCACAGAATGACAATTAAAATGGATTGAATTTGATGACTGCTAATCCTGAGACATGGGCATGTGCTCCTGGGCACAGAAAACTTTGGCTTATTGCAGGTACTGCTCTAGGTTATCGTGGAAGGGAAGGAGAGAGTCGGGCATCCCCACATGATCTCCTCCTTCATCTTGGGCAGAACGGACGCCAGGGCACTTGGGTGCTCAGTGGCCTCTAGTGGAGTTTGTTAATGATGAGGAACAGCATTTAAAACACCTTTTGGATAAAATCCAGAGATTGAACAATTCAATTTCAGATATTACCTTAATTCTTATTCTTTCCCTTACCAAGTGGGTCAAAGTGCTCTGAAAACACTTGGAGTCACCTTTGGGGACAGCTGTCCCTGTTATTTCAGGATGCTCAGGGGCTTGCTTCTTCCTGACTTATAGGAGAGTATGTGGGTGTGTTCACTGGTATAAACTGAATGCTGTTGGGAATGGAGACAAGGACATGCCCGGCTCAGAGCCATCACATAGGTGTGTGCAGTCTGTGTGCTGTGCAGGCTGCCATGGGGCTGTGTCTCCCCAGGGAAGGCATCTTTTTCTCATTTGCACAAAGGCTAGATTGGGCTGAGTCTGCTCAGGCATCTTTCCAGGCTCTTGGAGTAAAGAGGGCCTATATAGATGAGGGGCTAAGAGCTAATGATTCCCAGGGAATCCCTGCCTTCCAGGAAATGTCTCCTGTATTGGAGCCTGGCTGTGGGTAGTTGCCTCTCCTATGCCAGGTCCCAGGCTCCTTCTGCCATCCATGCTGCCCTCCTTATGCTCACAGGATGTCTACTGAAGCATCTTCAGGCCTCGTGTCCTGGCATCCCTCTTTGTTGCCTGCCTTCAGCATTTTGCCAAGCCTTTTCTCATTCCTTCTTAGCTTTCCACACACAAAATAATATGTTAGATTTAAAAGCTGAATATCAGGGGCTCCTAATAAGCTTACTTGATTAAATACACAGCAGATAAGCTCGCCCTGCAGAGTGGAATGCTTCTAGGCCACATGTCCCTGGGCATTCAAACCTGATCACACCCACAAGAATTGTTCCTCCTGGCCACCAGGCTGCAAAACAGCTGGGGATGCTTTCAGTTATTGTCTTCGTGAGGAAATTTTAATTTATTCCCAAATGCATATTTAAAGACTTAAAATAGAATTTTAGCAATTGAGTTTGGAAGGGCTTAGTAGGGCTTAAGGAACCACAGTCCATTTCTCCTTGCCAGCTTGCAGCCTTCAGTGTTAAAGCAGGCCAGCTTCTCCAGAAAGCTCAGCTGTTCGAAGGCCCAGCCAGTAGGGAGGTCCTCAGTGCAAGAGACTGACAGCAGCATCAGCCAGTCGGCTGGGGCCTGTGTGCAGCAGAATCGGAGCAGCTGGTTCCTGAGGTCCCTGCATATGGCCCCCAAACCTCTTGCTTCATCCCTGGCAGTTTCCAGCAAGCTAGACAAAGCCACTTCTTATCTCCTTATTTTCACTCCCCAACTCCAGGCTCTCCCCTAGACATTCCCTAGGGTCCAGGTCAACGTCAACTCCTTCAGAGCCTGACCTCTTCCACCACCCCGCCACTGAGCCCTTGTCCATGGGGAGCACACCCATCACCGTGCTGAATGTGTCTTTTCCTTCCGGACATCCCTTGTGCCTTGCTCATCATTACCAACCTGGGCTTGGGCTTGTTACATAGGTGAAAATAGTCATCCTTCCAGCTCTGTTTGTCCCAGGGGAGGAATCTGAGCGCACAAAGGGTGCCAGCTGAGGCAGAACTCCTCCCCTCTCCTCCGTTGCCACCTGCCCTTAACTCCCTGAGAGCTGAAGGGTGGGGGCTTTGTCATCTCGATTCTGGACACATGTTGGCTTACCAAGTCCCATACTTGGTAGGCTCTACCAAGTCATGTGCCAGCCCAGAACCTGCCCCCAAGGAGCACCCAGGTCAGCAGGGAAGCCAGACTCACTAGGGCTCTTTGAGGACACCTGGACGCTTCTTGTCCCCTGTCTCCCTCTTTGGCCTCTGTGCCCATTCATCTCTCATTCTTGTTGAGCAGGTTCCCTTTTGCTTCCCTTCCTCAGAAGGCGCCCCCTCAGCTGCCCAATGGGCAGCCACCCAGATGTCTAAGTGTGGCAGGTGCTCCATTATGAGGGGCACAGGATGTTTAAATGGTGAGGGGATTCCCTGAGACAGTGTGGCCAGGGATGCAGGGGGGCTGGCAGGCCAGCGACGCCGGATTCTCCTCACCACTCCTGTCTTCTCGGCACACACCATGTGCACTAAGGCCAACCAAGGCACATTCCGACACCTTGCAGCCTGCAGGAAGGGAACTTTGAGAGGTTTTAGTTCTGTTTCCACTGCCTCTATGGAAAAAAACAGGTTTTTTTTTTCCTTGCCAAATATCACATTTTTCCCAATTGAAGGAAAATCAATTTTATTTTGTAATGTGTCTGACTCGTGAAGTTCCATTGCTGACCCATGCTTGGCGGCTTCTCAGAGCTAATCCCTGATCTCTTTCTTCTGTGCTGAGCAGTAGCCAGTCCTGAGCTGAATCAGGGCCATTTGTTTTCATCTCTAAATAAGTAGTGAGTTTGCTTTTAATAATGAAACACAGAAAGGACCAAAGATGATGCATTAATCTTGGATTCTCCTTATTTTATCACCAAGAAAACTGCTGCAGATGGAAAAAGGCAGGAGGTCATCGTCCTGGACCCCAAGAGGAGCAATGCTATTAATATCGGTCTGACAGTGCTGCCCCCCCCGAGGACGATTAAGATAGCCATTTTGAATTTCGATGAATACGCCTTAAACAAAGAAGGAATTGAGGTAAGAGAAGCTCTCTCAAGCATTATTTGTGCTCTGTTAACATGTCCCATATGTAAAGCATTACTGTGTCCAATATGACTTTCTCCGCAGGGTGCCTTGCCATTTTTCTGTTTCAGCCAAACTCTGAATAATGTTAATAATTCGCACATTTTTTTTTTTAACTTCTGGATTGTGGGGGGAAGCCCTGCTTGGCCTATGAAGTTCAGTGATCCTCACTGTCTGGTTCATTTACTGCCTGCTTTCTGACCGTGCTCGCCTACCTCAGCACAGAAGAATAACCTTTCCAACCAAACAAGCTTAATCACAAGTAGGGATTTCGTTGTGTGCTCCCACCCACGCGAATGGCTCTCTTTCACTCTCGGTGCTCGTTGGGACGTGCAGAGATAGGTTTTGTGTGACACACTGAAGAACCCATGCCACCCGCCCTTGAGCAGGTGTTGATCTGAATGGCAGCAGTGGAGGGAGACGGGTCACTTGCTGTGACTGCGTGGTCTGCTGGGCTCAGTGCTCTTCATCCAGGCCCCGTTCTGCCTCCACCATGGGCTGCTATGACTTTGCAGCAAGTTAAAGCTCCTATTCTAATCATGGAGAACACGTGAGGGGAGCGAGGGACCCTGCAGGTTCTGCCAGATGGGCGACAGAGCCTGGGGCCCCCTGACTGGGTCACCGTGGGGATGTGAGGGTGTTGCGTTGTGGTGTTAGGTGACACTCTCACCATCCTCCTAGTGGCAAGGAGCCCTGGATTCCTTTAAAGCCTTCCCATAGTTGGGGTTCATGGGTGCACAGCCTTATCTGCAGCACTGGAGAGTGGACGGGACCAGTGAAGGCTGGCTGAAGAGGGAGGGTGAGCCCCTGACAGTGAGGAAGGGCCCGGGCCAAGCTGCCAGGCACACCCATGGCCCCAAGTGTGGGAAGGAGCAGTGGAGCCCTTGGGGCCAAGTGGGTCTGAACCCAGAAGGCCAGGCGTGCTTCTGTACTTTGGAAAGACGAGGCCCCTCAGGAAAAACTGTGCTCCTAGAGGCTTATATTGGGTTAGTAGTATCCCTTCAAAATCTACATCCACCCACAAACTCAGAATGTGACCTTATTTGGAAGTAGGGTCTTGGCAGACGTAATTGAGATAAAGTCATATTCAATTAGAGTGGGCCCTACTCCAGTGACTGATGTCCTTATAAGAAGAGGGAAGTTTAGACAGAGACACAGAGAGGGGAATGCTATTCTGTGAAGACCGAGAACACACAAGGACACACACAGAACAGACTGCTGTGTGATGACTGAGGCAGAGATTGGAGTGATGTTTACAAGCCAAGGGACGACACTAAAGGCCACCTGCAACTACCAGAAACTAGGAAGGGATGAGGAAGAATTCCGCCGCCCCCCCCCCCCAGGGCCTTCAGAGAGAACATTGCCCTGCTGACACCTTGATGTCAGATTTGTAGTCTCAGACGGAGAGAATTCTGTTGTTTTTAACTACCCAGTTTATAGTATTTTGATGGCAACTCTAGGAAACCAGTACAAGGCCTAAGCAGCTCTACTCTGAGAAACAGACACATGCTGTGTTCCAGGAGCCGGATCTCAGGTGGGGCCTGCATTTGCCTTCTGGCTGGAGAGAAAGTGGAGCCGGGAGCCCTGGAGTCAGGCGAGGAAGCAGAGCAGGTGAATGTATCTAGGTTCGCAGCCACAGAGTGAGGGCATGTGGCCCACTGAGGCAGGGGTATAAAGGAGAGAGAGCAGGTGACAGCAGGCAGATACAGAGAGGGACACTGAGGCAGCTACTGGACGGTGAGAAGGAGGCAGGCCAGGCCTCAGTGTGAGGCTGCCCCACTCTGGGGCCCCCGGAGAAGTAAGGGAGGAGAAGGGCATTGGCTGGCCCCCAGGCAGATGGGGGCTGCCAGCCTGGATGAACCAAGTACAACGTGTCTTTCATCTAGAACAAACTGCGTGGTGGGCCCTCGCACACATTCCAGCCGTCCTATTTACTTAACAGTGTCTTTCGGCGATTGCAAAAGCTTCAGATTCATACAAAGAGAGGCTTCAAATGCAGCCAGAGCCAGGCTGATTGAAGGAAAAAATGACAGCTTCCCCTTTTAAAAATATTTCCCCTTCTTGTCATGAGAACTTGAAAGTCCATCAGGAGAGATTGATTCCTTTGGGTTTTGCCTTTTTCTTTCCTGAAATGTAGCTCTCCTTGGGTAGGGAAAGTTTCAGATACAGTAAGTTACTGAGATTTTAGAATAACTCAAATCACTTTTTTTTTTTCCTGTTTTCCAGATGAGTACCTGGTTTGTTTTTTTTTTTTAATGTTTATTTATTTTTGAGAGAGAGAGAAAGAGAGGGGGACAGAGTGAGACAAAGGATCCAAAGCAGGCTGTGCGTTGTCAGTGTGGAGCCCAATGTAGGGCTCGAACTCCCCAGCTGTAAGATCAGGACCCAGGCCAAAGTCAGACGCTTAACCAACGAGCCACCCAGGTGCCCCATTGAATATCTTTTCGATCCAGACAGGAATAATGATAACAACAGTAGTGCTGATCGTACAGAAACACCACCACAGCGCTAAACCTGACTTCCGTAGCTTTCTTCCTGTGGGCCCGGGCGCAAGCCGGGTGCTCTACACAGATTCTCAGGAGGTACGGCTATTTTGTTCCCCACCTTCAAGATGAGGAGAGAGTCCCAGTACCAGTCTGTGCCTGGCTTCCACAAGCCAGTATGAAGTCTGAGTCTGAAGTGTAGACCCTGAGCCTTGGGAATGGAGTGTATTCTGTGCCGGAACTCGTGCGACAGAAAGAACAAGAAGGAATCTGAAAGGTCATGAAGAGCCCCCTGGAGGAGCACAGGCCCCCCGACAGCGCCACCTGTGGCGTGGCCCCAGAAGTGGCTGATGTGTGGAATGGTTTTCTGTGGGAGGGCACAGCCGTCGAAATCACTGCTGACCCTGCCTGGGAGTTCAGTGTGCTATGCGAGCTCATTAAATGCATCCTGAGTCACAACAGCAAATGGACTTGCACATTTTTTTTTTTTTTTTTTTTACCAGTTTTTATCTGAACAGCATTTCTCAGCCCTGTCACTACTGACATTCTGGCTGGGGCCGTTCTTTATTGTGGGGGCGTCCCCTCCCTTGTAGGACGGGTAGCAGCATCCCTGGCCTCCACCCACCCAGTGATACCACCCCAGCGACAACCAAAAATGTCTCCAGACTTTGTCAGACATCCCCTGGAGGCAAACCTCACCCTAATGGAGAATGTCTCATCTGAAGGCTGCCCGTGTGTATTTTTCACTTCTTATCAGCCATGCCGAGGAGATTCCAGTGGAAACCAGACACACTCATCTGTCACCTGCCATCTCTGGCCACTGATCTCCAGGACCTGAGAGGCCTAGATACTCTAGATCCATGTCCTGGACCATTAGCCAGAGCTTACTTTCTGGGCTTGTTGTTTAGGAGCTAAGTCAGGACTGAGAAGCGATGGCTGTTGTGTATTTACAGATCTTTACTAATAAGATTTCGAGCTTGTGCCCAAAGGGCGTTTCGCCAAACTGTCTGCTTCTTGGACACAGGCACGGTAGCCTGGCACCACGGCTTAATAGGGCCATTTGAAACCTCTGGGTACCAAATGTGATTAGGATGTATTAAATTACATCCTGTGGCTTTGCTTAGCAACCCAGTGATATGTATCCGGCTGTGCCACGAAAACCTGAGGGAGCGGTTGACTAACTTCATTAAGGAAGTAATTTTTCATAAGAGTATTAAACTTGAGAACACATTTTGGGGGCCATCTCTAAGTAGTATTAATGATATTTTTCCAAGTAAAATGTCATCAGGTTATCACAAATGGAAGTATGAAGGGGTTTCCTTTTTTCTTGTGGTTTTCTAATTTTTATACGGTCTGTGTCTACAGAGGGTAGCATGACTGGATGGTCCCAAGTGATACTTAACGTGGCTCATTTTGGCTGCCAGGCCCGCCAGCATCCTAGAAACAGAAAGTCCCTGGGGCGCCTGGGTGCCTCAGTCAGTTGAGCATCTGACTCGAGCTCAACTCTTGATTTCTGCTCAGGACAAGTATCTTGGACTTCGGGAGATTGAGCCCCGCGTTGGGCTCTGCACTGGTAGAACAGAGCCTGCTTGGGATTCTCTCTCTCCCTCTCTCTCTGCCCCTCCCCCACTCATGCTTTCTCCCTGTCTCTCAAAAACAAATAAACATTAAACAAAAAGAAAGAAAGAAACAGTCCCTTTGGCTGCATATACAGAATGATAGCACCTTTTCAGACAGTTCGTGCTGTTCAGTCCCTGTCCAAGTGCGTGCCAAACACACAGACAAACCTGAGCCTGGGAACCATGGTCGATCAGCAGTGCCAGGGAACCAGAATATCCCTGCAGCTGGGCTCCTGAGCCACCTGAACCCTGGTGGTTTTGCATTTTTGGTTGAAAAGCCCTGAATTGCGGAGACGGTGCTGGAAAAGTAGGAGCAGCGCCTTGGTGGTCCTCCAGCTCTGCCTTGGTTGATCCAACGTAGCCTCAGGCACCTCACTTCCTCTGCAGAGTTGATGCAATACTTTCTGCCCCACGTGCTTCACTGAGTAGTCCTAAGAATGAAAGAAAATACAATCAAGACGCCTTGAGAAGTAAAGGGGGAAAAAAAATCCCTGCATAAGAATAAGGACATGAATAGAAAGCTATGGTCTCAGGAGATTATGCAAGGTGTGCACAAACCAGCCTCAGCTCGAAGTGCTCCACCTTTGTGTGATTGTCACCAAAATCCCTGGGCTGGATTCTTATCCACAGCTGGGGCCAGGGTTCTGTTCAAAACTCACAGGGCAAAATAATTCCTTGTTATAGTCTTATCTGCAGGTGAATGAGATGGCCAAACACCAAAGCATTTGGGTTCATAAAAAAATGAGACTTCTCCATTTTTCTCTGAAATCTGGTTTTCAGATAGCAAAGCAAGTATACTTCAAGCGGTGCTGGCAGGATACTGTCTGGGAGAAAGCAAAAAAAGAAAACAAACGCTGGGATTATTACGTAGTAGTTTTGTTTGATGTCTTTTTCCCCGGGAAACCAAATGGTGACCGTAAAATCATCAATAAATTCATCCACATGGTAGAAGAGCAAATTAAAGGTACCTCTTTGTGCTCATCCCCTTAGCATCTGCTCATGGAAGAAAGCCATCAGCTCCTAGAAGGTGGGTTTGACCTGCCCTTCCACTGTCTTATGGCTATTTTTATTGCCAGGGATGTGTAAAAAATAAAGTGAAATAAACCGGCAGCTGGCAACCTCATAAATCTGCAGCGGTGAGCAAATGGTTTAAATTAGTCAGAGAAGTACAAAACAAAAGTAAGAGTGTTTGATTACTTTCCCAAAGGAAAGAAGCAACTAAAATCATTGCCGGAAAATGCCTTCTGAGGAAGGAGGAAAAGTGTTGGCAATTTTTTGTTCTGGAGTTCTTGTGCATACTTTAAACAACTTAAGCAGTAAGAAAATGAGAACACAAATTTTAGTTTTTGTTTTGAAGGCGTGTTAAATTCAGATCCTGAATGTTTTCAAAGCGGTGACATCTGCCTGCATTGTTTGGGTTATTTTTTTTTTTTAAACCATCTGTGTGGACAGGTGGGAGCAAAGAGCATTGTTGCTGAATAAGTGCCCTGATGCCTACGTTCCACCCACTCAGTCTGTGTCGGGGCCACGATGAAGGGAGTATTGGAAGAGGAGGCTTCTAGGCTCCCTTCTGCATCCTCACTGCGACTAATGCACAGAAGACACAGCTGAGTGTAGTTTGGCCTCTCTACCTTCTAAGAAACTCCAGAGATGACCATCCTGAGGACTCTCTCATCAGACCCAGGATGCCAGCCACCGCACTCGGATACATCGTGCGCACATCTGCGTGTTTGTGGATTGTGCTGTCGTGTCCAGTTTTTAATTTTATTTTTAATTTGTGTGTGTGTGTTACTATAGAGGAAAACTGACCTGTTTTGGTGTCCAGTTAGTTCTGTGAGTTGTAAAATCTATAAATTCATGAGCAGTGACCATGGCAGTCAGGATTCACAACAGCCCTATGTCCCAGGAAAGGTCTTATGCTAGCTCTTTCTAGTTAAGCCCTTCACCTACCTGTAGCCCCCTGGAAACCACTGATCTCTTCCCATGACTATGGTTTTGTCTTTTTGAGAAAGACAGAAAATTCTTTTTGGAACCATGCAGTATAGCCTTATAAGACTGACTTCTTTCACTCAGCATGATGGGCACTGTTGAGATTCATCCAAGTTGTGGTATGTATCTATAGCTGGTCCCTTTTTATTGCTGAGCACCGTAGCATTGCAGGGATGTGCTACGGTTTGTCTGTGCGTCTGTTGAAGGATTATGTAGCCTGGTCTGGTTTTCGGCAAGTGTGAATAAGACTGCTACAGATAGTCACGTACAGGTTTTTATGTGAACTTCAGTTTTCATTTTTCTAGGGTAAATACCTCCAAATGGAATTGCTGGGTAACATGATAAATCATAACCTTTTGAGGAACTGTAATTTGTCTTTCTTTTCAATGTCTTTCACAGATAAAAAAGTTTCAATTTGGATAAAGTTCAGTTTCTCAACCCTAGTCTCTTTTGGTGTTGTGTCTAAGAGTTTGTGGCCTAACGTGGGTCGCAAACATGTTCTTCTATGTTTCCTCTTTTAAAGAAAAAAATTTTTAATGTTTATTTTTGAGAGAAAGAGAGACAGAGTGCAAACGGGGAGGGACAGAGAGAGAGGGAGACTCCAAAGAATCCAAAGCAGGCTCCAGGTTCTAAGCCATCAGCACAAAGCCCGACGAAGGGCTCAAACTCATGAACAATGAGATCGTGACCTGAGCTGAAGTCAGATACTTAACCGACTGAGCCACCGAGGCACCCCTCTTCTGTGCTTCCTCTTAGAAATTTTGTAGTGTTACCTTTGACTTTTAGATCTGTGAACCTTTTGAGTTAATTTATATGTAACATTTTTTGCACATGGATTCCAGTTCCAGCACCATTTGTTGAAAATACTATCTTTTCTCTATTGAGCTGCTTTTGTACCTTGGTCAAAATCACTGGGCTGTATTTGTATCCTCTCTTTCTGGATTCCCTGTATTTTCCCACTGACCCATGTGTTTGTCCTATTGTCCACGCCACATTGTTTTATTCCTATACCTATATGGGAGACCTTACCTGTTTTCAAAATTGTTTTTGTTGTTTGGCTCATCTGTCTTGCCACATAACTTTTAGAACCAGCTTGTCTATATCCACAAAAAATTCATGCTGGTATTTTTATTGGAATTGAGTTAGAGTTATAGATCAGTTTGGGGAAAGTTAATATCTTGACTATATTGAGTCTTTCTGTGAACATGGTATTCCCCATTTATATTAGATTGTCTTTGATTACTTTCATCAGCATTTTTACTTTCTAGCATACAGATCCTGTACATGATTTGTTAGATTTATACCTAAGTCTTTCATTATAAATGGTATTTTTTTTTAATTTTCAGTTTGTAATTGTTTACTGTTAATAGAGAAATGACATGAATTTTTATGTATTAACGTTAAATTATACAACATTGTTAAACTCACTGTTTCATAAATTTTTGTAGGTTCCTCACAATTTTCTATCTAGGCAAGTAGTGGTAGGAATTCCTGTGGTAGGAATAGTTTTGCTTTTTCCTTTCTTATCTGTAAGTCTTTTTTTTTTTAATCTTAAAAACTTTACTTTTTCAAAATCTTAGAGGGAAAGTATTGAGTCTGTCACCATCAAGTATGATATGAGCTGTAGGTGTTTTACAAATGTCACTTATCAGATGGAGGAGATTCCTTCTATTGCCAGGCTGCTGAGAGGTTTTTGTTAGGGATGTATATTGAATTTTATCAGAACTGTTTCTGCATCAGTTGATGTTATTATGTGAATTTTCTTGTTCAGATCATTGATCTGGTCGATTACTTTCATTGATTGTTTTTGTTTTTGTTTTTGTTTTGTACTGAATCAGCCTTGTGGTTCTTGTTTTTAACCTATTACTTCATAAAATACAGCAATGTTTATATGTCTTAGTATATTGACATTAATATATTTAAAAATAGTTTTGTTAAGGATTTGTGCATCTAAGTTCTTCAGGGATGTTGGTCTGTGGTTTTATTGTAGTATCTTTGTCTAGTTTTTGTATTGGGGTAATTCTGGTTTGGGGGAAAAAAAAAGAAAATTATTCCCCCAGTTGCTTGGGTTCAGGCCACAGGCTCTGGCCTGCCTTTTTTGGACTGTGATTCCAGTATCAGCTTTCACAGCCTTTGATACATTGTTTAAGGTCAGACTCAAACATAAACAGCTCAGGGATCACCCCAGAGGTTCTTAAACCATATTTTGTACCTGCTTTGCCAGGCTCTTCATTTTTCCCTTACCTCCCTAGTACTTTCTAGTTCCCTGGGGGCTTACCTTTCTGGTTCTCCAGCTGAAAGCTGGGGCTCGGTTACCTCACTTTGCCATGCACTTTCTGTGCCGGTGTGTGGGGTCAAGCAGAGGGAAGACAACACGTGCCTAGGGACATGTGCCCATCACATGGGACTGCCTTATACTGAGGAGAACTCCACCTGTTATTTACCTTGTACAAAAATTAAAAAGAACAATGTAAAGCCAAAATGTACATTTTTTTAAGTTAAGTTATTTATGTCGAGAGAGCACGCACACGAGCACGCACGAGCGGGAGAGGGGTAGAGAGAGAGAGAGGGAGGGAGAGAATCGCAAGCAGGCTCCACACCATCAACACAGAGCCCGATGCAGGGCTCAATCCCACAGACCATGAGATCATAACCTGAGCCAAAATCAAGACTCGGATGACCCTTAACCGACTTGAGATACATAGACACCCCCCAAAATGGACATTCTTTATTATCTTATTTTGATTCTTTTTTTAATTTAAAGGAAGTGGCAGAGCCACTTTGGGACCTTAAGGATGGAACAGACCAACTGGAGAACAATAAAACCTTGGTCTTTATCCTGTCTACTCCCTTAGTCCCACCCTTTGGGACCACAGCACCTTTGATTGGAAAGGAAGGTTTCCTCCCTCAGAGCTTTAGGTGTCTTGCCAGCCTCTGCTACCACTAGTGTCACTACTAAGAAACCCTTTCCCACTCCATAATTGGGCACTAGAAGATTTCCCTGGAGTTCTCTCTGTCTGTACCTGATGCCCTCTTCCAGGTCTAGGGCTATGTGAGCTCAGGCTGGGGAATGCCAGAGGACAAAGAGTCAACTCATTGCAGTTGAGTTGAACTTCCAATTCTGATCTTCTTCCCTAGTCCACCTACCACTGTATACTTTTTAGGGTCTTCAAATATCTGCTCCATTCAGGCGGACCAGGGTGTATACTTGCATTCAGTGAGATGGGGTAGAGTATGTCTACTCTATCTTACCCAGAACCAGGGCTCCATCCACTTCTATCCAGATACTTGCTACTGGAGAGCAGCAACAAAAGCCATTTAGAATTAATGAATGAATAGAAGTTACGAAAAAGTGTGGCATAATGCTAGAGAAGGAGAAATGAGAGAAAAATAATGACCCCTTACTTTTAATAATGTTGCTTGTGAAATGTTACATAATAGGAATTTTTACCTTCTTTTAAAATACTTCTCATAATCACTGAGGAGTTTGAACCTATAGGAATCATCATCCTTCCAATGACTTTTTACCACCTCTGCCTTCCATTGTTAATTTTAACCAGAAACAAAAAGAAGCATAAGATATTTTTTTCATTAGTAGGTAGGTTTTGCTGTTTTGCAAATACGATCATCATTTTTCTCCAACCAGACTTGAGTTTGGTATTATTTCAAGTGTTTTCATTTCTACATAAAATGCGAAATACAGTTTAAATATTAGTATGCTCCATGTACAAAAGCCAGTCTGAGTTCTCATACTGTCTTGACAAATTTTCCTGTTTCCTAGGGAGCAGGGAGCTGTTCTCTAACCTTCCATCTTATTCTTTCTTGTCTAGAATGTCCTTCATATACAAGACCCAGAAAATTTAGGGCAAATTGTTTAAATTCCTTATGGAATAGGAGGTTAAAGGAGAGAGAGAGAGAGATCATTTTAGAACAAATGAATGTGAATTTTGACCCTACCTGGGGCTCTTCTCTACAGTATTTGGTTTATAGTGATGTACCACTTATAAATGATATGAACATTGATGACAGAATCTCTTTACTACCTGATTGGAAAATTACAGTATGATTTTGGAAATGTCAAAGGGCTGGGAGAGGGTCCATGGCTAAGAATATACGATATCATTCCATCTTTCCAGAAAATCCTAACCATGATTCCCACCGAAGAGGAGAAGCAGAAAATCCAAGAAGCACAGCTGGCCAACCCCGATGTGCCACTGGGCAGTGCTGAGCAGTTCCTCCTCACCCTCTCCTCCATCAGCGAGCTCTCCGCTCGGCTTCACCTCTGGGCATTCAAAATGGACTATGAAACGACAGAAAAGGTATGCATTTAGGAAGGGAGGCAGCCAGTCCTCATCCCCAGTGTTGAGAAAGTCAGTTTTTCATTTGTGAAGGCAGTGAGCTATCATTCTTAAGTGAGGGTTTGAAAGGCAAGTTAATTATGAGGTTGTGTCTACACTAAGGGATTGGCAGCTGGCCGGTGAGGCATTATTCTCCAATGTCTGCCTGGCACCAGCCTCAGACATTTGCTTGAGGGCATCAGATGACTGGTTAAAAAAATAAACAATGTTTGACTCTATATAGTCAGTGTAGAAAATTTAGAAAACCTAGAAATGCCCATATAGAAAGTGACCTGTAATCCTTCCACCTGATAATAATCACCTCAACTGTCATTGACTGTGGCGATTAGCCAGCATCGGGTCACTTTGAGAGAGTATCTCTGTAGGAAGTTGAGAATGAAACAGTGCAAGAGGTTTGGAGGAGAACAGAAGGAAAGAGCCTTAACAGTGAAGGCATGGGGAGACTCATCTGGGTAGGAAGCAGAAGGAGCAGGTGTCCTCTGGACTGGGGAAATTTACAGGCTGAGTAGAAGGAACCAGTAGAGAGGAAAGAGGTGGAAGGTGAGCTGGAATGAGCGTAATTGAGAGGAAATGCCCAAAGGAGATAGACTGAAAGCATAGGAAGAGAGGCTGTGTGGTCTCCATCCTCTGACAAAGGAGGCAGCAAGGTCTTATGCTGAGGACAAAATAGGTGGCAGTGAGCGTAGGGGCTTCAGGAGGGACCGTGGTGTTTGGATTCATTCAGGAATCAAGCAGGGATGAAGAGGCGTAGGACTGAGACAACTTGGCATGACATGGTCTCAAAACCAGTGTGGAAGTCTGAGAGTGGGTATTTGGAAGGGAGTGGCGGTAGTGAAGATGGTAGCCTTCCAGAAAGTAGCCCAGCTATGAAGTGACCAGCCATAGAGTCCTAGAGGGGAGGTTAGGAGACCTGAGGGGTCAGGGGACAGTGAGGGACAGTTTCTGGTGCCATCTGCCTAGAAGGAGAAAGGTGAGAGGAAGACTGTGGAAGATGCTGAAGGAACATGCAAAGGAAGAGGGTCCTAGAAGTTAACCATCGTCAGAAGAGAGAATGAGAGGGGAGTGTGGTCTAAGGGTCCTGCCTGAGCTTGGCAGATGGGTAGGAACAGCGGAAGATGGAGCATTTGTCACCCCAGCACAAGTAGCCACAGGTACCTATTTGGTCTCCACTGGGGAGACTTTGGGGACTAGACTTCCCTGCTGCCCGTTGGCACTTCCATACTTAAGAGCATGTGCTCATAACATGGGATTGCCTTATACCCTGAACTCCGCTGTGGTTACTTTGTACAAAAGTTAAACAAAACCAAAGTAAAGCCAAAATGTCCATTCTTTATCATCACGTTCCAACTTTTTTTAATTGAAAGGAAGTGGCAGAACCACTTTTGGATCTGAAGGAAGGAATAGACCAACTGGAGAACAATAAAACCTTGGGCTTTATCCTGTCTACTCTCTTAGCCATTGGGAACTTTCTAAATGGAACTAATGTAAGTCTTTTATATTCCTCATTCTCCTACCTCCCTTGTCACAAAGTTCCTGCCTTTCATTTGCTGAGGGAGGTTGTACCTCTGGTCCTCTAAAGCACAGATGAACAAGTTAACTTTTGTATTGCTGGAAAATCTAGAAGGAATTTTGTCCTAAACTTATCAGGGCCTATTTATTTGAGCCTGTATCTTGCTGTACAAATAGGAAAACTTAGAAAAAAAAAATTGCTACTCTCAAAATGACATTGGAGAGAGTTTCTTTTGTCCTCCTCCCCCATTTTTTCCCCGAACTTATTGCTTGAATGTTTGTACTTATATACATTATAAAGCAAACTTAAAAAAAAATGGCATATCTTTGGTCAGGAAGCAGCAAAGTAGAGGGCAAAGAGAGAAAGAAAGTTGAGATACCTAGATGCCAGAGACCCAGCCTCCCAGCACTCTGATTTAGGCATAGAGGCCTGGGGTAGCTCATGTCTGGGAAAGGGCTAGAGGCTCATTTCATGTTCAGTATGGCTGGTCTATGTGTGATCAGCTAAGGATAATGGAGCATGTGGCCTGAGAAGCTCCAGTCACAGAGGAACTAAATATTAGGCTACTCCAACAGGACATTGATTCCAGCCATTTGTGCCTTTCGAAGAGCCCATGTCAAACTTGTGCTCCTTGTCTTTTATTTAATGTTCACCAAACAGGCCAAAGCGTTTGAGTTAAGCTACCTCGAGAAGGTTCCAGAAGTCAAGGACACCGTGCACAAGCAGTCGCTTCTCCACCACGTGTGCACCATGGTGGTGGAAAACTTTCCAGACAGCTCCGATCTGTACTCGGAGATCGGGGCCGTCACCAGGTCAGCCAAGGTATGTCTGTGGGCCCAGAGGAGTGGGTCGTGTCTCTCCCTCAGATGCTGGATCTTTGCCAGTCATCTCTGAGGGGCACAGGCTCTATGAAGTAAAAGTGTCCAAGTGCTGCTTGCAACCCTTGCTCTAGAGTTTGTGGATATGACCTGTCTCATGCTGTTGGTAATGGACTTTTAAGATCCTTTTCCCATCTCTGGTTCTCCATCAGATTCTTTCCTACTGAGGTATGTGAGGCAAGCCTGCCATCCCAGTCCTGACTGCTACATCCACGGCTGAGCAGTGTTACTCACCAGGCCTGGATTCTCCCAAGCTTTAAAACTTCCCAGCTTGCTCGGAACTTCCCAGCTCAGGCAGCAATGTCAAAAAGATGCAATTTGGCTCCCGCTAAGACTTCCATGGGACCCTGCTGTGAAACGTGGAGCCAGGAAACAGGGCACACCTGGCCTCCTGCTGCCCCCCCACACACACACACACATAGATTGGCTATTCCTGTGATCTTTCACAGAGGGAACCGTTTTATAGGGCTGTAAACAGTATAGAGCATTGGCCCCTCGGCTGCAGACTCTTAAATTGAGTGCAGAGCTAAAGAGCTTCATGAACTTGTGTTTATTAGAACAAAGACAGTCGCAGTAGCTGGGCACCCAGCTGCCCCCACTTGTAGGAACATCACTGAGGCTGACCAGCCCCAGAGGAACCCCAAACACAGCAGAACTGGGAGATGTGAGGGTCTTGGGAGCAACAGGAAACTCATGGGGAGGGGCTGAATAGGGCAACAGGAGTCAGAGACCAGTGTGGAGAAAACTTCTAGAAACCCAACCTGGGCAGGCTGAGGAGCTGAAAGCAGACAGCCTTTAGCTCTGGGACACACTGGACTCTAGTGTAAGAAGAGGAGAGAGAGAGTGGTGGGAAGAGGGGACACATGGGGAGGGGGCTTTGCTGAGGCCTCCTTCACGGAACTCCCTCTCTCTGCCTTCTCCCACAGAACTGGCCTGTGGGGCCCCAGGGGCTGGGACCCTCCTTCACCTGCCTCCGGACCACAGGCTGGCAGCTGCCGGGTACAGCGAGCAGGGGGTCCTGGGCCGGCCTGATGGTGCACCTGCCTTGAGGCAGAAGGAAGCATGGCCGGAGATCTCCCAGCCTCAACAGCTGACCACAGGCTTCTAAGAACAGACTCCTTTACTTCACAGGCAGCCTTACTGCGTTTACTCTGTGCCAGGCACTGTTCTGAAGTGTTTACAAATATTACTTCAGTATCCTAACCAAGACAAAAAGCCCCTCTGAGTGTCTCAACAGGGGGTCCTCCAATCCCTGCTCTGACACCCACCACGAGCACCTTCTCAGAAGGCAGTTTGTTAGGAACACCTCTGTCTGAGACAGAGTCTGCTGCGTGGCTAGGGTCATCTTGGTCTTGTTACGGGACCCACACAGATCAAATCGGTTCCCTTTTTATAGGTGGTCCTTTGTTCTTTCCCAGGGCCTTCTCCTAGGTGGAGCCTGCTTCTAGCTAAGTAGCCCTGGCCTAGGAGTCCTGATACCGGGCTGACCCCCAGTGACTGGCCCAGCGCCCCCCTCAGTATCAGGCCTTCCCCAAAGGATGCTTGGTGATTAGTTAAATAAAAACTAATAACTTATTCTGGTCTGAAGATTGGCTACACAAGCCAAAAGTGCAGGTAGGTTTTACCTATTAACTTCGGCAATTACTAGAGATGACTATTGACCCAGCTCTCTGTGGCTTGCAAGAGGGTGTCTACCGCTACTCCGCCTTTACTCCCAAAGCCTTTGTGGGTATTGAGGGATCCTTCTACGTGGACCGGTACAAAATAAGGCTCAAGAGACCTCAGCCCTAGTTGCATTCACTCTGTCCTGTGGTGTCACACGTCAGGCCTCAGCATTACAACCCCCAAGGGGCAGACTGCCCTGGCGTCTGCAGGATGACTGTGTCCCTGAGCCGTCCCACAGCATCCCAGTCTGACTTGATAAGGTTTGACTTTGCTTCAGAACACAGCTCACGGGTCTTCCTACAGACACAAGTGGCCCGTATGGAGCAGTCCTCAGGAGAGGTGTTCTGGCAAGGACTTCCTTCTCCAAGAAGGCAACAAGTCCAGCTCTCTAACTGAGGTGGAATTAAAAAAAAAAAAAATGTTTATAATGTTTATTTACTGTAGAGACAGAGAGTGGAGGAGGGGCAGAGAGAGAGGCAGACACAGAATCTGAAGCAGGCTCCAGGCTCTGAACTGCCAGCACAGAGGCCAACGTGGGGCCTGAACTCAGGAACCATAAGATCATGACCTGAACTGAGGTCTGACGCTTAACTGACTGAGCCACCCAGGTGCCCCTCTGAGGTGGAATCTTAAAGGGGCAAATCTAGGCATAAGGCATGCCGGTTGAGAACTTAGACTGAAGAAACTCTGAGAGAAAGCCAGAGAGATTGAGGGTTAAGATCCCAGTTCCACTGCTTACAGCTGTATGGTCTCTCACAAGTTACTTAACCTCTCTGTGCGTCAGTTTCTCCCCTGCAAAGTGGAGCTAGTAGCAGAATCGGAGCTCATGAGGGAATTGTGAAGGCTCAGGTCGCGTGTCCTAGCAGGCCTTCGGCCAGGCAGGCAGCCAGCCAGCCAGATGAGGCAGCCTTCCAGCCCCCCTCCAAAGAAGCTGCATTAAGCTCCAACCCTGAAATGGCACTTCCTCACAAGCCTCCCACCTGGCTCCTGTCGGCAATAGGCTTCTTTCTTCTGCCCCCACCTTAAGGGCTAAAGCGTCACCTGGTCAGACTGCACAGGGCTGCTCAGTGCAGATCTGAGCTGCACAGAAGTCATTTTATTGTGTAGCCGGGCCCTGCCAGATGCAAATGAGGACAGATCCAGAGAATTATGGTTAGACCTATTACAATTGCCTTAAAATCTCCTAGACATTACTTGTCAGTCCCAGGTCATCCTTTGCTAGACTTATTCTTTGAACTATTTAGTCCTTTTCTAAATCTGCTTTTTTTCCCCCCCTCTTAGCTGAACACCTGATACATTTTTTTTTTTCTCAGCTCTACTAAGACCCAGAATCTGTCATCTAATCTGGACCCAGAATTCCTTTGGTTTCAAGCAAATCATTTTTCTCAAAGTCCCATGAATCCCCTGCTTACCTGAATCCCAGGACTCCGCCCAAACTTGCCTTCTGTTTTTGGCTCTTCAGCACCCAAGAAACCCAGGACTTGCAAAGTCTTGCCTGGCCCCCAGGGCATCTCTTGTGCTCAGCAAGGCTTTATCCTGTCTGGTGAAAGATCCCCTCATTGAATTGACCTTTCTTGACTGGATCTCTTCCATTGTCTCAAGGAGAGCGGGACCACTCCCGCAAGTGCCCTGGGCACTCACATCTCTTGACCTCCATCATCTAAGAATGGTGGTTCACCTCTAGGCATCTGCTTTCTCCTTCTGACCTTGATTTGCCCTGTGTTCACCTTTTCCCACCAACTCCCACTCTGCATCTACCTCTGTGCCCTCGTCTCCTCCCTAGGTTTATCTGTTTCTGCCTCTCCTCCTAGCCTTCTCGTTTGTTTCCCGTCTTGTATCTCTCTCCATTAAATGCCCTCAAATGCATTTTTTTCCATGACTCTTTAATTCACGTAATTTCTAGTCTAGCAATTCAGTAAAAGAATCACTTTAGAAAGACTGAGTTGAGGCAACCTCCGTTAAGCCAAGCTGTTCCCGCTTCCTTGAAGAGCATAGTGGGTGCTATGACACATCTGTTCTTTGCACACATGGCTTCCAGCTGCCAACAAGAGCTGTGTGTGCATGTCTCTCTCTCTCCCAAACACACACACACACACACACACACACACACACACACACACACACCTGGTGGGTTCTGCACATCCTCAGGGTTTGGTCTGTACACCTGTTTATACAATAAGCCTCCTCGAGAACAGCATCTCGGTCTCAGTCAACATTTGTCTTGGTGTTCTTAGCGCCTGGTATAGGAACTGACATATACCGCTTTCTCCATGGGTGTGGGATGAATGAATGAATGGGTGGATAAATAGTATTTGTCACACAGTGTACAAAAGACCAGCTGCGAAGAGAAGCTGCCTGCCCCTTAGCCGGCCCCACCATATTAGAACCATCCATGTATGATATGAGTGGTGTATTCCTATAACCCTAAGTGAAAAATCATCTCTGAAGAACAAGAGTCCTCTGAAAAATTTTATGAGACATCTGCTCAGTTCATCTTGTACTAGGCTTCCTTCATATCATGTTTTAATTTACAGTTCCCAAAGACTTTCCTAAGATTTCTTTCCAAATATGGGGGTGGGGGAGGGAAGAATGATATTTGCATTGGGTTCTTTTGGAGAACAGTTTTATCACTAAAAAATCTGATGTCAAGATAATGACAAATACACATGTAGATACTTTTTAGGCTATAAATATGTTTGTATTTCAACATGTAAATTTGGTTTTGATGTTTGTTTCTTCCCGGAGGCAGTTCACTTTCCTGGTTCAGGTCGATGTCTGGTTGTTTCAGCGCATTTGTAATGTTCTCCCTCTGATTTTCAGGTTGACTTTGATCAACTTCAGGATAATTTATGTCAGATGGAGAGAAGATGCAAAGCTTCATGGGATCACCTCAAGGCAATTGCAAAACATGAAATGAAACCCGTTTTAAAACAACGAATGTCAGAGTTCCTAAAAGACTGTGCAGAGCGAATTATAATTTTAAAGATTGTCCATAGAAGAATAATTAACAGGTAAGTAGATCAAGGAACTAATGGAAACACCTGTAAAATGGCATGTTGAAAATATTCTACAAACCAAGATCTGAAGGTTAAGGTTCCAAAAATTGTACTGTAAATCCTTGCTACATAGAAAATACACCTTTGTACATGTTTGTTTCACGGGTATTTAATTTTCTTACACACACACACACACACACACACACCCAAGAATATGATGCCATTGAATTTTGAGGTTGGAAGGAATCTTAGAGATCATGTGATCCACACATCCCATTTGAGTAGGAACTGCATCTATAAGATCCTTGACAAGCTGACCCCTGTATCTATCCCTGGAGCTGCTTGAACAGTTCTGCGTACCTACAGCACGTGTCGTCGCAAGGCAGCCTGACTCGTTCGAAAAGCTCTTTCTCTATATAACGTGCAGCATGCCCTCTAAGACCCTCCCCTTGTTGATTCTCCAATGGCTGCTCCACTGCCGCCCTCCTGGATGAGGCCTGGGCCCCCCAATGGGTGCCACCCTCTGCACCAGCCTTCCTTAGGGTCACAGGAGTCAAGAGGAGCCTGGAAGATGTGCAGGGATGTGTCAGGCCTTTCTTGCCTACAAGGAGGCTGGCCGGGGTCCAGGGCTGTCTCAGCTGTGAGCAGAGGCAGCACCAGGACCAGAACCTGGGTCTTCTGACTTCCGGGGCCAGGGCATTTCTAACCACGCACCACCACTCTCCTCTCTTTGCGATATCACAGAGTATGGTTGTAGGCTTCTCATCTGGGCCTTCAGGGTCTGAATGCTCTGTCCTGGGCCTACTGAGCCTGTGGACCTACAGGCCGTGGTCTCCCTGGAACAGGTGCTCTGGTGACAGACCTTCTGAAACAGGCCTCGTTGTGGTTCTGTTAAGAGAGCCCCTTGGAGCCAGCTCAACTGCAGGCCTTTCCCAGAGACCTGCCCCTTGGGCACACTCCCAGACCTCTATCTGAGCACTTTATTATCTTTTTAAGCAAATCGACCGTATTTTCATTTATCTCTGTACATTTCCTATTTTTTATTCTTTTTTTTCTCTTCCTCTCTTTCATCTTTTAGCTTTTCTTTGAATCCACCCAGAACATCAGGAACCTAATTGTCTTGCCTGCATGTGAGCTCTTGCCTGGCTTGTGCCATTTGCTGCTTTGGGAATTGTACCTCCTGGGTCTTGGTCCAGGCTGTTGTAGGGCAAACAAGGTGGTGGTAGTCTTCAAATGTTAGAGGGCGCCTGGGTGGCTTAGTTGGTAAAACATCCAACTCTTGATTTGGCTCAGCTCATGATCACAGGGTACATGGGTTTGAGCCCCGAGTGGGGCTCTGTGCTGATGGTGCAGAGCCTGCTCGGGATTCTCTCTTTCTCCCTCTCTCTGCCCCTCCCTATCACTTGGGCGCACTTGTGCGAGCGCTCTCTCGCTCACTCGCTCTCTCTCAAAAATAAATAAACTTAAAAAAATAAAAATGTTAGGCAAGACAAGAATAGGGAACAGAATCTTCCCTCCAGGTTGAAGACCATCCGTTACTCAGTACTTCTGGAATTTAGTTGTAAATCCCTCTCCCTGCACTCCACCTTGACCTCTTAGTGCCCTCTGGGGAGGAGGGTCTTATCAGAGATTTGGTCAAATTTTTTAGTGAAATCAAAGTACACCATGCTTTTAACATAGTGAGCAAGTGGAGGCAGGGAACGTGAGCTGCTTTGGGCCTCCCTGCTTTTGTGTGATACAGGCAATTTCCAACTTAAAACTACTCAAATAAACAAATAGTTTCCACTTGGAATGTTATGAAACTGGAGTAATTTTCTGAAAGTCTTGGAAAGCTGTTATGCCTGATCACATTAGCTATATTATCCTGGATAGGTAAAAACTCATTTTGGTGATTCCTTAAACCTAGTGTGTGTGTGTGTGTGTGTGTGTGTGTGTGTGTGTGTGTGTATAAAATGTATATAGTTTGCCCTGGTTGTCCTATTCTCCCTGGTAAGCTGGTCACCCAAATGATGGTTGCTGTTGCATGACCTAGATCCCTGTCTCCTCACTGTTGGCCATCCCATGCGGGATGACCAGCACGAGCTAGGAATCCACCGTAGTTATTGTGGATGGTAAAAGAGCATGGCTCTGTGCTGACAGCTTGGAGCCTGGAGCCTGTTTCAGATTCTGTGTCTCCCTCTCTCTCCCCCTCCCCCACTTGCACTCTGTCTCTGTCTCTTTCTCAAAAATAAACAAACATTTTTTAAAAAGGCGGGGCTGGGGGTGTGTGGGGAGGCAGGGCTAAAGGGCAGGTCCAGGTAGTGGCCAAGCCAAAGCATCTAGGCCACAGAACCCTGGGTTTGAATGAAGTGGTTAGCCGGAAGGCCATATGTAGAACTGATTAAAGCCGGAATATCTTGTCGAAATGGCGCTGGGGGACTGAGAGCCCCAGTGGCTGTGTTTCCTCTTTCCCTCCCTCGCTCCCAGCATTCCCAGGAGCATAGCCTTCACTGCTGTGGTCTAATATGTTCCCTTTACACTTAGGAAACTGAGACCCAGAAAGGACTAGAACCCTAGGTGAGGTGGGTACAGGTGCCTTATGGGCTTGCAGGTCAGCCTAAATATTGCAGATCAGAAACTTGGAAGTAGCTAGGCCTTCATTTTTTTCCCTCACTTGCAAGTATATAAGAGTTATATTTTTATCTGTGTAATTAGGAATTCATTTAATAGGGCTCTTTTTAAAAGACACAGTGGTGACACAGACACGGCTCTGAGGCTCCCCGAGTATGAAGGTCATCCGTCTCTGGGGCATTAACTCAAGCCTGTGCAGGGAGCAGAGCTGCGGTTCTATTCTGAGGACGCTCAGCTGCACAGACAAAATAACTTTTGCTTATTTTGCCATTCAGCCCACCTCTTCAATGACCCACTGCCTGGCTGGGTAGCAGTTTGCCGACCTAGTCAAAGGATAAGCAGCTAAACTGTTAGTCTCCCGAATGTTTGGACTTCAAGAGTTCGACTCCTCCAAGCTACCCCTCCCGAAGTTGACCTTGGGGAAGTCCAGTGATTTCTAGAGCCCAGTGGTGAAGACGGGGGTAGGTTCTCCGACGGAGCCCTCTGGAAACTCACTAGCCTCCCACATGGACAGGCCAGGGTAGTTCTGCTCAGCACCTCCTGGTGTGACTGATGGGCTGAAAGGACAGCTCATCAGGTCCCCCCTCTGCTCCACTTGTGTCCTCAGACCCCGCAGGCTCTCTGCTCTCACCCCCTGGGTCCCTAGGGTCCACTGTCCACCACACAGGATCCATGAGGGCCAGTGAGTCTGGCCGGACCCTACTGCTTCCTCACCTTACGAGGCTGCCCTTCCCTCTCTGCCGTGGGGGGGGGGGGGGTCCGTTTGGGCCCGGAACCCTCTGTTTCGTACCAGGGCCTCCTGGTGGGACAGAAGTTCCTCTTGCCCTCGGCACCCCTTAGCCTCTCAGCAGACTTCTCCCCATTCCAGGACCTTCTTGGGGAGAGATGAGAACGCACATCGGGCCTCCCACCTTCCCTGCTCCTTCATTCATGAAGCTAAAGAAGCAGGTGCTTCTACCTCCCTGTCCTGTCTGGCCCTCCCTTAGTCCAGTGGGTCTCCTCTTGATAAAGGGGCAGATGAAACAACTTAGTCCTCTTTAGGTAAGACTTAGCTTTCAAAACCATTGCCTGGCTGAGAAAATCTCGTTCTGCGTGGCTGAATCTGCGTCTTACCCTTTCCCTTCGTGCTGCCCCTCCAGCTGCCTTGTCTCACCTGCAAGCCCCTCACTCAGCTCCCGCAGACCCGTTAGGCTGAGCTGTATATGCTGTGGTGGGCGCTGGAGTGCGGGGGCCCAGATGCAAGTGTGGAGGAAGGCCTTGCTGGCCGGCACAGAGACAAGTGACACCCTCACTGGCTTCCTGGTACCCCCAGATCCACCCTTCCCCTTCCTGGGCCAGACCCTCTACTCAGTGGCACACTTGATGGAAAGGGTGGATGATGGGACCGATCAAAGATACTGGTTGTCCCCTTGATTTTTCTTGCACATGCCTTCCTATCTCAACACATCATGTATTATACAGCCAGTGTATAATGTCAGGTAGTAGTAAGAGCCAGGAAGAAAAATTAAGAGTATAATTGAGACAGGAAGTGACACGGTGCTGTTTTACAAAATACATCAGGGAAGGCTTCTCTGAGGAGGTGATATTTGGGGCAGGATCCTTTAGGATGGGAGAGCGGGAACGGCTAGGAGTGGACACCTTTCAGAGCCTGTGGTCCTGCCAGTGGAATGCCTCTCTGCCCCTCTCACAGGCCCTGCAGGCTCTTGGCTCGGCCATCTCCGGGTCCACATAGCACACCTGGAGTCCGAGGCTTGTTCAAGGGATCTTGAGGAGTCTAGTGCAGCTGGGGTCATTGGAGGTGAGACAGGAAGTGGGGCCAGTTATGTGGTACTGTGTGTGGATAGACCACATTTTGTTCATTTATTGATGGACGTTTGAGTTGTTTCTACTTTTTGGCTATTATGATTAATGTTGCTGTGAACATTTCTGTAGAGGTTTTGTGTGGGCACATATTTTCATTTCTTTTGGGGATATATATAGGAGCAAAAGTGCTGGGTCATATGGTAATCCTATGTTTAACTTTTTAGGAACTGCCAGACTTTTCCATAAGCAGCTGAGCCATTTTATGTTCCCGTCTGCTACTGATTGAGGGCTCTAACTTCTCTGCACCCTCACCACCACTTGTTATTGTGTGTGTTTCTATTATAGCCATCCCAGTGAGTGTTAAGTGGCATCTCCTTGTGGTTTGGGTTGGCATTCCCCCAATGCTTAATGATGTCAAGCACCGTGTCATGCACTTATTAGCTATTTGTGTATCTTTTTTTGGAGAAATGTCTATTCAGATCCTTTGTCCATATTTCATTTGTCTTTTCAGTGTTGGGTCATAAGATTTCTGTATATATTCTGGATACAAATCTCTTATCAGACATGATTTGCAAATATTTTCTCCACTTTGTGGGTTGTCTTTTCACTCTCGATGGTGTCCTTTGACACACAAAAGTGTTTAATTGGGGGGGGGCACCTGGGTGGCTTAGTCACTTGGGGGGTTGACTCTCAATTGTGGCTCAGGTCATGATCCCACAGTTTGTGGGATCAAGCCCCGCATCAGGCTCTGTGCTCACAGCGCAGAGCCTGCTTGGGATTCCCTTTCTTGCCCTCTCTCTCTCTGCCCCTCTCCCACTCGTGCTCTCTCTCTCTCCAAATAAATAAACATCTTTAAAGAAGTGCTTAGTTTTGATTAAGTCCAGTTTATCTGTGTTTTTCTTTGGTTGCCGATGGTGTCAGTGTCACATATAAGAAAGAAATCATTGCCTAATCCAAAGTCATGAAAACAGCTTTATAGGTGTAGCTAAATTCTCTGGTAGTAAACATTTTTTCAGCCCCTTTAATTATAAGTTGTATGTTTTATTATTTTTCACATAAGGAATAAGCCAATTTCTCTCATTTGAAAACCTATCAAAACCCCTATTCAAACAGTAAAAATTAGAATGATCAAAATCCAAAGTAGTTGTCCATAAATAGTGGTATCCTTTATATAATACTGTTCCGTCTACATAAAAATGTCCCTCTGTCTTCTCGTATCTTCTTTCTCATTTCCGGATAACTAAAAGTCGTGTACATGTTTGCTTATTTAATTTCCTTTACAAAATTGCTAAGTCACTAAAATCCACTAATTTTTAATTTAGAAGTTAAATAGCTGAAATTTATTTTGTGCTGCTTGTTTGGTGCTTCCTAATAAAATTAAGATTGTATATGATATCATGAGAAAATATTTCGGAATATTTACTCACAAAAAATTTTATCAGCATTTTTACAAACCACCTGTTGACAACTCATGTGATCACGTGTGTTCCAGTTGTCGTGAAAGCAGGTCATCGAGGAATCACTAAGCAATATTCCCTTATTCCTTATTCAGTTCCTACATAATCTAGAAACTGCGGTCTTTAAGACAGTGCTTCATCCTTTCTCTTACGAAAGATTTGCGTACACATTTTAGAAAAGCATTAAAACACTGATAAGCAAAAGGAAAACAGTAATCTCCTAAAATCCTAACACCTAGACATCCTCCTTCAGCGAGAAAGCGAGTTGAACTTGACTTCTGGTTGCATTTTTCACTCAAGTCTCTTCAACCCCAAAGCACGATGCCTGCCTGGTTGGTTTCTTACTGAAAGTTTTGAGACCGTTGGTTTTTGTTCTTTAAAACTGAAGCCATCACCATTATCGTGTGTTTTATCGCAGGTTCCATTCCTTTTTGCTCTTTATGGGCCACCCACCTTACGCGATTCGGGAAGTGAACATAAACAAGTTCTGCAGGATCCTTAGTGAATTTGCACTGGAGTATCGCACCACCAGGGAAAGGGTTTTGCAGCAGAAACAGAAACGGGCCAACCACAGAGAAAGAAATAAGACCAGAGGGAAGATGATCACCGATGTAAGTTTCATGTCATTTATTGTGAAAGTAGATCAACCATAAAATCTCCCCACAGTTTGGGAGCTGTGCTCCCCACCCCCCACTGTGAAAAAAATGTCCATCTTTTAAATAGTGCTCGTAAACTATTCCTCTACTATTTCTGCGAAAATCTATATAACATACGTGGGACTAATACATGTAAATTAAGGATGTGTGGCTGGTGGAGGGACTTTAACCCATATTGGGGTGTTGTGGGATGTGGTGTCATTAAAGGCTTGATTCTTCAACCTCTGGGATGTGGGTAAAAGTGGAAGAAAAGAAAACAGTTAAATGGTGATGCCACTTATCATAGGAAGACAGGTATACTACTGATTTGGGAGTTGATTCAGGAGTTTCATCATCATAACGATGCTATGTGCAACCAACCAGTTGACCCATGGGCAACCCATTCTAGGCCTCTGAATAGAGAAATAATTGGTGAGGTTGGTCAAAGACATAATCTGAGGGCTTCCTGGCAGTCCCTTGAGTCAGAGGATATTCAGGTGGGAAGAAATCTGGACAACAGTGAATCCAACAGGAGTTCCCTTTAGCCCCTCGGGGGGCGTTCGGGGGGGAGCCTCTGCACACTTACATGCTTGCCTCACTCCTGGGCTTCTCTCTCCCACCTCAGCCCTGAGCCCCCCAGGTCCCGGGTGCCATGGGCATTCAGATGGGAGATGTTCTATAAGTAGAGGGGAAAGGGATGTGTGAAGAAGCCAGAGACAAAGACATACCATGCAGGTGCCTCTTTCTGATGTGTCTTTATGAAATTGATCCCATCTGTGCATGGACTCGAGAAGCACACTGGCTCTGCGATACAGAGGTTGGAGAGGGTAAAGGACCAAGCAACAGGGAGTGTCATCGTCATGGGGGTTGCAATTCTCAGTGAAACTCCAGTCAGACATATTTCTTTAGGGAGGAATAAAAGCAGTTAAGAAGACCCCAGGCTACCTTCTGCGCCCCGATGGGTGTGTGTGTTGTGGGAAAAACGGAGTGCACACGATTCCTGTCCACATTCTTGAAGGATCTGACATTTATGTGGTGACCGAATCCATCATCTTAGAAATGTTGTCATTTTATGGCAGTTCTGCGGACCACCAGGGACCAACCCCCTCACCCAAACTCCTTGTTCCCTTGGAATTTTCTTGACCCTTAAAGAGTACTCAGTTCACTTGTCTGTGGAGGGAGTCCTCTGTGCAGCCCCCTGGCAGTTCTGAATGCCAGTGCCATCACTGAGAGTTTTCCTTCTCCTCTCCTGAAATCTGGGTTCAATAGGATGTTTAGCCTCCCAGAGGACAGCAACAGGAAGCAAACTGAATCCATTTGGTTAAACTGTGGCCCACTTTGCATTCCACGGTGTTATTTTTAAAAGTTTAAAAGGGGCTTACTTGCTTTTGTGGAAATGAGACACATTGGAGGGTGAAAAATAAAAGCCCAATATGCTTATAGTTATGAAAACACATGATAATTTCTTGCCAAATTTTTGAGATTTTTTTTTACAGATCCCACTAATTTTTTAATTCTGTCCTTCTCCAAAAACATTCAGCTTGCCTATTTATAAATGGGTAAATGTTTCTGCAGTTCGATTCAAAAATATTTAAATTTCCATTAAAATGTGGGCTGTACAGGCTTCATCCTCAACATAGTCCCTGTTTTCAGTGGTCAGAGTGGCATCATCCACGTACAAAGACTGCCATCTGCTGGAAAACTAGGATATTGTCACTTAAGGCAAAGTGTATAGCTTCTTTTCTCAATTCTCACTTATGTGCCCAGCACTGCGCTGGGCACTAAGGAAGATGTGACTGCAATAAAAGACAAGCTATACCCCAAGGGTATCCTCATGATCTGGTTAGAAAACAACATATACACAACTTACACTACTAAAAACATAGGCGATAGATTGAGTCCCTGAACAGTAGGGCTGTAAATGATTTTTAGAGAAAACTGTGTAGTAAATCATTTTTAATAAAGATTCTGGGTAAAATGAAGGTGGAAGTGGTAGCAGTCAAACAGACATGATTTGGCGGAAAAACTTTTTTTAATGTTTGTTTATTTTGAGAGAGAGAGAGCGAGAGAGCGCACGTGGAAGGGGCAGAGAGAGGAAGAGAGAGACTCTCAGGCAAGCTCTGCACCATGCACAGAGCTCGACGCAGGGCTCAATCTCAGGAACCGTGAGATCACGACCTGAGCCAAAATCAAGAGTCGGACACTTAGCCAACTGAGCCACCTAGGTGCCCTGAAAAAGCAATTATTTTCCAAGATAGAGTGAAATCTGGGTACAATCTGAAGACCCTGTGTTTAGAGTCAACCCTGTATCTGTCCTTGTGTGCCTGTCCCTCCTCTTCTTTCTCTGTTTCTAAAATGAAAAAGGCTTCCTTTCTCAAAATCCAGGAGTCCTCCCAGCTAAGGGTCAATATTAAATTAAATAGTTCCTCCTCCTTGTTCCCTGAAGTAGTTCTAGACAAAATGGTGACATAGACAAGGCAGCACAAGACTGCGGTGGCCTGTCTACTGTCATCATACTCAAGATGGGCGGCAAGAACTCAGGCTATCAGTCCCATGACCTCCACATCCGGGGACAGTGGGGAGGTCTTGAAAATGAACCAGCCAGTTATTTTAGCAACAAAATGGGTTTATTTGGGAATGGCAGTGGAATTGCAATTTGGGACATGTAAGCTATGACAAAACCATAGGGCAAGTCCAGAGAACAAAGGAAAGGAATGCTACTTTATAGACAAAAGAGGAAATTGGGAGAGGCTACTTCCAATGAAAAGTCCATTAGAAAAAAAGTGAGAATTCGGCGTGGTGGTGGTTTCTCATTGGCTGAGTTGCGGTACTCTCTCATTGGCTGGGCTGTTGCCAGGCAAGAAGGAAATCTTCTTCCCTCTTGCTGGGGTGCTAAGGTAGGCTTCTTCCTGTTGGTGGCTGCAATTGATGACAGCATTAAGGCATGAGAGCTTCCCCTTCTGGCTTCCTATTTTAAATGTTTCCTTCAGTTTCACAGACATTTATCCTCCATTAACCCCAGCTTCCTCTTCTAGAAACAGGGAATGCTAGTTACTTTGGGGGATGTTGAGAGGGCTCGAGATTTTGTATAGGTAACAACTTATACATGTGCTAATGATGAGAAAATGCCAATCATCCTGGTAAAATAATAAGTTCTAAACTAGAAATAAAAATAGAGCAGGACTCTTATCTCTGAGTGTGGTGCTATTTGCCTGGGGATGGTGTGGAACTTGATGAATCAGAAGCATTTTGTCATTTCAGCTGCTGAAAGTTTAGTCTGTTCTCAAAACCCTTGTGTCTGAGGGAAGCAGGAGTGCTGACACATAGGGGCACTTGTACCCCAATATTTATAGCAGCACTTTCAATAATAGCCAAATTATGGAAAGAGCCTAAATGTCCATCAGCTGATGAATGGATAAAGAAGATGTGGTTTGGGGCGCCTGGGTGGCTCAGTTGGTTAAGCGTCCGACTTCAGCTCAGGTCATGATCTCATGGTCCGTGAGTTCAAGCCCCGCATCGGGCTCTGTGCTGACCCCTCAGAGCCTGGCGCCTGTTTCGGATTCTGTGTCTCCCTCTCTCTCTGACCCTCCCCCGTTCATGCTCTCTCTCTCTCTCAAAAATAAATAAATGTTAAAAAAAAAAATGAAGATGTGGTTTATATATACAATGGAGTACTACTTGGCAATGAGAAATGCAATGGCCATTTGTAGCAACGTGGATAGAACTGGAGAGTATTATGCTAAGTGAAATAAGTCAGAGAAAAACAGATACCATGTTTTCACTCTTATGTGGATCCTGAGAAACTTAATAGAAGACCAGGAGGGAGGAGAAGGGGGAAAAAAGTTACACAGAGGGAAGGAGGCAAACCATAAGAGAATCTTAAATACAGAGAACAAACTGAGGGTTGATGGGGGGGTGGGGGAGAGGGGAAAGTGGGTGATGGGCATTGAGGAGGGCACCTGTTGGGATGAGCACTGGGTGTTGTATGGAAACCAATCTGACAATAAATTATATATATTAAAAAAAAAAACACAAATCCTTGTGTCTGATCTGTGGGCCTGGTCTTGTAACCTCAGTGGAAACAGGTTAAATTGAGGGTGTGTTTAATCTAAAATCAAGAAATGGGCATGACTTTCACCTTCAGTTTGTCTTTTTTTTTTTTAATTTTGTTTAATGTTTATTTTTGAGAGAGAAGGAGAGAGAGCATGCACATGAGTGGGGGAGGGGCAGAGAGAGAGGGAGACACAGAATCCAAAGCAGGCTCCAGGCTCTGAGCTGTCAGCACAGAGCCTGACACGGGGCTCGAACTCATGAAGCACGAGGTATGGCCTGAGCTGAAGTTGGCGCTTAATTGAGCCACTCAGTTTCCCCTGCCCTCAGTTTATCTTTTAAAAAAGATATTTTATTTAAAAGTTACTTAAAGAAGTTTATCTGGTGATAATTAAAAGTTTGGCGTGTCAGCTCAGAAAGCCTCCATGAGGGGCAGGTAAGAGTTTTAGAAGAACTGAGTTTCATGTTTCGGAGGAAAGGGTAACAGGACCCATTCTACTTGGGTGGTTGTTCTGCGTGTTCTGCCTTCCCTATGTGTGGAAGGACCTGGCAGCCTAGGTGGGGAGGGCTCTGGCATTCGGGATGAGAGGGAGGACAGTAGCTGGCAGAGAGCATTGGGCAGATGGAGGCTGGTCCACTTACGGAGAGCCCTGGTAACTGGCAGGTTGTGGTGGGTTCCACAGGACATGGCCAGCTGAATCGCAGGCCACAGAGCTGGGAGTCAGATCTTAATTGTCCGGAAACCAGGTATGCTGGCTATCAGCCCTTGGGCGGCCTCAGGAGGTTTGTCTGGAGCCCCACAGATTCCTCCTGACTTTGGTCAGAACTGGCCTTGGGGCTCACAGAGGGAATATCTGGACGAGGGCAGGAGGGTTGTGCAGTCAGGGCCTGGCAGTTCCCAAATCAGGAGGGCGCACCCTGGTATTGATGGCCAGTTTCTGTATTTGGAATTTGCTATGACATTGAGATGCTCTCATCTTTGCTGACTTCTGCACCATCTAAGAATCCCTTCTGTCTTTTCCATCCTGTCCTGTCCTCTCGGGCAGACTGACGAAGAGGATGAAGTGGAGGTAGGACTGTTGATAAACATGAAGAATGCCACATTTGGCCTTCCCAGGCGTGCTGTAGAGTCTAACTTAACATAAGCGGCATGAGGCATCAGCACCATTCAGTGCTCTAAACCATGCATGGTTGTTTTCTGGTTGCTTTCGTGTGATCACTAACCTCCTGACATGGGTTCTCATCATGCTGTGTATGCCAGGAATCAAGGGTTACCTGCATTTTCCAAGCTGTGCCTGAGTCCCAGGCCTTGTCAGGAATGGCCAAGTTCTAATATTGGAGATACTCTCCAATATTGGAGAAGTGGACAGGGAATTTACCCTCAAGCCCCCTGTCTGAGCCTTTTGGCAACTCAAATATGAGAACTGGATTCTAGAATAACCGTAGAAAGAGCCCTAAAACCAAACAGGAAGTGGGATAGTGGCCACGAAAGCAGTCCCCTCTCATGGGCAGCCTTTGACTTGTGTCTATTTTCTCAGCCGGAATCCATCGGGTTCATTGGGATTCACATGTGCAGGGGTGGGATGACAGGGCTCCTCCTCCTGGGTCCGGTACAGATGGGAGAACCAGAGTCCAAGTCAGGGCTGATGGGCCCTGGGAGATGAGGAGGGAGCAGTGCAGATGGCATGAGCAGATGAGTCCTGGGCTCTGCTGCCATGGCTGAGACACTCGATGACAAGAGGAAGCCAGGAATCTGTAGAACTGCTCTTTGCAAACATTAGTCTGACTGACTTTCTGTTTCTCCTCCAGATGTTTGCCCTTGTGTACATATGGCCCAGTGTTCTAGCATACCTCTTTTAAAACATCTAAACCCTGATTCTTTGCTCAGCTACAATTAGAGAATTTCACCACGTACATGTACTGCATGTTCAAACAACTACATTTCTGACACGGCCAGAAGTAGCGAGTGTTGCCCAACTCAGTTTCAGCATGAATTTCTGTGTCATGTTCGGGTCTGGGCCCTGCAGCTGATTCCCTTGGGGTCTTTGGCATGTCACTGAATCTTCAGTTTCCTTCTCTGTAAAGTGAGATGGGACTAGATCTGGAAAGATTCTACCCATCGCTTACCGTGGTATGATTGTGTGACTGAATCCCATGTTTTAAACCATCATAAGTGGTAGATAAGAAAATTTTAAGTGCTTTCTGGTGGTAAATTTAAAAACTTGATAATGTGATTAACGGGGCATGTTTGAATTCTCACATCAGAGCTTTGGGGTTGGAAACAGATTTGGTTTCTGAGTGCTTCCCAGGGTTGATGTCAGTCGTCCCTAGCAGGCAGCTACCGAGGGAATCTGCAGTGGGCCGGGAGAGCCTGGAGAGGGGAGGGCCGGGTGTGGTCCTTCTGGGACCATGGCTTTTCTTTCTGGTCAGAGAACTTGAGGCATACATGGATGGGTGTCATTGGTTCATTGACAACCTCAGTGACTGCCCTAGCGAATGCATCTGCAGAATGCACACAAACAACGAAGAGGGAGGTTTTCCTCAACGAAACGTTTTGTGGGCTTGAGTTGGTGTTTTGGGGAGTCACCTCACCCCTCACCCCTACTTTGGTCTCGTAGTCCGGCAAGTTCTCCAGCAGCTCTCCGGCGCCTCTGAGCCAGCCGCAGGGCCTGAGCTATGCGGAGGACGCCACAGAGCACGAGAACATGAAGGCCGTGCTGAAGACCTCGTCGCCCGCCGTGGAGGATGCCACCCCGGTGCTGGGCGTCCGCACACGCAGCCGAGCGAGCCGAGGTAACTCCTGGGCCGGGGGCAGTTGAGGGGGGCTTCCCCAGATGACCACCCGCAGGTACCCGGTTCCCAGCACGAGGGTACAGGTTACTGGGCCCAGGAAGTATCTGCTCAGGGCCTCCGACTCCCCGGGACCTCCAGTGCTGACCACACACGTTCCTTCACGCACACGTTTGTGACCCACTGTAGTGCTTCGTCCCAAAGACCAATCCTCCCAGAGGTATAACTGAATTCACACAAGAGGAGTTATTATTATGAATGAATCCTTACGGGTTAAAGTGGGGGGGGGGGCGGCAGGAAACTACCAAATGCAGCCAGCGGAGTATTTGGTAAATGAGGTTTTCTCTAGGACACGGCCAAGTGTACCCATTGGTGTGTTGTCTGTGGCGCCTGAAGGCAGCCGTGGCCTGGCTGAGTGGTGGTGGGAGAGACTGTGAGGACCCTACAGCCTAAAGTTTTCATGAGCTGGCCCGTATAGAAGAAGCGTGCCGGCCCCCAGATGAAAGCACTATCCCTTTTTTGCCTTTTTAAATCTTTAGAGGCAATGAAGCGATGAAAACTGAAGATGGTAAAGACAGAGAAGAGTTTCCAGATTCGTTTCATAACTTGGAAGGGATATTTTATTGTAATTAAGAATGAGGTGCATTTTTCGTCCGAGAATGTTTACTGGTGTCCCCTAGTCTAGTCTGACACCACGTGATCCCCTCCTCGCTTTCCTCACTGCCTGCAAGACGTGGCCCACACTGCTCATGCTGTCGCTTCAGGCCCCTGTCACTTCAGGCCCCTGGTCTCAGCTTGTCTCCCACACTTGGCACTCACTGGCCCTCCCACCGGGCACCACCCTTCTCTGTACCCGCATCTCCCTGAGCCCCCTCCGCTGTTGATGCTGTCCCCTTTTCCTCTGCCTGTCCAGCCCCCCTTCACCTCCAGGATCCGCCTCCTCCTTCGTCCTCCTCAACTCACTGGGCCCATCCTTCCTCCCATGTGCTCCTGAGCACCCCCCTTCAGGCTGCCTAAAGATTACAAACTTTATCACTAAAGAGAATGAGCTCCTGATAGACAGGCTGTCTCTCCTCTTGGTGTTTGCTTCGCACATACACTGCGAACAACTAACAGAAAGCATATCATTTATTGTCCAAACTGGGGTGCTCTGGCACCTGAGAGCAGTTCTAGTAGTAATTAGAGAGGGGCAAAAAATAGAACAGGCCAGGAAAACTGGGTTGTGGGTTGGCTTCCACATCACGGAAACTCGGTAAGGAAATGCGTGCATGCGATGCCCATCAGGCATCCTCCCAGACTCTGGAGAACATCGAGACTCACAGGATGACAGAGGGCAGCTACAAAGTAGAGTTGTGAGCTGGAGAAACCCCTGAGAAGGCCCTTCAGTGACTTCTAATTGGCTTTGTGTTTTTGGAATTTTGCTGTTGTCAACCCTGTTAAATGTAAGAAAAAAATAGTAATGATAGTAACAAGAACTTTGACATAAGAGACAAAGTAAATGCAGTTTCAAGTTTTCTTTAGAAGAAAATGGGTCACACATTACATTTGGTTTCTTGGAACTTCTTGCCAACCCAAGGACCATAAGCTGCCATCCAAGGAGGAGTCTTGAAAGGGCTTCCAGGCAGGGTTCCAGGTCCCTAAGGCATATGTGGGATTCCCTAGGGGAGCTGCACTTCAGGATTTTTACAAAATTACCACATGTTTTTCTTACTTCGTGTGAGTTCAATATCACTCTAGCTCCTTTGTCTGTTTCTTAATGTTGGACTTTGTTTTTACCCTTTTTGCGGGGGTTTTACTTTGATATGCAGCTAAGAATATGCCAGAAAAAGGGCTGCCTCCCTCCACCCTTGCCCCAGTGGTATCCTGAGACACAGACAGCAAAGCAGGAAAGTCATATCTTCTACTACAACCTTGATTCCCAAACTATACCTCAAATACTTCATATACTATGATTACATCAAAGAATCAAAGATTGGGTTCTCTGGGATTTGGTTTTTCCAAACCCCCTGACTTCTAGGTAGTCTTGGATATGGAATTAGGAGAAAATAAATGAATATATGAATATTCTGCTGTAGCAATGAAAGGGCTGCCTTTTGGTAACCAACAGCAGAGAGACACAGCTGTGAACAACCACAGCCCTGAGCACTTTATGGGGTATGTTCTGATTGTCTGATTTTCTATGAGGAAGGAGAGGTATCCTCCACTTGGCCAGTGCTATTTATAAAAGGCCTTCCATTTCTCAGAAAAGCCAAGTAGTGACACAGAGGAAGAATGTATATACAAGAAAGAATCTAAGAAGAGAGAAAAAAAGTGTTGAATGTGAGATGGTGAAGAAGGTAGTAGCATTAGAGGCATAGCAGTAGAGACTATCCTTCTCAATGCTGCTTTTATGAAGCATAAAACAAGGATAAGAGTAAATAGAACAGCTTTGCGGTGTGGTGGGGTGTGTGGAAGGGAATCACTTATACCTGTGGTACTCAAAACGACCTAAGACATCCCACGGATGAGTCTAGACTCTCTGGGCCCAGCAGCTCTTGCAGGCTTTGTGTCCTGGCCTGCACGTGGCCACCAGGAAGATGAAGGGGAGTGTCAATGCCCGCATGGAGTTGACCGCAGCCATCAGGGGTCTGGAGCCCTATACCTGTGTGGCTGCAAGGGTAGCTCGATGGAAGCCATCTGCGGAGATGGAGCCTAGTTTGTCTAATGGAACATAACAGGCTGCAAATTTTAAGAGAGAAAGAGATGAGAAAGGAAGACTGTTCAGTTTCTCTGCACATTCAGGGACTTCTGCTTCCAGATGGCACATAGTAGGGAGGGTCAGTGCACCACTCCTGCTGAGACAACTAGAATTTGTTTTAATACAGTGGCAGAAGCTTTCTTTTAAAAGATATCAGCAAACTGGTAAGGGAAAGAGGACTAGACAACCTAGAATTGTAGATGAGCTGAGAGCCCCTCCTTAGGACTATTTGCCAAATCTGGACACAGACCCGAGAACTGGGCCTACCGTGGGCAGAGAGACTCAAATAGTAGAGAGAAGTCAGCCAAATGTCTAATAGCTACGTGAGTTGGCATAAGGGTTTGGAAGTAGAGGGTCTCTAAACTCCAGGACTGTTTTCTCCATGAGGCATTTGCTAAATGCTGGGGCAGCATGATGAGGGGGAGGCTGGGTCAGAAAAGTTGGAGGAAATCTCCTGTAGCCTTGAAGGGCCGAGGAAACAAATACGAGCTTGAGTAAGCACCTTCGACAAATACATACAGATATTTAAACACAGAGGTGGACTGATTCTTCACTAAAACTACAGTCTGGTCCCGACCTCATTCCGTTCTTCACCATGTCTGCTTAACAGAAAAGAGCGAAGGCTGGGGGAAATAACATGGACTCCAGTGTCTGCATCCTTCTGTACACAAAGTCCAGTGCAGAGTCCAAATTACAAGCCAAGAGAATAAGAAAATGTGCCCGACAAGGAAAAGGAAACACTAGCAGCAGATCCACAGGTGATCCGGATGTTGAAATTTGCAGCCAGGGTTGAACCATTCCGAATGTTAACACAAAGGAAAATATAGACAAATTGATTAAAAGGTGGACACTTGCAACAGAAAATTGGAATTTATTAAAAAAAAATAATCAAATGGACATTCAAGAACTGCAAAAGAAATGTCTGAAATAACTCGTTGAGTGGGTTTAAGAGCAGACTCATCCCAGCAAAAGAAAGGATTAATGACTTCACAGATGAGTTATTAGAAAATGTACAAAGTGAAGCATAGGAAAACAATGGGAAGAGCAGAACAAAATGTAAGAGGAATGAGGCACAGTCCAATGGTGTAACCTATGTATAATGGGAACAGCAGGAAGAGATGGATAAGAAGCAATAATTGACAAGGTCATGGCTGAGAATTTCCCAGAGCTGATGATAGGTATCAGCCCCCATATTTAAGAAACTTAGCAAATTCAAGGAGAATAAATAAAGAGGAAAGCATACGTCATACAATGTAGGCAGACTGCGAGAAAACCAAAGATAAAGATAAACTCTTTTAAAAAAACCAGAGGGAAAAGATAGATTACCTTCTAAAATACGACAGTCAGGATGAGGGCTCACTGTTAACAGAAGCCTTGGAAGTTAGAAGAAAGAGAAATGACATCTTCAAACCGCCAGAAAGAAAAGCTTTAAACCTAGAAGTCTATATCCAGGGAAATTATTTCAGAAACAAAGGCAAACTTGTATCACACTCTATTTTGATGTAATTATTTCCCTTTTAGACTATTTCTTTAGGTTAGATTTTTAAGGGGAAAAATAAACTACAGTGTTATCTTTCAAACTACGCTTTACATTGTTTTTTTTTTTTTTTTAACTGAAGTGTAGTTGATATACGGCATTACGTTAGTTTCAGGTGTACAACATTGTGATTCAGCAAGTCTAAATTATCAACTCACATATTTTTAAAAATGAAGTCAAAGTGATACAGTGCTATCATAGTCTATAATACTTCATTCTTTCTATTTCGTCTCAGTATATAAATGTCTTGCTAACACTTGGGAGACTGTGGCGAGCCAGTGGTCCTTTGGGTCTGTAAAATGTATGGGCAGTGTTTCCCTGATGCCATGTGTGGGTCCAAGGGTTCCAGGAAAAAAAAATCCAACCTGTACATGACCAGGATAAATGCATATAAACAGCTCTCAGGCAGGCAAATAACCAAGGAGGGGTGGAGGTTAAAAAAAAAAAAAAAACAGGACAAGGACTGAGGTCATGAAAGAATGACATCATCACAAAACTGAGTCTGGCAATCCTGAACATATGGCAGCATGTTCCTTTGAAGCATCTCCTGACACATTAAGGTGAAGGCAGCTCTCTGGGGATGTATAAGATGGGAAGAATAGGTAATTCTTGGTAGGAAGATCACATGATGCCTTCATTTTCTGGCCCAGTGCTCTGAGAATATATTATGAGCAAATGCAGTTGATTGAAATTTGTGTGTTTTGGGAAGGGTAGTTTGGCGTTTTAAAATGAGACGCAGAATTAGAAACCAGTAGGTAAAAGGGAAAACAGGAAATTGCTGGGCAAAACACAATTGCACTATCGATTGCTCTGTCTGCTCTGAGGAGGACCATTGTTCAGAAGCTCTGAAGGGTCCCAGTGAGACAGCTGTGCCCGTATGACGCCTCTTGCCTCCAATTAGACCACCTGGACCATCCTGAGAATGCAGAAACATTCAGCAATTTCAAAAGTTCTTTTCTGAGAGGAACCTATTTTAAAGGGTTTAATGATGTTGAAAAATCTAGTCTTATGGGAGCAAGTAGACCAGGTGCCCTTGGGCATAAGCAGAGAAAGTACAATTTACTGTTTTCGTACATGCCAGTGCTGTAGCTACGCTCCCATTCGTAAAATAAATGTTTAAAATAACATAGGCAACAACACAAACCTTGTCACCCGAAAACATACGGACCTATCTAACCACAGGTCTCAGATACATGCAGGTGGTGGAGCCCCAGGAATCCTACTCCTTTTGCAAAGTGTGAATTATTTATGTACGCACTTCACCGATATGCATTTTACTGGCTGAAATTATAACTAAATTATAGCATATTACATATTTGCTGTAAAATTTCAACCACAAACACGTAGCCACAAAAATCACAGTCTACTCAACTGTGAGCAGCTATTCACAGCTATTGTCATCAGCATCCAAACGCCAAAAGTTTTAAAAAATTAGTATGGAAGTAGAACTCCAGAATTTAAGATGTATATTTACTAACATTTTTTGCCTGTGGTTTAAGAAAAGCTGGCTTTTTTTTCCTCTTCAGCTGGACCTTAGGCTCTGAGTAGTGTTCCGTAGGCACAGAGTCTGAGAACACTCACCTACAGGCTTTTGAAGTCGTATGTTTATTACAAAGGGCAGTGTGTGTGGAGGAAACACAGTTTTGAGCCCATTGCACATATTTCTTCTTACAGAAATGTATTTCCCATCTTAGAGAAGAGATTTCACAAGGAAGTTGATCTATCACAAAGGCATAGTTCTTGATATGTTAAAATACCATTCATTTCTAACTGTTGAACATTGCTTGGTAGTGCATGTTTTCATGATGCTTTCTTCTTGCTTGTCTGTAGGCAGATGCTTTTATGCCAGACTTAGACCTGCTCTGCTTTAATATACAGTTATTTATAAATGTGTTTACCTGGGCAAGGAGCAGAGAAAATTTTATGTCAGTTCCCCCTTTGTTAGTTGAAGAATGTTATTCTGCTATGATTTTTTTACTGTTTATTTATTTTTGAGAGAGAGAGAGAGAGAGAGAGAGCGAGCACGCAAGCTCAAGCAGGAGAGGGGCAGAGAGAGAGGGAGACACAGAATCCGAAGCAGGCTCCAGGTTCTGAGCTGTCAGCACAGAGCCCAACACGGGGCTCAAACTCACGAACATCGAGATCATGACCTGAACTGATATCAGGGACTTAACCGACTGAGCCACCCAGGCACCCCTGTCCTATTATGATTTTTAAAGGTTAAGTAATCTGAAGATAGACTGCCACAAAACCCACTGATTTCTGTTTAACTGGAAGAGAAGTTACGGGTAATTGACATTTACTAGGCATATACAGCCATGGATAGAGAGCTGAATTAACACAGAACTCCAGACATTAGTGGACATACATCACTGAGCATCTGTGATGCACTCTGTGGTGTGGTATCTGCCCTCCCATGATCCCGGGGCCTATTGGGTGGAGGCCTTCAGTAGCTGTTACAGGGTAGTATTAGGTAAGTGCTCTGAGGGGGAGTTCAGTGCCTGGAGGGGTAGCAGTCACAGGTCACAGTGGTGCCCTTGCAGTGGGGTGGGGTGGGGTGGGGTGGGGTGGGGTGGGGTGGGGGGGCGGGTGAGTGCCTGGGATCTGCTGCTGTGATCCATTGCTGACAGAGCTCCGTGCCTGGAAGAGTAGTGTTGGTATTTTCTCTAGTATGTTCCTTCTCTCTGAGTACATCTCTCTCTCTGGTTGTGTAATCTTTCAGGATCTGCTAGTTCGTGGACTATGGGAACGGATGACTCCCCTAACGTCACAGATGATGCGGCTGATGAAATAATGGATCGCATCGTCAAGTCGGCCACCCAGGTGCCCAGTCAGCGAGTGGTGCCTCGGGAGAGGAAGCGCTCCCGGGCCAACCGGAAATCTTGTAAGTGCTTTGGAGCTGGGGTGAGGGACTTACCTGCAGGTACCTGCCCTCCTGTATGCCCTGGGAAGGGCAGCCACTGTGAGGCTGGCTCCAGCCAGTTGTCAGACGATGCCTGGAGGGTCCACCCAAACTCGCCGGCAAAAGGCTCCCTGCTCGACAATCAATGTTGCTGTTGTGGAGGAGGGGGGCTGCAGCCACACCTGTCCGGCATATTTGCCACTTCTGGGCGGGCCTCTCTCAATTCTCACTTTGCCCCCAGGAGTGTCCAAAAGACCCTGAAATATCTCTGGTGTGCAGGGGTGGCTGCAGGGGGGCCATTGCCAAGTTCTGCTGCAGATGCTTTGCTGAGGCCATATTTCTGCATCAGGGGCCACTTTCTAGCTGAAAATGGTTCCCCTCGGAATTCACTGCTATTCCCAAACATGTCAAAGGTGAACACCAGTGATTTTATGGGGAGTAGGGTGCTTAAAATACTTAATGTTAACCTAGGTTGACCAGCTTGTTTTTGTTACTAAATCAAAGGACCTGTTTTTCCCCTTTGTCTGAACCCACTGCCTACTTCTGCCCACAGAATGAAGGAGTGGGGCTGCCTCTGCAGACACCTCGCTAGCACTCAAAGGGGCTGCACTCTGTAGAGAAACACAGTTCCTCTGCATCCTTTGATATGGGTCTGCATTAGCTGTGACCCTTGCATGTTTCAGGAGAGAGCTCAGCCCCCAAGATTGGGCCGGGGATGCTGGGTCACTCAGGAGACCTAGTCTCCGCCGTCTCTGCCTCCAGGAATAAGGGATGGTGACTAGGACAGGGATTTATGACCGTCACAAGAAGGAAGCCTGATTACGTCTGCCTGTACTGGCTCCAAAAAGTGAAAGGAGAGTGGCTCCAGGTAGGCGGGAGTTCAGTAAGAATTCACAGTGTTTGGTGCCACCTTTGAGATTCACACAGGAGGTGATTGGGGTTTGAGCTGCAATGTCTGAGAGAGAGGGCTGGGGAAAGGAGGCCAGGCAAGGGAGCGTCCTTACAGAGGTGAGCATTGTTGGGCCAGAGACCTCGGAAAAGGAAACTGCATGACCCAGTGGCCTGGCCAGTCCCCAGAGGCCCAGGGTACGTGTTCTGCCTCCAGGTTATATGTCTATATTGGCAAAGAGTGTAGGCCCTGCCCTCTGGTCTAGAGAGAACCAGATTCTTAGAGAGACACATAATGTCACTGGGAACAATAACACAGTCATAATTAATTTTCCTTTTCAATCTGGCCAGAGAGATATTTTGCCTGTTTTTGTGGCCGACGTAAACTCATTTCCTGTGGTATCGTTTCCATTCCAATCTTATGCAAAACAGCCGTATACTCTTTTTATTTAGCCAAACACATTTTATTCTGCAATGCAGTTACTACAACAAATACAAGACTGCATGTATGTAAGTGTTTGTCTGTGATGGGTTTAACTTATTAGTAATGGCACCATCAACAGAAATTTAAGATGGGGGAAAGTTATTTTGATTTCTGTTTAAGAGGAATGATAAACTCCAGCTTTCTTGCAAGAGGTTAAAGGAGTAAGAAAAAATCCAGTTTGCAAAATCCATGTGAGGTTTCCTGGTGTGGGCCTCCCTCTTAAACAACGCTGTATTTGATTTGATTGTTTAATGGTGGTGATGAGGCAAGTGGGTAATGAATAACCAGCGTATTTCTGCTATCAGTCATTTGGCTAAAGGCAATAATAGTCCAGCTGTTGCAGGAAACCAAACAGAATCCATCCCATAACCTAGAAATTTATGACCTGCAAGCCACTTGAGAATCCTCCAAGATAATTAAATGTCTGCTTTCGTGTTTGGTGCCGGTGACTAGGACTGCGCGCGCCAGAAGTCCTGCTAAAGCTTGAAATATGCAGCCAGTTGGGACACAGCGAGGGCATCTTAATTGATTCGCAGGTTCCCATGGCTCCGTGCTGCGTTTCCAGCCTGTGACAATCCAGTTGTCTTTAAGTAAACTGTTTTGAATTTCCAGTTGATTTCTAGCCTGTGGTATGATTGATCCAATGCACTTCATGTGCTTGCCCCAGATTCTGGCCAAGATTCTCCAACTGGCTGGTGAATCAGACCAAGGGAGAACATTCTGGGAGATTCTTGGTTTTTTCTTATTTTGGTTTCTCATTTCATCTTATTGGGGCATCTGTTTTGTCCCAGGGCGATTTGTTCTCTTCGGCCTCGTAAATGTTGGCCTTCCCGGGAAAATCCTGAAGCTGAATGGCATTTGAGATCTCCTTACTAGTGTGATTCTGTAGGGTGTGCCCTGGTGGCTGGTAAGGAGGGGACGGGGAGCTGCTCCCCACGTTCTTTTCTCTTGGACCTATCTTTGGAAGAAGGTCTCTGCCCAGCTGGCTGTCTGCATATGGCCACTAGCCCAGACTATCACAGAACAGAACTGGGGTGAGGGACTCATAGTCTGTTCTCTTTTCCCAGGGGAGCCGAGTCTTGTCGTGGTTGAAAGGGGCTGGGTACCATTTTCCTGTTGAGCTTCCTTTTAAGGTGGGGGTCTGGGCCCCACCTGTGACATGACTATGAAGCCTGGGCACAGAGCTGTATTTCTATAAAGATGTGATTACTTTGATATGACTCACAAATAACTGACCAATTTCTTAGCTAATTAAGATCTTAAGGCTGGTCACGCTTATAAAAATAGTTTCTCAGTGGAAAGAGCTGGAAGTCCAGTTCCAAGGGCTGCTGGGAAAGGAGCGCAGAAGTTTGATTTGATCTGATCCCCCTCCCCCCAACCACGACTGCCTCCTCATCATGTCATAAAGCTTCAACATCCCTCTCAAAGAGCATGTGGCATATCTCACATTGATTTGATGTAACTAAAATCTTATTTCTTTTATAGACTTTTGAGGGATGTACCCACACTAATAGGGTACTAAATAAGGTACTAAATAGGATTTCATGGAAAAAAAAATATCAAACCTGAAAAATTACTGAATTTGTTTTAGGGAAAACAAGAGACCTGCCTCACAAAATACTGGATCCAGCCCTGGATCTGATCGGTACAGAACTTAGTTCAGTTGTCTCTACATCTTCAAGGTGGCACTTGAAAATATCCAGCAATTTTCCCATTAAAGTCCCATTGAGAACAATTTCCCTGCATTTTGTTTAGTTTTTCCTTACTGACCATGAATCAATTTTATATTCTCTTAGAAGACAAGCTAACAATGGCAATAAAACAGAGGCTTTAGAACTAATGCTTTTGCAATACAGTCAAATAAGATGTTAGTGGGAAGGACCAAAATTTCTCAAACTTTTGTCTTTTCCAAAACGGCCTCATTCCTATTTACTCAGTGCCGAATTATTCTTAGAGCTCATTATGGATGGACTGAACTGACCTGCCTCTAAAGATAGCTGAGGGAGCCCACCCATGTGCCCGGGACATAGGTCAGGAGGATAACTAGAGGAAGTCCAAGAGAGGAACAAGGCCATGGCCCGGGCCAGAGGTCAAGACTCTGATGCAGCACTAAGCTCAGATAGAAGCCTCAGGTCAAAGAGGCAGATGCAGGGAGAGTTTGGAAATGTTTTATTGCATTGGCTCTCCAGCTGTTTCCTATTCAGACAAATCACCCTCCCAAACTGGGAACCAGCACATTGGGAGAGAGGAGTCTGGCTCGTGTGTCTTCCCCCAAGGCTGGGTGCCAGGCACCCATTTGGCTCAGAGTGGAGGTTCAAGAGGAGGGAGAATCAGTGAAAAGAGGAATCCGGGAATCTGTCTTGCCTTTGAGAGCTGTTCTGAGAGCAGAGCAGAGGGTTTCTGTAAAGGGGCTTTGGAAAAATGCCAAGCACCTCCCCCACAAGAAGTTACTGTATTTCTTTGCTTTTGCTGCCCAGGCAGCAAAGGAGTTGGTTTCCATGTTTGGAATGCACACATTCATATGAGAGAGAAGGAGATGGGGGTCCCCTCGTAAATTACCTGGCCTCACGGAGCCTCAGAGTGCTGCTATCCACTGAGGCCAGAGGTGCCACCTCGCAGGATGTTGTGGGCATTAAGTGAGGTGCCTATGACAGGTTCCCACCACTCTCCCTCCCCAGCTCTGTCATGCTACTGCCAAGGGACCCCAGCCCGGTGGGAATATGAAGCTGCCTGCAGGTGCTTGGGCTGCTGTGCTGAAGTTTCAGGGGAGCCTGTGCACAGAAACCACATCTATCCAGCTGCTGCTCCACTCCCATCACCCGTCTCACTCCCCTCCCACCACTGCCCACCTCACTTGGCCATCCAGGATTAGACCAGACTCCCCTTCACCTCCCTTTTTACCCCCAGGGGGCTCGTTCAGTGGACTTATACCTGTGCACCGAAGGCTGGCTTGTCACCATGGTACTTGTCTGGTGCATCTCTGATGGAGAGCGGATGTGCTGGGCTTCATCTGGAAAGGGGGGAGGCATTGTCCTGCCCATGAAATAATGCTGAGGACCCCAGAGTCTGTGAATCTTGAAGACTCTTCTTTCTTGTCTGCAGAATCCCCCAAGTTCATGCATGCTGTCCCATAAACAATGGAGAGAACTTGTTTCCTGACTCCCTTCCCTTACCCATAGCACACAACATAGGAGACAGTCTGCTCTTACATCTGAACTGTGAATGCTTTCTGGTAAGGGCCTGACTAGGAGCAACAAAGTGTATTGGGGGGTACTGGATTCAAATGTAGCCACGGACTAGGCAGGACTAGGCAGAGGTATTTCTGTGGAGCCAAGACTGTGACCAGACCAGTGGTTATAGAAATCGCCTGCTGCCCTAAGTATTTCCAAGAACCATCTCCTCATGGGTGAACATACTTCTGGATTAGGCAGAACTCAGAGACTTCAACTCTGTTGTCACAAAGGCCATCACTTCTTGAGGGCCTGCCTCTCCCTGTGTCTTAGTTAGGTGGCAGTGATTTAAGTCGGGACCTGGCTGGCCATTTTAATCTTCTGGGGAAGATTAAAATGCAACATAAGGGCCTTTCACTGACACTCCCGTTCAGTGTATCTGGGCTGAGTCTAAAGTTGAGTTTAAATCAACCAGGTTTAAGAACCTTTAATTTTTGTTATTGCTGTTCTGGGTTTTATTTATTGATTTATTTACTTACTTATTTTGAAAGAATTTTAGAAAATAGAAAAGTTGCAAAAAAAAGGACATTTTCCTTCTTTCACCCGGCTTCGCCTAATGTTAACTAACACCTTGCACATCCTAGGACAATTTATTGGAACTAAGAAATTGACGTTGGTACAATACTATTAACTGAACTATAGGCTTGATTTGGATTTCACCAATATTTCCATTAATGTTCTCTTTCTGTCCCATTGTCTTCCCCAGGCTGTCCCATTGCATTGAGACATCATGCCCCCTCTGATGTGTGGAGGACATTTTATGACCTTCACACTTTTGAAAAGTACTGGTCAGTTATTGTGTAGCATTCCTGTCAATTTGGGAGATCTCTGCTTCTAATGGACAGATTTTATGTGGGGAAAAAAAAAGATGGAGGGTGGAAACAAGAACTCAGATGGCTAAATGATGGACATTGACAAAACAAAACAAACCAACCCACGGAAAGTCTAATATTAAATCCATAATGATAGAGCTTAAAACAGTTCCCTGTATTGATGTACAAAGAGGCATGACCGAACCCACCGTTTTGACTCCACTCAGCAGACGGGTCACTCAAGGAACAAGGAGTGAGTAAATAGCAGTAGGCAAGTTACTTGCCAACCACAAGATACATTTAAGACCTCTTGAAGTTCTGATATTAGTCCCTATAGTCCTAAGCGCTCTATTCTCAGTATACTTGGTAGAAGATCTTTAGAAACATAGGGATTACAACAAAGCTAACTTATTTCCAAGTTGTTTGGCATTACATACAGAAGATAGAAAAACTGTCTGTCAGTGATCTAAAGGTAAAAGAATACTGGGGCACCTGGGTGGCTCAGTCGGTTGAGCGTCCAACTTCAGCTCAGGTCATGACCTCACAGTTTGTGGGTTCGAGCCCCGCATCAGGCTCTGTGCTGACTGCTTGCTCAGAGCCTGGATCCTGCTTCGGATTCTGTGTCTCCTTCGCTCTCTGCCCCTCCCCCTCTCACGCTTTGTCTCACTCTGTTTCTCAAAAATAAGTACATGTAAAAAAAATTTTTTTTAATAAAGGTATAAGAATACAAATGGATTTCTGGCATATGGAAGCGAAACTCAGTGCATGTCCCATAAGATATGAAAAATTGTCAGAATGTGTCCTGCTAGGCATCAGCAGGGTACAGCTGTTTCTAGGGTGGGCTGCGTCTCAAGTGTCCTGGCTTAAATCCTTCTGCACTGCTTACTGTGTGCTCTTGGGCCAGGGACTTGATCTCTCTATGCCGTCTGCTCACTTGCTGGAACGGTAATAACAGGACACTTCTCATAGGGTTTCCATAGTGAATAAATGGAATAATCCAGGTTAACCCTCAGTAGATGCAGACTGCTATTATTCTGCAGGCTGTAGACCACTGTTATTTTCAGATTCAACTCCTTTTTGCAAAGACTCACCCGAGAGCACTTTGTAGAATTAAAAGCTTTTTCTGTGCTGGGGGTGGGGAGAGAAAAGGAGCTTATGGTTTTTCCCTGGGTCCCCAGACGCCCTTGTGCTGCATGTTGACAGCAGAGGTACTCCTGTGTCTGATCCCACTGCTGTCACTGCCACATCGTGAGAGCTGTCACAAGTGCCTGGGGCAACGAGTGGCTGCTGGTGCCAGCAAAGTGACCCTTGCCGTCTATGGAAGAGCTGCAAGGCAGACAGGGATAAACATTTCCACGGTCTGTTCTCTGTTAAGCGGCTGCAGGGAGGGAAGGCAGTCACATGTGACAGGCTGGGGAGCAGTTACACTGCAGCCAGAGCGTTCAAGCGAGAAGTGGGAATGGGGGGGGGGTGGAGAGGGGCCCAGACATTATCTTATCAGACATATGCCAGCCTGCCCCCAGCCTAGTACTTGAGAAATCCCCTATTTGAGAGAAGACTTGTTTCTATCGTACAGGTTCCATAACCTGCCAGTGCCTTTGCTGGTCCCCTCGTTTTATGTCCTCTGTCCCTTTTTGCCTTCCAGAAACTTTCTGAGAGCCAACACCCTATCCAGACAGGGTCTGCTACCCTGAGCATTTCTCCTCATACTATGTCCCTATCAGCCCCCTGCCTCCCTGACTACAATATTGGCTCAGGGTAGAGGCTCAAATAACATTTGCCGAAGGAAGGAAGGAAGGAAGGAAGGAAGGAAGGAAGGAAGGAAGGAAGGAAGGAAGGAAAGGGGAGGGGAAGGGAAGGGAGGGGAGGGGAGGGGAGGGGAAGGCAGGGGAGGGGAGGGGAGGGGAGGGAGAGGGAAAGAAGGGAGGGAGGGAGGGGAGGGGAGGGGAGAAGGGAGGGAGGGAGGGAGGGAGAAGGAAAGAAAGGAGGGAAGGAAGGAAAGACTGATGAACAGACAGAGAAATGGATACCCAAAAAGGTTCTTTCTATGCATAATTGGAATTGGAGCACAAAGCTGATTTCAACTGATTATCTTCATTTCACACCTCTCTTCAAGTGGTAATGTGAGTTAACTTTGACTTTTTAACAGAGGAAGGGTTCAGATTCTTAAGGTCTTTTGGGGTTAATCTATTTACTGTATTTATTATGAGGTGGTTTTATTTATTTTATGTTTATTAGAGAATTTATCTCAATTGTCATGAAGTCCCACAGAAAGTAGGATTCCATTAATGGGGCAGGTTTTTCTATGAATACCTTTCTAGGGACACAGCTGACAAGCAGAGGGACCTAGCCAATACTGGCTTTTCTGAAACCACAGCAGAGAACACCTGAACCCAAGCAGAGGGGGCACGGGAGGGTCCCAGGGGGTCTGGCCCATAAAACCTGAGAGGAGGCTACCAGGCTAAGGGCGCACTCTGTACAGTCAGGCAGCGAGGCTAAGGTAGCATTTGTTCTAGTAAGCTTTGTTCTATTCCCTGAGCCTCAGAGAGGCTGGTCCAATGCCCATATCAATTAGGAGATCACTGCACACCCTGTAAGGTGCCAAGGTCCTTATTCAAGTATTTACATGAACCGAACTGAACACCGCAGTTACAGATTAAAGCAAATGCGTGAACACATGTTAGGGGAGCATCTCTAAATGCCCATCAGTTTGTGAAGCCTTCTGTCGTCATTTGGCCAAGCACGCATACCTCAAGGCTCAAAGATTACAGTTCATAGACACATGTCCTCGCCACCTCTGCGACTAATGAAATTTAAGATGCCCTGCTAGTGCAGCCTGGACTTCTTCAAGGCAGAATTTTGTGTTTTGGAAGAGAGGTCTTAGCAGTCCTTGTCAAGAATGAGAAATATTTTATCTTCTTTTCTGCCTTATTAAAATTATCTTTCTTTGACAAACACTTGAAGGAGTGTTTAAAGAACATAAAAGGTTATTACAAACTTGTATTTTTATTGCTGCCCCATAGAACAAATTCCATTACTCAGTTAAACGCAATCTGCCTCCAGCCAAGGCTCTGGAGCCAAACATTTTGTCTGGACGAGTTAGACAGTCTGGAGCCCAAGGGGCCAAGGGTGGGGGGGAGGGTGAGCCAGTGCAGGAGCGGCTGTAGATGGATGGCTTAGGAGCCCAGAGCTCGGCTTGGAAATACAGTAGTGTGGGGGTGGCATGATTTGAGGGCAACTTTAGGCACAGATCTTTGTGTCTCTATTTGTGTTCAATCCATCCTTGATGTCTCTGAGTCTTCTGTTGGTGTTCTGATTCTTTAAGTGCTGGGAACACAGTAGGTTTTCTATGAAGTATCTGTTGATTGACTAATTGATGGGTTCGGTGTTGGCTCCTGTTGAAAGTGCTGATTCCTGGGAGAGAAGAAACCATTTGTTAATAGGTACTTAGACCCTGTACCTTCTACCAGATCTTTTCAGATCCTTTGTACACGGGCTAAGCGGGCTTTTGCTTAGGGGAGGTTGGGAAGGCACTGGAATATGGGGTGTTGCTGGCAGGAACATGAGTTGTGATCCTGTTGTCTGCATCCTCTGAGGCTCCCCCCACGAGGGGGAGGCTATAGGCCCCCCAGTCACAGGGGGCGCGAGGAATTGGGTCTGGCACTGGACGATGGGAAGGCATGAAGGGTGAGCTTTAGTTTCTCTGCATTCTGATCAAGGGCCTGCCGTGTTCACCTCAGGTCCTCTGGTTGATTTAGGATTGAGGTAGATCCATAACACATCTCTTCTGAAAATAGAGCAAATACCCCAAACTCCGCATGACCTTTTGTAGAGAGTAGGCCAAATACAACTGAGAAATCAAGGGAAATGTAATTAGGCAACCTTTCAAATGAAAGGACTTGTCTTGGAAGGGGCGCTGCCTCCCCAGTCACCCTTATCCAGCCTTTATTTTGACGTCAAAATTGATCAACACTAAACAATGGGAAAACCCAGCGTGCCAAGCTAAGCACAAGCAGTTCTTGGTTAGATGTGAGCATTCCTCCACCTGCCAGTTGTAAGCCCCAGAGAAGAGGGTCACTGGTCCTTCCTGAGCCTTGTGTGTTTCACAGAGAACATTTAACAAATCCAGCCAGAAGTTCGGCAGTTTGCTCCTTGACGTCCAGTCCATAAGGAGTCAATGGTTATTGTCTCCAGAGGCCCCTTGATGAGTTGAGACTAAGACCCACAATGCTCATGGGGAGACTCCTCCTGACTGCTGCCCTTGCCTGGTTCTGTTAACACCTTGCTCTGCGGGGCCGGGTCATCATTGCTCATCCTGTAGATCTGTGGGGTTATCTTATCTAGCATTTGCAATCTTTGGAACTTGCGTTTTCCTATGCTCTGTAGTGACTGATCCAGTTCTGATCCACTCCTTACACTGGTCCACATGCCCTCTGTACTTGACTATTGCACCCGTTTCTCAGAAACCTTGTAAGGGTGGGCCTCCCTTCTTCCCTCTTACAAGGTCAATCCCTCCACTTGGCTCTTCAAGCCAGCCTCTTGCAGCCCCCAAATTTGTTCTGCCCTACGGACAGATGGCCAGGCGCTTCAGCAGAAGCAGGATGCGGCTGAGCATCTGTGAGCCCCGTGACGACCCTGGGAATCCTTGGGGGTGGCGGGTAAGGCGTGGGGCAGACGGACTACCATGTGCTGGCTGCTAACACCCCCCTGTCTTCTCATTCCTTTGTGACCTGCGGATGCTGCTGAAGTGCGAAGGACCCTCAAGAGCGGCCTGACTCCAGAAGAAGCCCGAGCTCTGGGCCTGGTTGGCACCGCAGAGTTGCAGCTGTGACACCTGTGGGCGCCCTAAGAAGTGTGTCCAAGATTGTGCAAACTCCTGCTGGACGGAACCCCTCCAGATGAGGGAGGGGAAGAGACTCAACGTTAACATCCGAAGGTTCTGAAGGGGAGTGTCCACATTTCTAATGTCCGCGCATGGCCCGCTGGGCATAGATGGGGCTCTCTCGGAGTCTCTCGCACACACTTCCTTCGTTGTGTCCGCTGTGTTTCTCTGGTTTCCTTGACACCTGGTTTAGTAGTTCCAAAGCGTGACACCTTTTCTGTGCAAGGAGCAGATCACTTCTGTCACGGTTACTGTGGTCCTGTGAGGCAGTTTGATTAGATTCACAGACGGGGTTTCTCCACAACACCAAAATATCCAGATGTAAACTCCAAAATTGTACACAAAAAGAAAGCACAGATTGTTTACCAGTTGTGGATTTTAGATGTACTAAATGTTTATACAAATTCATAAATGTACACCATGTTTCAAATACTAAATAAATAGAGTTTAATGCCGTAACTGGAAACTTTTCTTCTCTCGGGTGTAAGGGCCTGACACAGCTCCACAGATGCACTTCCTTCTCAATCAGCCAAACCTTTTCTCAGGTTCATCAGAAGGACCCTGGCGTGGAATGGCCTCTGGGCCCTTTGGCTTTCTTGTTGTCGTCTGTTTTTTTGTGAGTATTAGTAGAGTGAGAAGTGCCCAACAATGTGCTCTCTGTAACTCCTTATCAATTAGGCATCAGTATTTGTCGTGCGACATGTTAGCAATGACCTCGTATAGATCACCTTATCCGCGAGCTTTGCTTTGGTCCAACCTGGTGTTGAAGCAAAAATTAGGGTGGTATTTACAAACTGAACTATTCTGCCACCTTCTCCCTTGCTTCATGTGTAATAATTCGTTTTCTCAAAAAACAAGTCCCCAAAACAAAAGGGAAATTTAAAATTTTGTCTACAGAGTACCTCGGAGGGACAAATGCAGTCCCTGGCAGTCGGGTACAGGTCATTAGAAGCTAAGGCATCCAGTGGGACAGGCATTGCCCACGAGGGGCTCTGAGTGACTGCAAGGCGTGTTGAGGTGGCTGGTGCCCAGGTGGTGGCCGAGCCTCCACAGGGACCCCGCAGCCCGGTGTCGCACGGTTCCCTGTGAAGAATGTCTCTGGAAAGAGGGAAAAGATAAACCGCTGCAGCAGGTATTTGGGGGCCGAAAGATCAAGCCATTAATTCCATCTTTGCCTCACTTGGAAAACCTCTATGACTCTGTGTTCCTGTGTTCCTATGCAGTTGTGTTGTCTGAAGAGCTAAAGATAAGCTATTCACCCCACAGGCCTCTGTGTCCTCCCTCTTCTGTACCCCCCACTCTACTGGGAGACAGGATGCTCCTTCAAGCCCGTATTGGTCAGATAATAGGTGATGAATGTGAGCACCCCAGCAAAGCCTGGCATCTGCCAAGAGCAGGTCTGTATATTACAGACAGTTGAGTTTAATCACTTTATTGAAAAGGATACATAGGGTATTGATGTTTATTTTCTTATGGTTCTAAATAACGTGTAGTAATCTGATACGATTTCGTAGTTTGTCAGAGCATTTGCCTGTTACCTCAGCACTGAATACAAAGGATATGTGTATCACTGGGGATGGGGAAGTGCAAACAAAGAGAAGATGCATCCTTGCTGCACCCTGTGGTGAACAGATACCTCGCGTCCTTCCAGGGGACCTTGGCCTTCTGCCGGAGTTATTGCTTTGGAATAAAAGGTCACATTTAGAAGGAGGTGAGTGAATAAATCTGAAGGTAGTTTTATTTTAGGAATTAAAAAGTTCTCAGAGGAAGCAACCAAGGTCAACTAACTTCTGGGTTACAGCCAGGTAGAGAGTCTCATTTTATTGAGAACTTGGTTTAGTAGTTTTTAGTGAAATTGGGGGGTTATTCCTGTTGTTCAGTTCCTCCCTCCTTGTTGCTATTTAGTCTGGCTGCTTCTGTTAGTATGTGCGTGTGTTTAAATTTTTTAATGTTTGTTTTCTTTTTTTTTTTTTTTTTTGAAATGTTTGTTTATTTTTGAGTGAGAGGGAGACACGGTGCGAGCAGGGGAGGGGCAGAGAGAGAGAGAGAGGGAGACACGGAATCCGAAGCAGTCTCCAGGCTCTGAGCTGTCAGCACAGAGTCGGCCCTATGTGGGGCTTGAACTCACAAATGGCAAGATCATGACCTGAGCCGAAGTCGATGCTTGACCTACTGAGCCACCCAGGCCCCCCGTGTTTATTTTTATTTATTTATTTTTTATTTTTTTTATTAAAAAAAATTTTTTTTAACGTTTATTTTTGAGACAGAGAGAGACAGAGCATGAATGGGGGAGGGGCAGAGAGAGAGGGAGACACAGAATCGGAAGCAGGCTCCAGGCTCTGAGCCATCAGCCCATAGCCCAACGCGGGGCTCAAACTCACGGACTGCAAGATTGTGACCTGAGCTGAAGTCGGACGCTTAACTGACTGAGCCACCCAGGCGCCCCTATTTTTATTTTTGAGAGAGAGAGAGAGAGAATGAGAATGAGAACAAGCAGGGGAGGGGCAGAGAGAGAGAGGGAGACATGGAATCCAAAGCAGGTTCTGTGCTGTCAGCACAGAGCCCGACTCGAGACTTGATCTCATGAACCAGGAGATTGTGACCTGAGCCAAAGTTGGACTCTTAACCTACTGAGCCACCCAGGTGCCACTGTGTTAGTGTTTTTTTTTTTTTTTTTTTTTTTTTTTTTTTTTTTTTTAATTCAGGATGTTCAGGTATCTGAAAGGTCTTTGAGGAGCAGAATGAATGGTACCTTACCCTTGGGAGATGCTTTGCTACCCTTGCTGGTCATCACTATAGATATTATTGTGTGTATTTCTTAAGTTAGGTTGAAGTTACAGAACTGCCAGTAAAGGAGGGTGAACTCTTTTAAAGATGCCTGAGGTTTAGTTTCTTTGGAATCATAAGGTTTTTTGTTTTTTTTTTTTTTTTTCTATTTTAAAAATAACTTACTGAGGGATTTGGGGATGGAAGGGAGGATGCACAGGGCCCAGGAGGGCTGAAGACCCAGTTTTGTTTTCTCCCAAGTCCATCACTGAACACAGTACAGGAAGGAATAGCAGGGAGGAGAGTTAGGAAAGCTGGTTTCTGAGCTCCTAACCTGTGAGTGGCTGTGTCATCGTCCACTGCTCCCAAATCCACCGTTTCTGTGCTCATGTCCCTGAGATAGTGTGTCACCAAATACCACCATAGTAGACTAAATAATGGTCACCCAAAGAGAACAGGTCCTGATCACAGGAACCTGTAAATGTTACAAGGAAGGGTCTTTGCAGAGGTGAATAAAGTAAGGATCCAGATAGGGAGAGATGATCCTGCGTTATCTAGGCATACCCTAAATCTAATCACACATGTCCTTGTAAGAGAGAGGTAGAGGGGCTTTCATACGCGCAACAGAGGGGCAGGTACTATGAAGACAGAGGCAGAGATTGGAGTGATGTGGGCACATACTAAGGAATGCCAGCAGCCACCAGAAACAGAGGCCAGGAACAAATTCTCCACCCGAGCCTCTCCAGAGAGCGTGGTGCTGTTGACACCTTGGTTTTGGCTCTGTAAAACTCAAGCTGAACTTTTGGCCTTTAGAACTGTAAGAGAATAAATTCCTTTTGTTTTAATGCACCAAGTGGGTGGGAATTTGTTATGGCAGCTTTAGAAAATTTACACAACCATCTATCACAAATAGGCACTGAGGGCTTATTATAGAGGTAACCCTGTGCCGGGAGCTGGGGATTCAGCTGGGAAAAGGAGAGTCATGATCCCTCCCCTTAGGGCCACGAGAGGTAGTCATCAACTAAAATGAAAATTTGGTTTAATCTGCAGCTATTTATACATTTTGCCAGAGAGGTAACTAAAAATAAAAACATCCGATTGCCTCAGAGAAATGATGGAAGATCTTTGCAAGTGCGGTTAGGGTGCGTGATATTAAAATGCCCCATCAATTCTGTCACAAAAGGTAGTTTATTTGGTAGAAAAAAATTCTGTTGCTAGGCAATTATGGGGAATGGACTTTCTGCATGATTTTTACAAGAGCTAAAATATTGACGGCATCTGTGTGGGTACTCGTTGTGTATTTTCTTACCTAGGATCCACGTAGCCATTCTGCATTTTCATCTTACATAGAAGCGAGGATGAGGGAGGCTGAACGACTTTCCCAGGGCAAACGATAGGAAGTGATATTTGCTGGCTTGTCACTTTTTGCTAGTTCTGGTTTTGTTCTTCTAGAATCCTTAAGAAGTCCTGGTAATTGGATATCAATAACTCTGCTTCTGGCCCAAACCTGTGGCACAGACTGAACAGGGGTGCGGCACATGGGTGGAGGGCAGTCTTCCCCACCTTGACTAAGCCCAAACCCTGGCAGCCAGGTTGTGTACAGGTGGCGGCACCATCTAATCTCCTTTTGATAAAGGTTCGTAATCCTGCACAAATTTCACATCGGTAATTGATAATCCACTCACCTCACCCCTGCCCATCCATCCACGTACATCTAGTAGAAGTAGGAAAGGTTCAGGAGCTCCAAAGCATCATCTTTTGAGATTTTATGATAGAATGATTCCCACTCCGGTGAAAGCACATGGTGAGAGTTTATTCAGATTGCTGCTACTCAACCAAGTGAGGGCCAAGCCACTTCTACTCTCTTAATAAGCACTATTGAATTATTGCCCTTAAAAAGAGTATTTAGATGATCCACCTGAAGAAGTACCAATTTATGATTTTGTAGTTCAAACACCATTTTCAGTTGCTGACTTAGTGGAAATTGGTCCTAACTACTGGATTAGTAACAATGATTTTCTTCCAAAACGTCCTGTAATTTAGAAGTAGAGCATTCCATGTACAGGAAAATGAAATCGGCTGGATAATTAGAGCAGCTGAGAATGAGAAACAGCACATCCTGGCCATCAGTGGGGAAGGACTGTGACCAGCGGTTCATCAGGATCACGTAGGACCCGCGTGGGCCAGGCCCACTGCACCTCCAGGGCTCGGTGCGCCAGGTTCCCTGCTTGTGGCTGGTGGGGCAGGAAGAGGTTTGCATGTACCACTCACCAAGTCTGCAGACACTCACCTCCTCATCTCCCATTAGAGGGGCTAGACATCTGGGGTCTACTTGACACATTTTCTTCTATTCATTTTGAAATAATCTAAAAGTTAATCTGATTTAGGTGGAAACGGGAAGAGATGGGTTTTGGTCAAATAGAGGACCTGTGTGGCATGTTACAGATAAACAACATTAAATCAACCACAAGGTAAGTAGGGCACCTTCTATCACTATGTCGGCAGTGGGTTTTCCTCTCTTTTGAGAAGTTATGGCAATAATTGGGACTATTCCGTTGATCCAGCTAAGCAGGGGCATGGTCTCTCGTGCTTTTGGAAAATAAAACAGAAAGCTCATTTTCCTTCAGAATCCCTGCCCCTTAATAGCATCTGCCTAAAAAAATGCTTTTAAACCTACACTGCTCTCTGAAGGGGTTCCAATGAGGGACAGCCAGATGGTTCTGAAAACGGAAGTGGGCTAGGAAATGGAGACAGTCACCCTTTCCAAACAATACTCGAGTTGTGTACCCAGTGGAATATACTTTTGCAAACCTCAACTTTCAAATAAAGAATAAAAAACATGGTAGCTATACAGGAAGAGCTGGGTGCTTGGGAAAGCTTTTATAGCTGCTTTATCTGGTCTCTTAAAAAAACATCCTGGATGAAAACACTGATTTAGATAATCATCTACACTAGAACTCTGTACATAGCAGCTGGTGGTAGACCTGGACAGGATTAGAGCAATTCAATCAATGTCAGAGCCCTTGATTTAGAAGATTAAGGCATAAGATTGGAAATGGCAAAGGGAATAGAGTCGATTCCCAGCTCAACCCAACCTTAGAAATACAGACTCAATGGAAGGAAATGGATTCTAATCCAGCATCCCTCCCAGCAGGTGGTATGAAAAAAAATAATTTGCATCACTTTGGAAGAAAAACTGTCCTGAAATTGTAAAGGTTATGGAAATTGACAACTTTTTAAAAAAAGTTTTAAAATGTTTTATTTTTGAGAGAGAATGAGAATGGCGGGGGGCGGGGGGGGGGTGGTGGCGCAGAGAAAGAGAGGGAGACACAGAATCGAAAGTAGGCTCCAGGCTCTGGGCTGCCAGAACAGAGCCCGACACGGGGCTCGAACCAACAGTAGGATCATGACCTGAGTCGAAGTTGGAAGCTTAACTGAGCCATCTGAAATTGGCACCCCGAGATCAACAACTTCCTAAACCAACCAAGGATTGGGTTAAATTAAACTTTATAAGGTTGTATTTGTGAAAAAATGATGTATTAAGACAAATTTTAAATGTCTTGTACTTGACTGAATTCTTCCTGCTTTTAATGGATTAATATTTTTCCCCATTTAAAAAAAATGGTCTAAAATATAATTTGTGGAGATAATAAAGGCCACAGTAGTGTTTTAGAATCAGTAAAGAAAAATAATTCTTAGTAAAGTTGCTCAATAAGCCTATATTCTGGAATCCCAATACTCTGTTCTAGAACCTGTGTGTGGCCATGGTCTAGAGCCATCCATGGGAGATGTGCCTCAGGAACCTCCAGACACGTAAATGCAGACCCTCAAGAGCAATCTATGCCTCCACCTCTATCCCAAGGGATAACCTTATTTACAAAGTTTAAAAGTGGACAGTTGGGAACTGGAGCTGTGGTAAAGGTAAGCGGTTTTTCCAGAGGTTTAATCTTATCCCGAATAGATGATCCCTCATTTGCAACTTTTGATCCCTTGGTTGGACTTGAACTAAGGATTCTGAGGGCTGTCTGTGTCCCTGCTCTGGTTGGTCTCCAAGCTATCCTTTGCCAGGCTCTCTGCTGTGAAGAGGTAACCGATCTCCAAAATAATGGCAGGTACTTTGAGAAACGTTTTTTATTTCTGGGCTCAGGAGAGTGTTCTCAAATCAGGCCCACCTGTTCCCTGTAAGGGCAGAGATGAGCTGTTCAAAGATGCAGAAACCTGCTCTTTCGTTTCCATCTGCTTTCGGGGACAGACGCTGTGTAGACGCTGAGAGGCTGAGCTGCCCTGGGCCCTTTGACCAGCACGTGGGGCAAAGCCCAGAAGGTGCACAGTCCACTGTGCAGCCAGGACAACAGCCCCCTTTCCAGGGTGTGCAGTGGCATGCTGGCGCATCCCTGGTGTTCACCGTGAGCCAGGAGTTATAAAAAGAGCATACAAAGTAGGAAAGGATGTGAGGATGCTGTGTCTTAAAGTGTCTCCAGGTAATGTGCGCAGAGCAGAGTACGGTATAAAGGGACTTTGCGGCAAAATCATTCTGCAAATCGTAAGGTGAAAATAAGTCATGCGTGGTCTAGGACAGGGCTGCTCTGGAGAACTTCCTGTGGTGGCAGAAATTTCTATACCCCATTCTGTGTGGTAGCCACCAGACGAATGTGGTTACTCAACCTATGTGGGTAGAGACGTGAGGAGTGGAATTTTAAATTTAAATGGCTACATGTGGTTAATCACTAGTGTATTAAAGAGCACGGATATGAGAGAAAACACATTTATATATATACTCTCTATATATTCATTTTATATAAAGGAGAATTTTTGTAAAATTTGCTTGTAAAACTGCTTTGGACTATGTTTACTCCAAAAACTTCAAACAGCGTCTACAGATCTAGGTCTACCCACTGCCCACGTTGTGTTCCAAGCCTTGGGATTTCTTGTCCTCAGAGAATGGTATTCAGTGTGGTCCCCTGACAGATCTGCCTAGATGCACACTCTCCTCTGAGTCTACATCGGGGCTTTATGAACTTGTCATACATGCTGTGGCCCAACACACCCATCTCTGACAACTGCTAAACCCACTTTTGCAATAAATCTTTATAAAGCACCGCTTCAGTTCCTGTGGTGCCTGTCTTCACCCTGTCGCCCTCTGGCTGGTCCTCACTACTGCATCTCACCCATATCATCTGGAAGTCTGCTCACAACAGGTTTTATCCATGTCAAACTAGCCGGTTGGATACTGAAGACCACCAGTTAGATGGTCTTTCATTCTGTGTGCTACATGTACCAAGGGTAGGTACTGGGCAAGGCCTGGGGACTAGGTGCTGTAAAAAAAACTTAAGAATGGGTAATCACAAAGACTACATTTCTGAAACTACAAACCAAGGCACATTGGTAAAAGATTTTCAGCCACAGCCAGTGAGTGGCAAGAGGCAGTCTGGGAGATACTGTTTGGATGCCAAAACCTTTGCAGTGTATCAGCAACAGACTTCGTGATGGCCAGGTCTTCTGACAGAAGCGGTCTATGAGCTGAACTGGAGGGTCCTGCCTCTAAAGTAGTAGCTGCCTTTTCACAATTTGCATAAGCATTGAAATAAATTAGCATTTGCACTTTTTTTTTTTTTAACTTGCTTTGCTTGGTTGTCTGTTCCCACCGGTCTATCCTGATTTAAATATGAGGTAACTCAATATTTTAGCACAAAGCAAAATCATGTATTAACTGAAGTTCAATCTTTTTTAATGGTTCACGGAGTTGCACACCAAGCAGCATGGCTTCCCTCAGTAACACAGTCCCTGTCTCAACAACCACCAAAGACAGGAAACGAGGCAAGATGACCTGAGATTACTTGAGTGGTACTGGTATGTGGCGTTCCACTCCGGAGAGGGCTCTCCTGGTGGACTAGGGCTTCATGGAGAGCTCCGACGTGGAGGAGACTGGAGCAGAGCCTTGGGAGGAAGAGCAGGGACATCTGGCCAGCACTGGCAGGTAGGAAACTATATAGTCATGGAAGGAGAACCATGGTGGTGTTTTAGAAGGAAAGTGAGTGGATCAGGAGGCAGAGCCAGATGGTGCATGTAGAAAGTTAATGGCTGGAAAGAAAGGTTGGAGTCATATTATAAAGGAAGAAGGGAAAAAGACTATTCTGAGTTCTCATTTATTGTCTGATTTAATCTTCACAATAGCTCCATAATGGAGGCTGTGGATTAGCCAGGGAATGCTTAGCTAGAAAAACAATGCAGTCTGGGTTAGCTTAAACCAAAGAAGAAAATGCGTCACAAGACCCCAAGGGTTAAAGTGTAGTCAATTTAAATTGGTATCTACCCACTGTCCAGTCACCTGTGATCAAGGGTGGGGGAGGGGGACCGAATTCTACACAAATACGGCTACTAGGGATGCCATGTGAGTGGATACTGTATTGAATAGAAAACAGAATATATATCATAATCCTTAGAGGAATTGTGAAAATGTAATGCAAAAAACTGTAACTTAGAATTATGTAAAAAAATTAAAATTGGAAGGGTAAAGACTAGATATATAGATAAAACATGCTTGGTCATAAGAATTGTTGAGACCAAGTGATGTGTACATGGGATTCATTATTCTGCATATCTTTGTAAATGTTTAAAATTCTCCTTAATAAAAAGTTAAAAAAATACATAGTTCACACAGGGTCCCTTGGTCCTTCTGTTCCAATCATTGTACATGCTTTACTAGATTAAAAACAGACTTGAAGTTCTTTCCCATGCAAGGAAGACACAACCACCTAGACTCATAAGTAGAAAGTTTCAGACTCGGTAAGCATTATTGTCAGAATTCCAGCTGACTACAAGTCCTGATGTATTTCCTTGCAATTTTGATTTAGTGGGTCTGGAAAGGGATTTGAGTGTCTTCTCTCCTAGTGACTCCTTCCAACTCCAGTGACACTGATGCATGTTCAAGTTTGGGGAGCACAGCGTCAAGGGATTCTATGGATTATTATATGCAAGTCATAATATCCTTGGTTTGGGTCCTTCCCTGCTATAGGACTCAAGCAGCATGATGATGTGGTACTTTAAGCACCAATCTTTTTTTTTTTAATTTTTTTTTCAACGTTTATTTTATTTTTGGGACAGAGAGAGACAGAGCATGAACGGGGGAGGGGCAGAGAGAGAGAGGGAGACAGAGTCGGAAACAGGCTCCAGGCTCTGAGCCATCAGCCCAGAGCCTGACGCGGGGCTCGAACTCATGGACCGCGCGATCGTGACCTGGCTGAAGTCGGACGCTTAACCGACTGCGCCACCCAGGCACCCCAAGCACCAATCTTAACTACATCAATGCATTATATGGCATTCTGCCATTCATTCTCATTTTGTGATTCCAGCATAGTGTCTTTTTCTTGGGCAACTGATTTATAGAGCCTACTGCCATTTTAATTGCTTTTGTTTCAAAACATAAATCTCATGGATGAGTTTTTATCTCTCCTGTAGCACACTCAACTTACATGTTGTCTGAAGTCTTTCCCCAGGAATGCTCCTGCCTTCCTTTACCAGGGCAGCAGCATAGAAGGCCCTGCACTCAATGGGCCACACCCTTGGTTTAATGCTCTCCTGTTGTCTGAAGTTCTTAATGTTTCTGAACTTGTGTTTTGTAAGTGAAGTCTCATGCAGTATGTGCCCACTGTTCCTCACCAACCCACTCAGAGCCTTCGTGATGTCTGTATGCACAAAATTCCAGCAGACCCGTGATGCATGAGTTGAGATGCAAAGTAAATATAAGCAAGTTATTCCTACAACTAAGTGGGGCCCCAAGAGCCCTAAGAGGCCACACTAAACCAGACTTTGATTTGAACGCAAAAAGAAGGTAATAGCATTCTAAGCAGCATGAATGAACATGGAACTCTGTCATATCCTTTTTTACTCATGTTACTTTTTTTTAAAGTTTTTATTGTACTCATGTCATTAGCCATTTACTCACTTCATTAGCCATCCACTTATGCTGAATATGATGACAAGAAAAAATGAAAACAAAAGGCAGCCCGTAGTTCTTTCAGTCCTTCCTTACTCATTAGTAAGCTGAAAGAATAAGAACGTGTACATACGAAGAAGTGAATAATTGAGATAGGTTTTTTTGGGTTTTTTTTGTTTGTTTTGGCAGTGTTTCCAGTGTTCCAGTAAGGACAAAATACATATACGTACAATTATGTGCACATAAACTATGAAATGCAAATTATCTAATTTTGGTGATTCTACATGAGTTCACTGCCCTTCTAGTTGTAGTTTAAAACTGGAATTGCATAATACAAAGATGAATAAAGTTAATGCTAATAATTTAGAATTTAAATTTTTCGTTACTTAGAACAGTATTCAGCAGAAAATAAAAATCCACCATAACAAGATGTGAGAGACCATGGAAGAAAGGGAGAACATTTCAATGCCTTTAATGGTACTATTTTCCTAATTTCTGGACATCTTCTGTGCTGGGTCCTACACATCAGCTAGCTGCCCGAGTCTTCATGCTCTCCTTTCCTCACCAGAACCCCCATCCTCTGCTATATCCTAAGAGGGCTCCTGCTGATGTGAAGGGCTCCACTGCCCTCCTGGGTCTTCTGCTGCTTCACCTGTGGAAAGCAGAACGGGGCCAGGCCTGACTTCAAAGTAACTCAGGGGACTCAACAAGCACTAGCGGAAGGGTGCTTGCCACAGGAGAGGATGACAGGACTTCTCAATCCCCTTCTGACCCTGACTTGTTTTGGAGTAGCAGCCACAGGCTGGAATCACTTATCTGGTGTTATTGGTTCTCCCTTTGGTTTGATCAGTTTTGGAAGAAAAATATTTCTAAAAGACTAAGACTTCAGCTCTCATCCTTGACAGCTTGGTCCCTCTTTGTCCCTTTCTGCCACTCCATGAATTGTTGGAAGCAGTTAGAAGGCAGAGCAGGTGGAAAGCTCTTGTCAACAGTGGTTTTACCAAAATTCTTTATGAAGAGTCCTGTAGACAATACTTGGGAGTTTTTGTTTTTAAATGGTTCAAGTACAGCAGATCACTTCCTCTTAAAAAAAAAAAAAAGATAGTGTTGACAAACTTTATAGCAATCTGAAAAGGGAGCACAGAATTATGAAAAATAAAAAGAACATGTACAATTGTATCTTCAAGAATTTTCATGGACCATTATGACCCATCAAATTAAGGTATCCACATTTTCTAACAAAAATGAACCAAGAAAGGGCAGCATGAAAATATTCTCACGCAGTGCTGCCCAACAGAACTTTCTGTGATGATGGAAATGTCCCATTATCTCTGTGTTGTCTAATACAGAATCTACTAGTCACATGAATACTCACAACATGGCTAATGCAATTGAGGAACTGAATTTTTCATATCAACAGCCACATGTGGCTAGTGGTTACTAACTGAAGAATACAGTTCTAATGTCTCATGGGTCAAAACCAGCGATTTCCTCAGGGGCCTTCTCTAATCACGGCTGAGGGATGCAGAGGAGTGGGGGTGGGGAGAGGGGAAAGCCCTGAACAGATTATTTAGCTACTTAGTAAGTTCTGAAGCTCTCCACAGCTTTTGGAGGCTGGGCGTGAGGAAAGGACTCTGGGGGAGACCTGAGAATGCCCTTGAACTCCTGGCTAATGCCAGCAGGACTAAAAGGACTAGGATTTGGCTCACTTAGACGGCGAAGAGGCCTGTGGTACCACACACACAATCGGAGGCTTGGGCCATCTGTGCATGGAAATCATCGCTGTGGGGCTGGCAAGGATGTGGAGGTGCTCATTTGCGGACAGGGTTTCCAGGACTAAAAGAGGATTTAGACGTGGAAGGAGGACCTGAGGGCCCTTTCTGGCCACCTGCAGGCTGGACAGGCCCTTTCTTTTTGGGGCTTAAGGTCTTGTTCTTGCTCTTGAACACTTTGCTGGGATCCAGCTTGTTCACGAAGGAGTTGGTCTCTTCTGCGAGTAGGTTTGTGTTGTAGGTGATGGGTTTATACATGTTGAACCATTGCTGTAAGGCAGAATTGGGAAAGCGGTCACAATTCAAAGGAGAAATGCCACTGTTTATGCTTTTTAGTGGGGACCCAGGGGACAGAGGGCTGGGGAGATGGGGCAAAGAGAGCAAAAGGCTTTCTGAAAAACTGCCTTGAAAATCTGTTAGTACTTCCTTTAAGTGAAAGTGATGGCACACACATTGCTTCATGAGGTCTCATAACCTTTACAATAAATGTAGCGCGAGGACTAAGAATGTAAGTAAACACCCTTCCTTCTGATCTAGTGAGCCCTGAGTGTGGGATGTTAGGTCCCAGATCATCAGTGTTCTTCTAATTGTTCTGTCCTCAAACCAGCCACTGCCCATCAGGTAGACTGGGCAGTGCCTTCCTCACACGGAAGGTGCATAACAGAGGCCAGTAGCAGGCCTTGGCTGAAGGCAGGTGCCTGTTGGTGCTGTCTTCCCCTTCTGGGCAAAGAGCATCACATTTATTGATGTGATAATATCAATCACAGAGCATCACAGGGTTGACTGGATGATAGTGTTATGCGACATTTGAGCAAAGTGGGGCCCACCAGATGAATACATACATGGAGCTGAATCCCTCATTTATTGCCACCCAGCCTAAGTTCTTCCGGGCATACCAGGTGGCATATGAGCATTACCTGGCGATCGTATGTTTGAAGTGTTGCCCAGATGTGTAATATAAACGAGGCACATCCACACAGTGGAATATTCTGTATCACTAAAAAGGACAGCTCTGTATGTACTGTAGGAAGTGAGCTCCAAGATGGAATGTTAAGTGAAAAGAAGGTTGCAGAACGATGTGAAAGGTGTATTATTGCAGTTGTGATTTAGAAAAAAGGAACCAAAAATCGTATGCATGCATGCATACTTTCTAGGCAGTAAAGTGTCCTGTGAAAGGCACAAGAAAAGGGGGAACAGTGGCTGCCTCTGGGGAAGGCTGGGAGGCTGGAGAATCTGGGAGTAAGAGACTGACTTTTCACTTTTCCTGTATCTACATACTATGCAAAACAACTTGACCTAAGCCCTCAATAAAATTTAATTAGAAAGTAAACTCCCTGGTGATCCTGAGGATCAGTCAAGTTTGGGAACCACTTAGTTCAGTATAAAGTGAGGCTGTCTACCTATACTGGAATCATCTGCCTTGCATTATGAAGATGCAGGTTCTTGGGCTCCATCCCGGGTCTTCTGAATCAGACAGGGAAACTGAGAATCTGCAACATAAGCATCTCCGTAGATTCTGATAGTCCAGTTTGAGATGATAGGTGTCCCTCCCTTACCTTGGCCTGTGGGCTAATGCCGTAGCTGGTGAAGGCGTACTGCCACTGTGGCAGGCCCAGGTGTGTGATGAGCAGGCGATAGTAAGCGGTAAAGGTATCTGTGAGAAAATGCCAGTATAATGCTCTGTCCAGGAACCAAATCTCAGCGTCTTGTGCCAATGCTGAAATAGCAGACAAAAGAAACGAATGCATGGTGTAACACTTTTCTTTTTTTTTTTTTTTTAAATCTTTTATTTTTGAGAGAGCGTGAGCAGGGGAGGGGCAGAGAGAGAGGGAGACACAGAATCCGAAGCAGGCTCTAGGTTCCGAGCTGTCAACACAGAGCCCCATGTGGGGCTCGAAGTCATGGACTGCAAGATCATGACCCGAGCTGTAGTCGGATGCCCAACCGACTGAGCCACCCAGGCACCCCACACTTTTCTCCTTTTATCTGTAACGTCAAAAAAAAAAAAATTCCAATACTTCAAGGATGTGAAATTAAAGTTCCCTCCCCCCAACCTCCCAGGCCTATGCTCCAGTGGCCACTGTTAGGCATTTCATTGGTATTGTTTTTTACAGATTCCTGATCAGTCAGCCGACTGCCCTGTGTGCTTGGCGCTGGCCTTCTGTGTACTCAGGCTCTCCATTCAGCCACCCCTGCTCCAGTGGGACATACTGTGATCTCAGCTTTCCTGATGGAAGCAGACTCTGAATGGCTCTGATCTTCTGAAGAGGTCTCCATCAGGAATCTGAGGGGCTATGAGCAGCCACTACGGAGGAGCCCAGACCAGCACCCGTCCTGGATCCCACCTGTGCTGCTGCGAGAGGTCCTGGCTGAACTGAAGCAGGCACCATCACACCAGCTCCCACCTCATTTGCTTCTGACACTCCACTCTTCCTACTGCAGACCTCTAATCTAGTGCATCTCCTGTCTAATGGACTTAATGTCTCCCTAAGTGGCCCCAACCCTCCAATCTCTTCCTTTTCCAAGACTGCTTGTGGTCACATACACTTGCATCTCAATTCTGCCATTCTTCTATTGAACAACCTTGACTTCACATGCCAAGCTCTGCATGAAGGGGAACAACTGGCCTCTGGCTTCATCTCCTCCCCACCCACAAGATGAACCGGGCAGCCCAATGAACTGAAGTTATCTGTCACTCCTTCCAAATCAGTTGTACTTTCCCATGGTGTAACTTTACTGTGTGTCTTTGCCTGGATGCTTCCTTTACCTCACAACTCCTCTTGTACCACACCTTCCCATAACCCAATATGTAGATGGAAGGCTACTTTGCAAAGATGGCCCCTCTTTTCTCCAGGGGCAAAATCCTGACGTCTGTATCTTCTCACCCCTACCAGGCAGAGAGCTACTAAAAGAGGGTTCGGCCTTGTCTACAGTCCCTAAGCCAGGGCCTGAACTGCTGTTGGGGGGCGGGGGGCAGATAATAGCTGCTTCAACAGAGGCTGGAGGCTTTTACTCTGGATTTCTCATCTGAGGTCTTTAGCTTGAGGTTTACTAATTCAGGTTTTTAGTGCTGTCAACTTGCCTATGTATAGAAGTATACTAGAAGGATAATGCTTTTCCTGGATGCTTTCCTAATGTGTGAGCCTGCTAGAGGAGCCTATAAACAGAATGACCATTTCTTTTACTTTTTACTTGCTTAGTATCCTACTCCCACTATTTTGTAGTAACTCACAAATGATGACAGCTTAAAAAGACTCTAGTGGTTGGCCTAGAAGGAGATGCTCAGGGAGGACCAAAGGGGATTTCTCAGTCTTGGCATCTCCAAGAGACCCAGTGGCATCTCATGAGTCCAGAGAGGAGTGTGCCTTTTGTGTGAGGACCGGACAGCAGGGTCATCCATGCCACACCCAATGGCAGCCCCATGCTTGTCGCTGATTCTTACCTGGCTTCCCTCTTTTGTAGACAAGGCAAACTTTCCCATTCCCATCGCAAGGATCCAGCTCAAATATCACACTTCGAGAATCAAAGTGAGGCTTCTCTGGCTGGTTCTCACTGGCTGCAAATCCAGAAGTTAATGGTCATGTTCAAACATACTCAACTCAAATACATACTTACTTGTCCAGTTTTGCTAGGGTGAGAAAAAAAACAAAAACAAAAACGGAAAAAACCTTATCTCAGGCATAGTCTTTTAAAAAAAATATTAGAGATAAAGAGAAAGCGGGTGTGCATATGTGGAGGGGAGGGGCAGAGAGACAGGGAGAGAGAGAACCCCAAGCAGGCTCTGCGTTCACAGAGCAGGGCCCAACATGGGGCTTGATCCCACAAACCAGTGAGATCATGGCCTGAGCTGAAATCAAGAGTCAGATGTTTAACCGACTGGGCCACCCAGACGCTCCTCTCAGACATATTCTTAACGACTGTTTCCAATGTGGGCCAAATGAATTCTATACTCTAAATGCCCAGGATCGTATCCATGGTTCAAGCCTTCTGTCTGGGCTTCTCCATCACCAAAAGACAGTATCACGCAATCTGGGGGAAGGTGGCACAAGGAAAACAACCTGAACTTGCTGAGAATGGGAATACATAAAGGCTAAGTAATCTGGCCCGATGTTGACACAACTGTTCTTTTCCCCAGATAACTGCTTTCTCTTCATTTATAGCACTTTTTAAAAAAAAAAAAAATTTAATTTTAGAGCATGTGAGCAGGGGGCAGAGAGAGAGAATTTTAAAAAAATTTTTTGAAGTTTATTAAGAGAGCGAGCAGGGAGGAGCATAGGGAGAAAGAATCTCAAGCAGGCTCTGAGGTGTCAGCAAAGAGCCTGACGTGGGGCTCAAACCCCACAAACCGTGAGATGACCTGAGCTGAAATCAAGAGTTGAACGCTCAACTGATTAAACTACCCAGGCGCCCCACTATGATCTTTTGATTAGAATCTCCTTTCCTCTGTCTAAAATGCATGTTTATAATATTTAATGTTATTTTATAATTAGTGCTAAGTCTGGCTCAATTAGAAATACTATTTTTTCACTTATACATATAGCCATACATATAATTTTATACAAATGTGTTTATTTACATTTCTAACTAAAAATTTTTTAAGAAATAATTAAAAATTTTTAAATAATTAAAAATTATTTCTTAAAAAATTTTTAAATTTACATCCAAGTTAGTTGGCATATAGTGCAACAATAATTTCAGGAGCAGATTCCTTAATGCCCCTTACTCATTTAGTCCATCCCCCGTCCCACAACCCCTCTAGTAACCCTCTGTTCTCCATATTTATGAGTCTCTTATGTTTTGTCCCCCTCCCTGTTTTTATATTATTTTTCTTTCCCTTCCCTTATGTTCATCTGTTTCGTATCTTAAAGTCCTCACATGGGTGAAGTCATATGATATTTGTCTTTCTCTCACTAATTTTGCTTAGCATAATATCCTCTAGTTCCATCCTTGTAATTGCAAATGGCAAGATTTCATTCTTTTTGATCGCCAAGTAATACTCCATTCTATATATATGCCACATCTTCTTTATTCATCCATCGATGGACATCGGCTCTTTCCATACTTTGGCTATTGTTGATAGTGCTGCTATAAACATTAGGGTGCATGGGTCCCTTTGAAACAGCATACCTGTATCCCTTGATTAAATACCTGCTAGTGCAATTGCTGTAGTTCTATTTTTAGTTCTATTTTTAATTTTTTGAGGAACCTCCATACTGTTTTCCAGAGTGGATGCACCAGTTTGCATTCCCACCAGCAGTGCGAAAGAGATCCTCTTTCTCCACATCCTCGCCAACATCTGTTGTTGCCTGAGTTATTAATGTTAGCCATTCTGACAGGTGTGAGGTGGTTTCTCATTGTGGTTTTGATTTGTATTTCCCTGATGCTGACAGTGATTTGATCATTTTTTCATGTGTCGGTTGGCCATCTGGATATCTTCTTTGCAGAAGTACCTATTCATGTCTTTTGCCCATTTCTTCACTGGATTATTTGTTTTTGGGTGTTGAGTTTGGTAAGTTCTTTACAGATTTTGGATACTAACCCTTTATCTGATATGTCGTTTGCAAATATCTTCTCCCATTCCATCAGTTGCCTCTTGGTTTTGCTGTTTCCTTCACTGTGCAGAAGTTTTTATTTTGATGAGGTCCCAATAGTTCATTTTTGCTTTTGTTTCCCTTGCCTCCGGAGATGTGTTGAGTAAGAAGTTGCTGCGGCCAAGGTCAAAGAGGTTTTTGCCTGCTTTCTCTTCGAGGATTTTGATGGCTTCCTGTCTTACATTTAGGTCTTTCATCCACTTTGAGTTTATTTTTGTGTATGGGGTAAGAAAGTGATCCAGGTTCATTTTTCTGCATGTTGCTGTCCAGTTTTCCCAGCATCACTTGCTGAAGAGACTACCTTTATTCCATTGGATATTCTTTCCTGCTTTGTCAAAGATTAGTTGGCCATGTGTTTGTGGGTCCATTTCTGGGTTCTCTATTATGTCCCATTGATCTGAGTGTCTGTTTTTGTGCCAAAACTAAAAAAATTTTAAACATGGCTTTCCTCTCTCCTAGAGGTTATACTTTCATACTCTTTTTGATCAATTCACGGAGTACAAGTTCTGCCTGGCTTCCCCTCTCTATGCTGTAGGCTGGAAAACTCTCTTGAAGTAATAAGCTGAGGTTCCCTTTCTTTATATCCATCTTTCAGGCTCATTGTCCTCCACTGCCTGATGGTCAGTGTCTTGAAATCCATTTTTATATATCTATGTATCTCCAGGTTGGAGGATAAATCAGGTCTGTTACTCCATCTTGGGTGAAATCTAAAGTCCAGATTGTAGGGTCCCACCAAGTTTCAGCAGCCCTGACTGATGATGACCAGGGTCTGTCCTCTGGAGAAAAGTAATAAAAACACGAAACTCACTCAGTGTGGTTCCCTTCTGCCACTTATAGATGCCACTCCAGTTTTTAAAGCTTTCCCAGAGGAGGGGCGCCTCCTGGGCGGCTAAGCGTCTGACTTTGGCTCAGGTCATGATCTCCTGGTTCATGAATTCGAGCCCTGCAACAGGCTCACTACTGTCGGCACCAGAACTGTCAGCGCAGAGCCTGCTTTGGATCTTCTGTCCCCCTCGCCTTCTGCCCACTCCCACTTGTGTGTGTGTTTTTTTTGTTTGTTTGTTTGTTTTTTTACAGAGGGGCACCTGGGTGGCTCAGCTGGTTGAACGTCTGGCTTTGGCTCAGGTCATGATCTCCGGGTTCTTGAGTTCAAGACCCACATTGGGCTCCATGCTGACAGCTCAGAGCCTGGAGCCTGCTTTGGATTCTGTGTATCCTTCTCTCTCTGCCCCTCCCCCATTTGTGTTCTATCTCTCTCTCTCAAAAATAAACAAATGTTAAAGAAAAATAAAAGAAAAAGCTTTCGCAGAGTAGTCTTGGTATGGTAAAATGTACTCTGCCATTACCAAAAGGTCAATATTTGAGTCTTGCTTCCTTTTTTACCAAATAAACAGTGTCACCTATTTTCAGTTCCTCACCGAAATTTTAGTTCGGTTTTATCTTCGTGTGTACATTAGCATATTGTTGTGCCCAATAATTTCACTCTTGGGAGTACCAGTGGATCTCTTTTTTGTTACCTGTTATTTGTGCTGGTTCTTGTTCATGGTGTTGTGTTTCTTCATGTGTGTATTTTTTAAAGTATTTTTTGAAAAATTATTTATAAAACAGTTTGAGGTCTAATTTAATGTTATCTTCCTCTAGGGTAGAATTTTCTTTTTATGTAAGAGCTTTACTGAGATATAATTCACGTACCATACCACTTACTCGTTAAAACTATACAATTCAATGGTTTTTTAGTATATTTACAGTTATGCAACCATTAAGACAATCCATTGTAGAACATTTCTCTAGAGTGAATTTGTTTGTTTCTGCTAGGCCCCTGAGGAGCTTAGTAATCTGGAATCAATTTAGTTTTGGGATTTAACATGTTCTGGGACACACATAGGACTTACACGTGAGCTTCAATCCATGTGAAAAATGGTTACTTTCGGTTCATTCAGTCTCCTCTGGTACTGCTCCTCATGGTGCCAACCTGAAAAGCAGGGTAGTTTTTATGGGTGCCAACTTTTCTAAGTCTTGGACTCTGTTTTATTCCCCCGGCTTCAAGACGAGTCCAATTCACAGCTTTCCAGCATCCTCAGTGCCTGTTTGAAAAGGGCAATGTACCCCAGGCAAAAGCAACTCCAAATGCTGCATCTCTTCCCTGGATTTCTGTCTTCTGGATGTTGATCTGACATTACCTCATCATCTTGTTAGCTCTCTGGTAAACATTTTAGGAAGATGGTTTTTGTATTTTGGCCTGACTTCTCAGTTGTCTTTAGCAGGAAGGCTCTTGTGAATTACCTGTCTGCCATTACCAGAAGAGGAAGTCTTTTCATCAGTTTAGCTCTGCTCCTAAAAATAACATAGATGAGCTTTGCTTTTTATATTGACGGCCTTTGGTTTTCAAAAGAGAAATTTAGGGGCACCTGGGTGGCTCAGATGGTTAAGTATCTGACTTCGGCTCAGGTCATGATCTCACAGTTTGTGAGTTTAAGCCCTGTGTCGGGCTCTGTGCTGACATCTCAGAGCCTGGAGCCTGTTTCGGATTCTGTGTCTCCCAATCTCTCTTTGCCCCCCTCCTCACCCCCACTTGTGCTCTCTCTTGCTCAAAAATAAATAAATGAACATAAAAAAAAAAGGGAAACAATCCCAGAACATTTAATATCGTGATTGATCTGTCTTCTTTTATTTCTCTTAATGTTTTGTTTCCTAATTTATGTTTCTTCTTTTCCCTCATTTTTACTCATGTAATTCAATATTATTAGGTTGGTGATATTACTATACATTTTTATTTCTATATTACTTTCCTTATTTTCACTTGTTTGTATTATTAGATTCATAGGACTCTACCCTTATTTGAAAATAGACCATTATCTCCCCTAATCAAGTGTGGTATGCAGAATTCCAAGATGGCTCCCAGGATTCCTGCTCCTTAATATACAGACCTTTCATGACTTTCTGCCCTTGAGTATAGTCAGGACCTGTGACTATGTTGTAGCCGTTCCCTTGATTATGTTACAAGATAGGAGACTGTTGTAGCAGACTGGAGAGACATTTTCCTGCTAGCTGAGAAGTAAACTGCCATGTTTTGAGAGGGTCATGTGGCTATAATCTGAGGGCAGCCTAACAGAGTTGAGAGTGATCCCTGGCTAACAGCCAGCAACAAACAGGGACCTGAGTCCCACAGCTGTAAGAAACTAAGTACGGCCAACCACTAGTGGGGCTTGGAAGAGGTCACTGTGCCATAAATGAGATCACAGCACCAGCTGACATCTTGATTTTAGCCTGGTAAGTAAGACCCTAAGTAGAGAACTCTACTTACGTGTTCTCTTATGAATTCTTGATTCATGAAACTGTTAGATAATAATCTATTATACAAAAATAGAAAATTCAAACATCAAGACACTCTTGTTTTCCCCAGCAAGGTGTACTATTTCTTCCCTATAGTAGGAGGATACCATCTACTTTCTGCTTCTTTTCCTCCTTTGTCTTACATTTTCTACTAGTAGGGACCTCAGGAACATTCTCTATATTAATTGCTAGGGCTGCTGTAACTAAGTACCAAAGTGAATGGCTTAAACAACAGATATTTGTAGTCTCACAATTCTGAAGGCCACAAGTTCAAGATCAAGGTGTTGGCAGAGTTGGTTCCTTTTGATGGCTATGGGGGAAGAATCTGTTCCATGTTTCTCCCCTAGCTTATGGTAGTTTACTGGCAATTTAGCTTTCCTTAGTGTGTGGAAATACTACCCCAACTCTGCCTTCATCTTCAAATGGCATTCTTCCTATGTCTTCAAGGACACCAGTCATATTGAATTGGGGTCCACCCTACTCCCATACAACCTCATCTTAACTACTTAGATCTGTAATAACCCTATTTCCAAACAATGTCACGTTCTGAACTAGGAGTTAGGAATTCAGTATGAATTTGGGGGGGCATAATTTAACCTGTAACACTGTTACATCTTTCCTCTTTCCTTTCTTTTAGGTTTAGCTGAGACAGTACACAGTTGACCCTTGAAAACGATCTGAACTTCATGCGTCCACCTATACATGGATTTTTTACAGTACTATAAATGTATTTTCTCTTCCTTGTGATTTCCTTAATATTTACTCTTCTCTAGCTTAATTTATTATAGGAGTACATTTACAAATAACATACAAAACATGTATTTACTGATTGTTATTGGTAAGGCTTCCAGTCAACAGTAGGCTATTAGTAATTAAGTTTTGGGGGAGTCAAAAGTTATAAGGGGATTTTGACTATATGGAGGGTCACGGCCCCTAAGCTTCTGCATTGCTCAAATATCAACTATAGGTTTTACAATATTCCTTGCACTGCGTCTGTCCCCTTTTCCAAGAGTTCTTACGTAAGAGCTATGGAACACATTCCTAGACATTAAGATTCCTAGACACCTCTTTCAGAGGAGGTTTGCTGATCCCTTGTTTCCTTCCCTTTTTATATCCGTATCTTGGGACCTCCATTCAGTTGCATTTGTCTTTTGGTTAGAGTACTGATGTCTCTGAAGTTTTACACATCCTTACATGTTTGGTCTATATATGTGGGCCTTTTGATTTTTACTCCTTGTCTCTCTGTAACCCGTATATGCTTTCTCTACTTTCCACTGCTGCAAGAAGTCTGATGTCAGTCTGATTATTATTTCTTCATAAGTACCTTAAATTTTTTGCCTAGAAGCCTATAATTCTTTCCCATATTATGTAACGCCTAGGTGTCTCTTTTCTCATGAATTCAATTTCACTCTCAGAGAGCCCTTTCAATCTGCAGAGAAATTTTCTTGTGTCAGTGTTTACTGGCTTTCTATCTAGTGTTTTTCTCTTTCTTGAGCATCTGTAATACCAATGGAAGGTCTTCTGGAGCTATTTTCTACTTCTCTTACCCTTCCACCGTTTTCTTCATAATTTTCCCCTTTTAAATACATCTTGTACTCGGTTTATCATGCTATTAACTCAAATCTCAATAATGTTTATATTCTTCAATTCATCAATTGTTTGAGAATCTTTACTGTTCTTCTATAGGAATCCTTTGTGCTTTTTTTTTTTTTTTTAATTTTTTTTAACGTTTATTTATTTTTGAGACAGGGAGAGACAGAGCATGAACGGGGGAGGGGCAGAGAGAGAGGGAGACACAGAATCGGAAGCAGGCTCCAGGCTCTGAGCCATCAGCCCAGAGCCCGACGCGGGGCTCGAACCCACAGACCGCGAGAGCGTGACCTGAGCTGAAGTCAGACGCTTAACCGACTGAGCCACCCAGGTGCCCCCTTTGTACTGTCTTAATGTCTTTATTCTGATTCCTGTTTTTACTTAGGTTTTCATCTGTATCCTCTAGCAGTTTTATTTCTCTGGTTGTATTTCCCAATATATCTTTCTTTCTGACTGGCCTCTTTCTGAATACTAAGTACCCTGAAAAGAGTCAGTATTTTTCCAATTAGGTTTTTTGTTTTTCTAATCTTACCTCATTGTAAGTATTTATTTATTTGTTTATGAGAGTGAGTGAGAGAACGCACACATGAGTGAGCACAAGCAAGGGAGAAGAGGGAGAGAAAGAATCTTAAGAAATCTCCACAGCTCAGCACAGAGCCTGATGTGGGGCTCGAGCTCATGGTCATGAGATCATGATCTGAGCTGAAATCACAAGTTGGATTTTAACTGACTGAGCCACCCAGGCACTCCTCCAATTAGACTTAGGTCTAGGGGAGCCTGGTGGCTCAGTCAGTTAAGCATCTGACTTTGGCTCAGGTCATGATCTCATGGCTCATGAGTTCAAGCCCCACATTCTGCTCTCAACATGAAGCCCATTTGGGATCCTCTGTCTCCCTCTCTCTGCCCCTCCCCCACATGTTCTCCAGCTCTGTCTCAAAAGTAATAAACATTAATTTTGTTTGTTTGTTTTAAATAAGACTTGGCTCTAACCGCTGGACTATCCTAAAAGGCGTGAACCTAGAAGGTGCCCCAACGCCAACTGGGTATGTAGGACATACCCTATCTCTATGGGTATGTAGGACAATGTGGTCTCTCTCCCTAGCTGTGTCCTTTGCTGAGGGCTCTTGAGATCCTCTCTGGTATCCAGTTCACCTCTATTCTTCCAACTTCAAAGGCGGGGAAGACTCAGTCTACTTATTTAACAACTTCTTTGCCTTCAGGGGTTCAAAGCCCCAGTACACATAAGAAGGAGACGTGACCTTTCCTCTCTTGAGAACTACATACATCTCTTGAGTGGCAGGCTCTTCCCAGTTTTTGCTCCTGAATTCCTCTAGTACAGGCATAAATTGCTTTGTTGTGCTTTGAACATTTGTGGCAACCTGTTGAGCAAGTCTACTGTTATCATTTTTCAAACAGCACTTGTTCACTTTGTGTCTGTGTTACATTTTGGTAATTTGTGCGATATTTCAATCTTTTGTATTATTATATTTGTTATGATGATCTTTGATCAGTGACTTTTAAAGTCTGAACCCATTCTTACTCCTTCCTCCCCGCACATTCTAGGTATATGGGGTCATGTTTTACATTGTTTTATTCTGTGAATCCTTGACTGATTTTTATGGGTATGTTACTTTTATTGCTATTGTGTTTTTACTTCTCATATTTTTTACTTATTCTTTCCTTCCCAAAGAGTGTCCTTTAATATTTCTTGTAGGGCTGGTTTAATGGTCACGAACGCCTTTTGTTTTTGTCTATATGAGAAAGTCTTTTTCTCTCCTTCTATTCTGAATGATAGCCTTGCTGGTGAGAGTATTCTTGGCTGCACATTTTATCCTTTCAGCACTTTGAATATACGATGCCACTCCATACTGGTCTGCAAAGTTTCTGCTGAATAATCTGCATATAGCATTGTGGGGTTTTTCTTATATGGAACTGTTTTCTTTTCTCTTGCTGCTTTTAAAATATTTTCTTTATCAGGATGGCTAGGTGGCTCAGATGGATAAGCGAACGACTCTTGATTTTCTCACGGTCATGAGATTGAGCCCCACGGATCGGGCTCCATGCTGGGCGGGAAGCCTGCTTAAGATTTTTTCTCTTTCCTTCTCTGCCCCTTTCCTGCTCATGCTCTCTCTCTCTCAAAAAATTGTTTTTTCTTTATAACTACTTTTGCCATTTTAATTACTATGTGTCTTGGTGTGGATCTCCTTGGGTTGATTTCTGGGGGAGATCTCTGTGCTTCCTGGATCTGAATATCTGTTTCCTTCCCTAGACAAGGGAAGTTTTCAGCTACAATTTCTTCAAATAAATTTTCTGCTCCCTTTTCTCTCTCTCCTTCTTGTTGGATCTCTATAACATGAATGTTCTTACAACTTGATGGAGTCACTGAGTTCCCTAAGTCTATTCTCACTTTGCATAATTCTTTTTTATATCATTGTTTAGCCTGATGGCTTTCCTTTACTCTGTCTTCCAGGTAATTAATTCCTTTGCTTCCTCTAGTCTATTCATTCCATTAAGTGCATTTTAAATTTCACTGTGTTCTTCATCTCTGATTCTTTTTTATCTTTGTGTTAAGGGTCTCACTGATGTTCTTCACTCCTTTCTCAACTCCAGTAAGTATCTTTATGACCATTACTTTAAATTCTCTATTAGGCATATTACTTATATCTGTTTCACTTTGGTCTCTTTCACTGGGGACATATTCCTCGGTCTCATTTTGTCTAACTCTGTATCTGTTTCTGTGTGTTAGGAAAGTCAGCTATGTCTCTTGCTCTTCAAAGTAATGGCATTATGAAGAAACATTCCTGCAGTGCCCTACAGTACAGTGTCCCCTGTTCACCAGGACCTGGCACTTCAGGTATGTTTCTTGTATGTGTTGTGTGTGTCCTGTGGTGTCCTAGGTACCTTTTCCTTCAGTGCAGTCATCTGCAGAAGCTCTCTTGGCCTACTGTGGGCAGTGTTTGGTCTCCAGCCAGGGTAGAGGTGTGTTTTAACAAGGTATGCACCAGTCTGCTTGCAAAATGAGACCTGCTGCTACTGCTTCTCTGCCAAGTGTGCATGGGCGGGGCACTCAGCCTTAACAAGGCACCCCTCAGCCTTCTGCAGGGCCTGCTGCAGCTGCTGTCATAGTCGCTGCTGCAGAGACAGAGGCCCTGCAAAATGCAGGGATGGGGAGATACAGTGCTGGTGAGGTTTGCACTGATTTTGATGTTATTATTGTAATTGTTATGAAACACACCTGCAGAAGGCAGCAAACGATTAACGTATGTGTTCTGACTGTACCACTGGCTATTATTCCCCCATCTCTCTTCCTCTCCTCAGGCTTCTCTGTTCTGTGAGACACAACAATAATGAAATTAGACCAATCAGTAACCCTACAGTGAATGGCCTTTGAAGGTTCAAGTGAAAGGAAGAGTCGCATGACTCTCACTTTAAATCAGATGCTAGAAATGATTAAGCTTTGTGAGGAAGGCATGTTGAAAGCCAAGACAGGCCGAATGCTAGGCTTCTTCTGCCAAACAGCCCAGTCATAAGTGCGAAGGAAATTAAAAGTACTACTCTGGTGAACACCTGAATGATAAGGAAGTAAAACAGCTTATTGCTGATACGGAGAAAGTTTTAGTGATCTAGATAGAAGATCAAACCAGCCATCACATTCTCTTAAGGCAAAGTCTAATCCAGATCAAGACGTTAACTCTCTTTAATTCTATGGCTGAGAGGTGAGGAAGCTGCAGAAGAAAAGTCTGAAGCTAGCAGAGGTTAGTTCATGAGGTCTGAGGAAAGAAGCTGTCTCTATAACATAAAAGTGCAAGGCAAAATAGCAAGTTATCCAGATCTAGCTAAGATAATTAATGAAGGTGCTGGCTAAATAGCAGGTTTTCAATGTAGACCAAACATCCTTCTATTAGAAGAAGACACCACCTAGGACCTTCAAAGCCTCAAAGGACAGGCTTACTCTCTTTGAAAGGACTACTGTAGCTGGTGACTTGGTGGAAGCCAATGCTCACTGACCATTCTGAAAATCCTAGGGCCCTTAAGAATTATGCTAAATCATCTCTGCCTTGCTCTAAAAATAGAACAACAAAGCTTGGATGACAGTACATCTGCTAACAACATGGTTTATTGAATATTTTAACCCCATTGTTGAGACCAACTGTTCAGAAAAAAAGATTACTCTCAAAATATCACTGTTTATGGACAATGCACTTGGTCCATCTGATGGAGATGTACCATGAGATTAATGTTCTCATGCTTGCTAACACAACATCCATATTGCAACGCATGGATCAAGAAGTCATTTCAAGTTTTAATGTTTAAGAAACTGAAACAGTCTGGAACTGTGCACCCGTGGGATCTCCTAGGGATGCCTATGCTAGTGTCCAACTGCCAATGCAGTTGTTGCAGAAAGCCTTGCATCGGTTTTCTAGTGAGAGAATGGCCTTAAATGCACCCAAGTCCTTGGCATTGGAGACACTAGTTACCTGCTCAATATTCATTCTCCCTCTCTTCCTTAAACTCCAATTCTGTTTGAGGAGACAATGCTGAACAGGTAAACATACTCACTTCCTCAGATTCCCTTGCAACTATGGATAACATTTTGACTCTCTTCTAGCCAGTGGCTTCAGGAGATTCTGAGAAAACTACTGTTTTCCTGATAAAACGAGAGAGATTCTGCCAAAAGACAGTTTTAGTTGTTGCTTTGCTTTTTACTTTTTTTTTTCCTGTCTGGAACATAGACTGGAAGCTAGGAAGTAGAGCCCACATTCCCCAATGATGAGGATGAAAGCCATATCCAAAGGTGGGTGGAAGAAGCCACAGGGAGACTTTATCATTGACTTTCTCAAACAGCTGCACCAGCCTAGTTCCAGATTTCTTGTTATGAAAAAAATAAACTCCTATTTAGTTTAGATGCTGTAAGGGGTCTCTGATACATGCAGCCAAATCGATTCTGATAAAGTTCTCACTTATGCCCAGTTGCTCCTAGCTTTTAGCAGCAATTTAAATCAGGAATGGCAAAGAGCCTGGGGAGGAAGGGAGCTGCATTTAGATTCCATGTTCCCTGAAAGCTCCTGACACAGAAATGTTGAGTGAAGTTGATCTTTAACATTCATTCATTTACTAGGCATACATTAAATGCCAACTCTGTGCCAGTCACTGAAGCGAGTGCTGGAAACAAAACAAAAATCTCAACCCTGACATTTCTTCAGGAAAATTTCCTTTGTTGATACAGGCTGTTTTCTTACCTCACTCCCATGGTCCTAAGAAGTCACACAGGGGAAAGGTTTTGGTTTGGGGAGAGTACTATAATGCCACAGCGTCTTCCTACCGTTTTCAACATTATAGAAGGAAACAAACACGTTAATTTCTAACTCAGAGCAGAGGTTCCTTCAGGTACCTTCAAGTGCATCATCCTCCAGGTCTGCCAGAGTTGGTGCATTAGGGAGTGAATACACAGAAGACTGGTTGAGTTGAGTCAGTTTTGAGATGCTGTTAATAACCATACTGCCCAGTGGAATGGTGTGCTCTAGGGAAACATTAGCAAAGAGAAAAAGCCTTGTTACCGTATCATCATAAGGACTTCTGCTTGAGTAACTTAAGCCCAACTGTTGTTTGATTCCAGGGCTGAGGAATCTGATGGAAAGGAAGCAAGAGGATCAGTGGACTATATGCCCCAGAGCAACAACCTTTCATGCAAAAAAAAAAAAAAAGGCAACAGATCATGGGTGAAGAGACCCCCACTCCACACATTGGAACAGAGTATTAAAGGAATTTACAAAGGGGACGCTCAAAAAGAACTCGGAAATCTGGGCTAGGGACCCTGTTTGAAGAGCAAAGGACCTAAAAAGGTTTTTGCTCTCTCTTTCCCTTGCATGAAGGGTTACTTCTCTTCTTCTAAGCTTTCCACAATGGAAGATAGCTCTTTATGTGTCATTTTTCCTTACTTATTGCAGAGAACTTGGTGGCATTCTTGCCTGATTCTAGTCTTCTGGGATTAGGCTATAAATAAGAAACAGGCAAACACATATCTTCCTTAACAATTATACAGCATCCTCGTCATATAGGATACTAGACACTGGATGGCACACGAAGACCTAGAAATCTGACTGCTGAAAAAACTGAAGGCCGTAGAACAGCTGGTATACAGACCACGGAAAGTCCAAGCAGGACAGACCAAGAGGTAAACCTCAGAAGCTGCCTCTGCTGCCTTCCCTGTTGTTGACTTTAGCTCTCCAGGAAAGGACAGAAATGGGGACAGAACTGGGGATCGCATAAGACGACTGGGATTAGGAGAATTAAATTAGATATTAGAATAATGAACAGGGACTTGTTCATGAAAACTTCATGAAACTTTTGTCCGAGGGCACTTGTGAAGGGGCTAGTCTGTCTTCATGATGTGGGCAAGGGAAAATCTGTCCGTCGGTCTAGTCTCTGTCCATTCTCTCTCTTACTCCAGACTGCAAAGGCCATGGCCATGCTACAAAGAAGGGCTCTGATGCTGGTGACAAGAATGGTTTCAGGTCAATGGAGGAAATAATTCAAAGCTAAAAGTTCATGTTAACTGCTCAATAATAAGCTATAAAAAGTGCCTCTGGTCAGGTGAGAGAGAGAGAAAGAGAGAGAGACAGCTCTGAGAATCACCAAAAGGAACTCAGGAGGTGGAGGAAACGAAGGACAGAAGTCAGGTCTGAAGATCCGCTGTGCAATAAAAATTCTGCATTCTTAGTGACAGCACGGGGAGGTGCAGGATGCTTCCTGAGGATGAAAGTAGATATGGGGAGGTGGTTGGAGTCCAGAGGCAATAAAGGCCTCTTCTGGCCAGGAAAGTCTGTGGAAGGAATGGCTAGAACAGGGTTTCCTGGCTTATGAAATTTTACAGGAGTCGTCACTTAATGTGCGTCATCGCCTTTCATGTGTACGTAGTATCTGTACTACTAAGTTATGAGTTCCCACATCTACAACACGAATGTCTGTCCTAGACACATTTAATACTTAGGATGACAACTAGAGAAGTAAGGTGGTTGGCAACTTATGCTGAGGAGATGTGGAGAGAAGTTTAAGATCTGGTGTGAGGGACATAGCTCTTGAGATCATTGCCAATCTGGGAATGAAGGAAATTGCCCCTCTTATTTCATCTTTTTTTTTTTTTTTTGAGAGGGAAGATGGAGGGAGAGAATCTTAAGTAACGTGCTGAGATCATTACCTGAGCTGAGATTTAAAGTTGGACATTTAACTGACTGAGCCACCCATGTGCCCCAGGGAGTTGCCCATCTTAGGACCATCAGTGGCTGTTCCTTCCCTCACTCTGGAGGAGACTGCTCTGAGGTGCAGCCTTCAGAGACCTTAAGTTTGAAGTAGTACAAGAATTTTGTGTAGTGATTAATGTTTTTCACCTGCTCGTACCAAAAGGAAGCCTCTAGATTGAGTTTCCAGTTAAGTACCAGCTAGACTCTGGCATAGTGGGTGGTGGGTGAAACGATGATATGTATTGGCTTTGGGAGAGAATCCTAGATTCTGGACATCACACTTTCAGAGAACTCCCGAAAACTATCGAGATACCCAATCTCTCAGCCAGGGAAATGTTACCCTATAGCAAGAAGGTTGTCTCACCATCCAGCTTTACACTCCATGTCATGTGGAAGCCGTTGGTCATTAGGTAAAAATTCTTCACATCCTCAGGTAGCATGCAGTTATTTTTCTAGAATCACAAAGCAGCTGAGTGTTAGGGCAGAAAAAGGGCACAAGGCTATACCCCAAAGCAAATGGGGATACTACTTACCATGTTTCAGATACCCCAAATAGGAAGATTCTGATAATTATCTACAAACTCGATTACTGAGTTCAAGATGGCAACACCAGAGGCCCTGAACTCACCCTCTCCCATAGACACACCAAACCCACAGCTACTTATTGAACAACTTCCTCTGAAAGAAAATCAGAAATTGACTTAGCAACTCCTACACACTGGGTGAATGAGAAAAACCCCACATGGAAATGCGTAAGAGGCTGAGACACAATTCACCATAAACCCCACCACTGGTGCAGCAACACACAATCAGGAGAGAACCCGATCTTCCCTCTAAAGAGTGACAGGTTTGAACTCCATATCTGGCACACCAACTTTTAAGGTCTGCATGTGAGAGGTGAACTCCCCAACATCTAGCTTTGTAAGCCAAAGGGCTTGCTCCACAAGACCCACAAGGCTACAGAAACTGAGAAACAGTTGTCCAAGGGCTCATGCATGCGGGTTTACCAACCCAGGGCCTAGCGCAGAGGCAGTCGACTGAAAAGTACCCAGACTTCCAGTCTTTCTGTGTAAGAGGCTTATTTGCTTATCTGACAGCATCAGCCTGAGTGGCAGTTACCTAATTTAGCACACATCTAGGGGCTGACAAAAATACTCTCTAGAGAATGGGGTGGCTGGCTGTCACCATCTTCATGTTCTCTGCCTTGCTCCAGGTCAGCAGTATCTCCCAGAAAGAGCTTATGCATCCAACTGATGCAGTGGCTTTTGCACTGACTGCCCAAGGGACTTAGGTTTCCAGGTCTCACAGGACCGCAACAAAGAAACCGTTCTGAATCGGCTATCCCACCATGGTACAGTATAGAGGCAGCACACTGAAAAGCCCAGTCTTTCCATGAAAGACGCCGATTTGTCGATCTCCAAAAACCGTGGCCTAAGGGTCTCTCCTCTGCACAGACTTGGGATGCCAGCGGGCACCATGTTCGCATGCACTACCCCTCTGCCATGCTCCAGGTCACCAGTGTCTCCGTGAAAGCACCTATGTATACGTATGGCACCCCAGCTATTTTGGCTGTCGCCCAAAGGGCACAGTACTCAATAGCCTGGCTCTGGTAGCCAGCAGGGCTTGTGCTTATGGGTTCAATGGGATGGTAAGCAAACAGTTTATGACTGGCTATCCACCCAGGGCGCAGTGTAGAGGGAACAGAGAAAAACAGCCAGTTTATACTCTTTCCCTGAAGGATGTATACAGTTGACCCTTAAACACAGGTTTCAAATGTGCAGGTCCACGTATATAGACTTTTTTCTCCGATACAGTACTGTAAATGTATTTTCTAATTTCTTAAATAAGATTTTTTTCTTTAGCTTTATTGTAGGAATACAGTGTATAATACATAAAACACACAAAAATATATGTTAATTGACTGTATGTTTTCAATAAGGCTTCTTCTCAACAGTTTTGGGGAGTCAAATTATATGTAGATTTTCCACTTTGCAGACAGGTTGGTACTCTTAACCCCCTCATTGTTCAAGGGTCAACTGTATTTACATACTTTAAAAGCTGCTGCCTGAGGGCCCAGCTTCCAATCAGCTTTATCTAGGTGTTGAGAGAGATCCTCCCCTTTGGAACACTACAAGTCTGGGCAAACCCTGAACCATTGGGAGTTATTAAGGACAAAGAAGCCTGCCTACACAATCACATCAGGTTTGGGAGACAACAAAGAACAAGGGCACAGTAGAACAACAAAGTTCATCTTCTACGTTAGACCTTGCCTTTAAGACTGGAAGAGGTGGCTGTTTTACCTAATACACAGAAACCAAGGAAGAAAAAAAGAAGAGAGGAATAATACATTCCAAACAAAAGAACATAAGACCTCAGAAAGACCATAATGAAATGGAGATAAGCGATTTACCTAACAGTTCAAAATAACACTCATAAATATGTTCACTTTGAGCTCAAAAGAGGAATGCATGAACAAAGTGAAAATTTCAACAAAGAGTTGTACAATATAAAAGTAACACATGATGGGGCGCCTGGGTGGCTCAGTCGGTTAAGCATCCGACTTCGGCTCGGGTCATGATCTCACAGTTCATGGGTTCGAGCCCCGCATTGGGCTCTGTGTTGACAGCTCAGAGCTTGGAACCTGTTTCAGATTCTGTGTCTTCCTCTCTCTCTGCCCCTCCCCCACTCGCGCTCTGTCTCCCTCTGTCTCAAAAATAAATAAACATTAAAAAAAAAAATTAGAAAAAAAAGTAACACATGAAAGTCACAGAGCTGAGGAATACAATGATTGAATCAAAAAATACACTAGTGAGGTTCCACAGCAGACTAAGTGAAGTGCAAGAAGGGACAGTGAGCTCAAAGACAGAGTAGTGGAACTCATTTAATCAGAGCAGCAAAAGGGTGGAGGGTGGGGGTGGGGAGAAAGAAAGAAAGAAAAAAAAACATTTAAAAGAGTGAAGATACCTTAAAGGACTTATGAAAGAACACAGAGCAGACTAGTATTAGACAAAAGGGTCCTGGGAGGAGGAGAGAGAGAGAATGCGGAAGAAAAATTACTTGAAGAAATAATGGCTGAAAACTTCTCCAACCTGGAGAAGGAAACACATCATAAATCCAGGAAGTGCAGAGTTCCAAATAAGTTGAATCCAGAGCCCCACCCCAAGACAAATAATTGTCTAAGGAAAAGCAGCATCTTAAAGGTAGCAAGAGAAGGGGCACCTGGGTAGCTCAGTTGGTTAAGCTTCTTCTGACTTTAGCTCAGGTCATGATCTCATCATAGTTCATGGTTCGAGCCCTGTGTTGGGCTCTCTGCTATGAGCACAGAGCCTGTTTCATATCTTCTGTCCCCCTCTTTCTCTGCCCCTCCCTCGCTGGGGCAAAAAAAAAAAAAAAAAAAAAAGGCACCAAGCGAAAAATAAGTTTTTAACATACAAGGGAACCCTACAAAAGACTATGAGATTTTCTCAGCAAAAACTTTGCAGGCCAGAATGGAGTGGCACAATACATTCTAAGTGCTGAAAGAAAGAAACTGCCTACCAAGAATACTCTATCCAGCAAAACTATTCTTCAGAATTTAAGTAGAGATAAAAAATTTTCCAGACTAGCAAAAGCTATAGGCATTCACCACCACTACACTGGCCTTACAAGAAACGTTAAAGAGATGGGGTGCCTGGGTGGCTCAATCGGTTGAGTGTGTCCGACTTCAGCTCAGGTCACGATCTCACAGTTTGTGAGTTCAAGCCCCGTTGTAGGGCTCTTTGCTGACAGCTTGGAGTCTAGAGCCTGTTTCAGATTCTGTGTCTCCCTCTCTCTCTGCCCCTCTCCCACTCATGCTCTGTCTCTCTCTCAAAAATAAATAAACATTAAAAAAAAAAAGAAATTTTAAAGAGACATCCTTAAGTGGAAAAGCCACAATGAGAAGTATGAAAGAAAAAAAATCTCACTGGTATCAGCAACCATATACTGAAGATAGTACATCAACTACTTATAAAGCTAGTATGAAGGTTAAAAAGCAACAGTAGTAAAAGCAACTATATCTACAATAACTAAAGGATAAACAAAATATTGTGAAATATGACATAAAAAATATACAATGTGGGGGGGGATTGTAAAGATGCAATGCTTGTAGAATGTGTTTGAATTTAAGTAACCATCAACTTAAAACAGACTGCTAGATACAGAGGGTATTAAACAGGAGCCTCACGATAACCACAAACTAAAAACCTTTGATATATAAAAAATAAAGAGATAGAAATCCGAACATAATACTGAAGAAAATCATCATATCACAAGAACAGGAAAGGAACAAAATAGAATTATAAAACAATCAGAAAAGTGTGGCAATAAGAAAACACCTATCAACAATTACTGTAGAGGAACTTGGGAAGATGGTGGAGTAGGAGGACCCTGAGCTCACCCTTCCCACGTTTACAACTAGGTATCATCCACATGTAAGTCATTAAACTAGAGAGCAATTCAAAGGCTGGCAGAACAAACTCCAAAACAAAAAAAGCTGCATCTGAAAGGTTAGGAAGGTGAGATGGGCAAGGGATGTTGACAAGGGAGAGGGAGCTGTGGGCCCATGTACCAGGGAGCTCATAGGGGAAGACAAATCCTCTTAACATTTATTTGGCTTTGAAAACGAGAGAGGCTGAATTGTGTGAGTTTGTATAACCAGCAGGATTTGGAGCCCAGAGCTTTAGAAATCAGCTGACTCAGCATTGGGGGAGTGGAGACACAAAGGCAAGTGACAGCTGGGTTCCTGCCCTTAAAGACACAGCAGCCAGCACAGACAGGCAATATAAAGACAGCAGTTAATGCAACACCAGGGGAAAATGGGAGACATATCTGTTCATAGGGATTTCAGAGTGCGTTGGGGGACTTCTACGAAAACGAGGGAACTGGCAGGTGCCATTTTTCTCCCCCCTTCCCCAGCATAAACACAGGGCCATCTGTGGGAGGCAGGGCTGCACAGACACTAGCTACACACTAGCTACCTAACCTGTAAGCGGTGCACCATGCCAATGAGTTCTCCTGAGGACTTGCCCACTCTAAGCCTGCTACCGTTGGCCCTGTGCTCAGGGCAAAGTTTGTAAAACTTGTTCATGCCCCACCAAGCTGCTGGGTTCACAGCTGCCACCATACACCCCACCCAGTTCTGCACACCCCCAGCTACTGTCACTCACCAGGTGAGTGTCACTCACCAGGCTGCACCCAGCCATCCTCAGGCACTGCGCCCAGCTTCAGGCCCCAAGCTGACCAGGCATGCAGGTCCTAGCTGCCACAGTGCTTGTACAAATCTGGCGTAAAACTAGTGGCCCAGCGCAAACTTTGGTAACACCACAGTGACCTCAGCACAGCCCACAACAGGCAGAGAGTCAGTGTAGATGACTGTACTATAAGGAAAAGTGATGAAGACACAACTGCAGGAGATAAGCAACACACATAGGACACTCTCTTGAAGTGCCAAGATCAGATGAACAGCACAGAGAACACTGCAGGACGCTCCAGGACCTCTTCTTCATAAAGTCACTACTTTCAAAAGCAAAAGACATAGCTGACCTTCTTAATACACAGAAACAGACACAGAAAAGCAGATAAAATGAGGAGAAAGAGAAATGTAACCCAAATGAAAGAACAACACAAGGCCATGGCCAGAGATCTAAGTGAAATAGATATAAGTATCATTCTGTGATATAGTGAAATAGATATAAGTATCAGAGAATTTAAAGCAATGGTCATAAGGATTCTCACTGGACTTGGGAAAAGAGTGGAGGATATAAGTGAGACCCTTAACACAGAGATAAGGAACAACATTGCAGAGATAAAGGGCTCGATAAACAAAATGAGAAATATACTTGACAAATGAACAGCAGGCTGGAAGAAGCAGAGAAATAAATTAATGACCGAGGACACAGAGTAATGAAAAGTAACCTAAACAAATGAGAAAAAAACGCAAAACAAGAATAGAGAGCTCTGTGACTCAATCACAAGTAATAACATTAGTATTACAGGAGTCCTTGAAGAAGACAGAGAAAAAGGGGAAGATAATTTTTTTTTGAAGAAATAACATCTAAAAACTTCCCTAATCTGGGGAAGGAAACAAATATCCAGATTCAGGAGGCAGAGAAAACCCCCATCAAGATCAACAAAAACAGTTACCCAACAAGACATAATTAAATTAGCAAAATATAATGATAAAGAAAGGAAAAAAAAAAAGCGTATTAGTCCACAAAAGACAGTTAACATATAAAGGAAAACACATAAGTCTAGGAGGGAAGTTTTCAGCAGAAACTTTCCAAGAAGGAAAGGACTGGCATTGGAAGTGCTGAATAGGAAAAATCTGCAGCCAAGAATAGTTGGTCCAGTGAGGCTATTATTCAGAACAGAAGCATAGCTTCCCAGACAAATAAAAACTAAAGGAGTTCCTGACCACCAAACCAGCCCTGCAAGAAATATTAAAGGGGACTCTTTGAGTGGAAAGGAGAGACCAAAGTGACAGTATAAAGGTAGAAAACACAGCAGTAAAAATGAATATTGCTATAAAAAAAATCATTCAAGGAATTCACAAGATAAAAGGATGTAAAATACAATGACATATACCTAAAACATGGGGAGGAGAAGAGTAAAGAATGGGTTCAAACGTAAACAACCATCAACTTAATATACACTGGTATATGCAGAAGAGATTACATATAAACCCAATGGTAACCATGTATCAAAGCACAAAGACAAAGAATGCAAAGCACAAAGAGAAAGATATCCAAATATATCAGTAAAGAAAATGAACCAAAAACAAAAGAAAGACAAGGATCAGAGAAAATCTTCAGAAACCACAAAACAAAATAAGAAGCTAAAACAGTTACAAATATGCATCCACTACTGGAACACACAGTTAATAACAAACATAAAGGAACTAATCAATAATAATACAACAATTGTAGAGGATTTTAACACCCTACTTACATCAATGGACAGATCATCTAAACAGAAAATCAACAAGGAAACAATGGCTTTGAATGACACTCTAGAACAGATGGATTTAGCACATATAGTCAGAACATTCCATCGAAAAACAGCAGAAAACACATACTTTTCAAATGCACATGGATCATTCTCCAGAATAGATCACATTATTAGTCCACAAAACGACCTCAACAAATTCAAGAAGATCGAAATCATACCATGCATATTTTCTGACCACAACGCTATGAATACAGAGATCAATCACAAAAAAAAACAAAAGGAAAGACCACAGACAGATATATGTAGGTTAAAAACATGCTACTAAACAACGAATGGGTCAACAAAGAAATCAAGAAGAAATGAAAAAATACATGGAAATAAATGAAAATGAAAACACAACAGTCCAAAACCCCTGGATGCAGCAAAAGCAATTCCAAGAGGGAAGCTTATAGCAATACAGGTCTACCTCACGAGGCAAGAAAAATCCCAAATAAACACCCTAACCCTACACCTAAAGGAACTAGAAAAAGAACAAACAAAACCTAAAACCAGCAGAAGGAAGGAAATAATAAAGACTAGAGAAGAAATAAATGATATAGAAATTTAAAATAACAATAGAACAAAGAAACCAGGAGCTGTTTCTTTGAAAAACATCAATATAATTGACAACCCATCAAAAAAGAAAGACTCAAATAAATAAAATCACAAATGAGAGAAGAGAAATTAACAACCCAATCATAATAGAATATTATGAAAAAGTACATGCCAACAAACTGGACAACCCAGAAGAAATGGATAATCTTCTAGAAACACATAAACTATCAAAACTAACATGGGAAGGAACAGAAAATTTAAACAGACCAATAACCAGCAAAGCAATTGAATCTGTAATCAAAAAAATTTCCAATAATCAAAAGTCCAGGACCAGAGGGCTTCACAGTGAATTCTACCAAACATTTAAAACATTTAAAGAACAGTTAATACCTATTCTATTCAAACCATACCAAAAAACAGAAAAGAAAGAAAACTTCTAAATTCATTCTCAAAGCCAACATTACCCTCATATCAAAACCAAATAAAGACATCACTAAAAAAAAGAACTACAGGTCAACATCCCTGATGAACATAGATGCAAAAATCCTCAATAAAATACTAGCAAACCAAATCCAACAAAATATTAAAAAAAAAAAAAGTGAGGGGTGCTTGGGTAGCTCAGCTGGTTGAGCGTCTGACTTCAGCTCAGGTCATGATCTCACAGCTTGTGAGTTCGAGCCCTGCATCAGGCTCTGTGCTGACAGCTCAGAGACTGGAGCCTGCTTCAGATTCTGTGCCTCCCTCTCTCTCTGCCCCAACCCACTCGCATTCTGTCTCTCTCTCAAAAATAAACACTAAAAAGAATTAAAAAAAAAAAAAAAGTGATACACCATCTCAAATAAGATTTAACCTGGGCTAAAAAGGTGGTTCAATATTTGCACATCAATCAACCTGATATATCAGTCAGAGAAAGGATAAGAACCATATGGTCATTTCAAAAGACACAGAAAAAAGTATATGACAAAGTAAAACATCCAATCATATGATAAAAACACTCAACAAAGCAGATTTAGAGGGAACATACCTCAATATAATAAAGAGCATATATGAAAACTCCACAGCTAACATCATCCTTAATGGGAAAACTGAGAGCTTTCCCCCTAAGGTCAGGAACAAGACAAGATGTCCACTCTCACCACTTTTATTCAGCATAGTACTGGAAGTCCTAGCCACAGAAATCAGACAACAACAATAAATAAAGGTCATCCAAATTGGTAAGGAAGAAGTAAAACTTTCACTATTTGCAGATAACATGATACTCCATAGAGAAAACCTGAACGACTCCATCAAAAAACTGCTAGAACTCATAAATGAATTCAATAAAGTCACAGGATACAAAATCAACGCGTAGAATTCTGTTGCATTTCTGTACACCAATAATGAAACAGCAGAAAGAGAAATTAAGAAAACAATCCTATTTCCAATTGCACCAAAAAATAGCAAGATACTGAAGAGTAAACCTAACCAATGAAGTGAAAGACCTGTACTCTGAAAACTAAAAACACCGATGAAAGAAACTGCAGGCAACACAAAGAAATGGAAAAAGATTCCATGCTCACAGATTAGAGGAACAAATATTGTTAATACCTGTATCACCCCGAACAATCTACACATTTAATGCAATCCCTATCAAAACACCAGCAGCATTTTTCACAGAACTAGAACAATCGTAAGATTTGAACATAGCTACAAAAGGCCCCGAAGAGCCAAACAATCCTGAAAAAGAAAAAGCAAACCTGGAGGCATCATAATTCCAGACCTCAAGTGTTATTATTACAAAGCTGTAGGGTTCAAAACAGCATGGTAGTGTTATGGAAATAGACACATAGATCAATAGAACAGAAAATCCAGAAATAAATCTACAACTATACAGTCAATAAATCTTCAACAAAGCAGGAAAAAATATCCAATGAGAAAAAGTCTCTTCAACAAATGGTGATGGGAAAATTGGACAGCAACATGTGAAAGGAAAAAAAAAAAAAACTGGACCACTTTCTTACACCATACACAAGAACAAATTCAAAATGGATTAAAGACCTAAAAGTGAGATCTGAAACCATAAAAAAAAATCCTAGAAGAGAACAAAGGCAGTAATCTCTCTGACATAGGCCATAGCAATTTTTATTGTCTCCCGAGGCAAGGGAAATAAAAACAAAAACAAATTATTGGGACTGCATCAGAGTAAAAAGCATCTGCACAGCAAAGGAAACAATCAACAAAACTAAAAGGCTACCTACAGAATGGGAGAAAATATTTGCAAATGATATATTCAATAATGGGTTAGTATCCCTAATATATAAAGAATTTATAAAACTTAACACCCAAAAAACACTACAAGGAGATCGGCGCCTCAGTGGCTTAGTCATTTCAGCTCAGGTCTTGATCTCAGGGTCATGAGTTCAAGTCCCACGTTGGGCTGTGTGCCGGGCATGAAGCCTACTTTCAAAACAAACAAACAAACAAACAAACAAACAAACAAACAAACGAAACCCCAAAAAACTCCACAAGGACATATCACCTTATAAGCGTCAGAATAGCTAAAATCAACAACACAAGAAACAAGAAGTGTTGGCGAGGAAAAAGGAACCCTTGCGCACTTGGGAATGCAAACTGGTACAGCCACTGTGGACTGTGGAAAATAGTATGGAGTTTCCTCAAAAAGTTAAAACAGAACTAACCTACAATCTAGCAATCATACTGCTGCACATTTACCTAAAGAATACAAAAACACTAACTCAAAGGGATACATGCACCCCTATGTTTAAAGCAGCGTTATTATAATAGCTAAGACATAGCAGCCCCAAGTGTCCATCAGTTGATGAATGGATAAAGAAGATGTAATGTACAGTAATATTATTCAGCCACAAAAAAACACAAAATCTTTCCATATGCAACAACATAAGTAGAGTTAGAGAACAGAGAGTATCATGCTAAGCCAAATGAGTCCAAGAAAGACAAATACCATATGATTTCACTTATATGTGGAATTTAACAAACAAAACAAATGAGCAAAGGGGGAAAAAAGAGACAAATCAAGAAAAAGATTCTTATTTATAGAACAAACTGATGGTTACCAGAGGGGAGTGAGATGGGATGATGGGTTAAACAGGTGATGAGGATTAAGGAGTGCACCTGTGAGGAACAATGGGTGATGTATGGAATTGTTCAACCACTATATTATACACTTGAAACCAATGTAACACCGTATGTTAACTAACTGGAATTAAAATAAAACCTTTACAAAATAATTACTTTAAATATAAATGAACTAAATGTTTCAAGTAAAAGACACGGTAGCTGAAAGGATTAAAAAAAAAAAAAAAAAAGGACTCATGTATATGCTGCCTACACGAGACTTATTTCAGACCTAAGGACACCCACAGGCTGAAAGTGAAGGGATGGGAAAAGATATTCCAAATCAATGGAAGTGAAAATAAAAGTTGAGGTAGCAATACTTGTATGAGAGAAAACAGACTTTAAAACAGACTGGAAAAAGAGACAAAGAAGGATTACGTAATGATAAAGGGGTCAATACAACATGAAGATCTAACAATCGTAAATACCTAAGTGCCCAGAATAGGAGCAACTAAACATGTCAAGCAAATATTAACACAGCTAAAAGGAAAAATGGACAAAAATACAGTAATATTAGGGATTTTAACACCCACATATATCAGTGGATACATCATCCAGACAGAAAATCAATAAAACAGTGGCCTTCAATGACACATTAGACCCGATTGATTTAATAGATATATATACAGAACATTCCATCTAAAAACAGGAGAATACACATTCTTTTCAATGCATATGGACCATTCTTCAGGACAGATCACATGTTAAGCCATGAAACAAATCTCAATAAATTTAGGAAGGCTGAAATCCTATCGAGCATCTTTTCAAACAACTGTGGTATGAAACTAGTAATAGTAAGGAAAAAAAACTGGAAAAAAAACCCCACAAACATGAGGAAGGCTAAACAACAAGCTACTAAACAACCAATGGGTCAATAAAGAACTCAAAGAGGAAATCAAAAAATACTGTGACTAATAAAAATGAATACACAACATTCCAAAATATATGATGTAGCTAAAGTTGCTCTTAGAAGGCAGTTTATAGTGATATAGACCTAACTCAGGAGACAAGAAAAAAATCTCTAATAAACAGTCTAACTTTACACCTAAAGGAACTAGAATAAGCAGAACAAATGAAGGCCAAAGTTAGTAGAAGGAAGGAAATAATGAAGATCAAAGCTGAAATTAATGAAATAGGCTAAAAAGAAAAAAATAAAAAAGATAAATGAAACTAAGACCTAATTCTTTGAAAAGATAAATAAAATTGATAAACTTTTAGTGAGACTCATCAAGAAAAAAGAGAGAGGGCTCAAATAAAAACAACAATAAAAAAAATTACAACTGACACCACAGAAATGCAAAGGATTATAAAGTACTGCTACAAAAAATTATATGCCAGCAAATTGGACAATCTAGAAGAAATGGATATATTCCTAGGAACATACAATCTTCCTAGACTGAATCAGGAAGACAGAAAATCTAAACAATTACTAGCAATAAACTTGAATCAGTAACAAAAATCCTCACCATAAACAAAAATCCCAGACCAGATGGCTTTGCAGGTGAATGAGAACACTCAAAGAAGAGTTAATACTTAATACCTATCCTTCTCAAACTATTCCAAAAACATGAAAAAGAACACTTCCTAACTCATTCTACAAGACCCTGACACCTAAATCATATAAAATCCCTGATGAGCATAGATGCAAAAATCCTTGACAAAATATAAGCAAACTGAATTCAACAATATATTTAAAGGATCATATACCATGATCGTGTAAAGGATCATATACCACCATCATATAGAATTTATTCCAGGGATGAAAGGATAGTTTGGTATCCATAAATCAACCAATGAGTTATATATACCACATTAACAAAATGAAGGATAAAACTCATATGATCATCTCAATATTTGCAGAAGCAGCCCTTGACATAATTCAATATTCATTTATGATACAAATTCTCAATGAAATGGCCATATATAACAAATGCACAGCAAATATCATACTAAGCAGGAAAAAGCTGAAAGCTTTTCCTGTAAACTCAGGAATGAGACGAGAATGCCAATTCTTGCCACTTTTATTCAACATAATTCTTGAAATCTGACAATAGAAGAAATAAAAAGCATCTAAATTGGGAAGAACTAAGTAAAACTGAACTATTTGCAAACGACATGATACTCCATACAAAACCCCAAAGACTGCACCTAAAAAACTATTAGAAACAATTAATTCAGTAAGATTACAAAATACAAAATTAACAAAAAAAAAGTGTTGTTTTTCTATACACTACTACCAATCTATCAGAAAGAGAAATTGAGAAAACAATCCCATCTACAATTATGTAAAAAAGAATACCTAAAAATAAATTTAACAAAGGAGGTGAAAGATCTGTACTCTGAAAACTATGTAACACTGATTTAAAAAACTGAAGATGACACAAATTAATGGAAAGACATACCAGGCTAATGGATTAGAAGAATTAATATTGTTAAAATGTCCATACTACCCAAAGAAACCTACAGATTCAGTGCAATCTCTATAAAAACACCAATGGCATTTTACAGAACTAAAACAAACAATCCTAAAATTTGTATGGAACCACAAAAACCCCAAAGAGCCACAGCAATCTTGAGAAATAACAAAGTTGGAGGTATCACACTCCTTGATTTCAAACTATGCTACAAAGCTACAGTAATCAAAACAATATTGTACAGTCAAGAAACACACATATAGACCAACAGAACAGAACAGAGAGCCCAGAAATAGACCAATTCCTGTATGGTCAATTAATCTACAACAAAGGAGGCAAGAATATACAATGGGGAAAAGACAGTCTCTTCAATAAATGGTGTTGGGAAAACTAACAGCTATAGGCAAAAGAATGAAACTGAACCACTTTCTTACACCATACAAAAAATTTACCTCAAAATGGATTAAAGACTTAAATATAAGACCTGAAGCCATAAAACTCCTAAAAGAAAACACATGTAGTAAAACTCTTGGACATCGTTCTCAGCCATAATTTTTTGGATCTGTCTCCTCAGGCAAGAGCAGAAAGAGCAAAAATAAACAAGACTCCATCAAACTAAAAAGCATTTGCACAACAAGGGAAAACATCAGCAAAAAAAGGCAACATACTGACTAGGAGATAATATTTGCATATGATACATCTAAAATGGGGTTAATATCCAAAATCTATTAAAAAAAATTCACACAATAAACACCAAAACCTCCCAAATAATCCAATTAAAAATGGGCAGAAGACCTAAATAGACATTTCTCCAAAGTAGACATACAGATGGCCAACAGACACATAAAAAGATGCTCAACATCACTAATCATCAGAGAACTGCAAATCGAAACCACAATGAGATCACCTCACACTAGTCAGAATGGCCAGTATAAAAAAGATAAAACATGTTGGTGAGGACGTGGAAAAAAAAGAGCCCCTGTGCAATGTTCGTGAAAATGAACACTAGTGTAGTCGGAAAACAGTATGAAGGTTCCTCAAAAAATTAAAAACAGAACTATAATATGATCCAGCAATTCCTCTTCTGGGTATTTAGCTGAAGAAAATGAAGACCCTAATGCAAAACTCGTAAGTTCACAGCAGTCAACACATAGAAGCACCCTAAGTGTTAATCAGTAGACGAATGGATAAAGATGTGGTGTGTGTGTGTGTGTGTGCGCGCACACACACACACACACAGACACACACACACACACCACGCACAATGGAATACTTTTTTTAATGTTTATTTTTGAGAGAGAGAGAGTGTGAGCAGGGTAGGGACAGGGAAAGAGCCAGACAGAGGATCTGAAGCAGGCTCTGTGCTGACAGATGGTGCAGGGCTCGAACTCACAAACCATGAGATCATGACATGTGCCAAAGTCAGATGTCTAACAGACTGAGCCACGCAGGCGCCCCTATACAATGGAATATTATTCAGCCACAGCAAAGAATGAAATCTTACCATTTTGAATAGACAGACCTAGAGAGTAATTATATTAAGTGAAAATAAATCAGAGAAAGACAAATGCCATATGATTTCACTTACATATGGAATCTAAAAAAATAAAACAAAATGAACAAACAAAACAGAAACAGATCCTAAATACAGAGGACAACTGGTAGTTGCCAGAGGGGAGGGAAGTGAGGGATGTATAAAACAGGTGAGAGAGATTAAGAAGTACAACTTCCAGGTGTAACATAAATAAATCACAGGGATGTAAAACACAGCAAGAGAATATAGTCAGTAACACTGTAGTAACTTTTTATGGTGACAGATGGTAAAAGGACTTATTGTGGTGATCATCTCGTAAATGTATATAAATTTCAAATCACTGCATTGTACACCTTAAACTAACATAATGCTGTTTGTCAGCTATTAAAGAAAAAAAAAATGGCTGAGTGGGTTAAGAAACAAGACCCGACTATATGCTGCCTATATGAGACTAACTTCAGCTTTAAGGACACATACAGACTGAAACTGAAGGGATGGAAAAAGACAGTTCATGAAAATGGGAACCAAAAAAAGCAGGAGTAGCTGTATCAGACTAAAACACACTTTAAGACAGAGATTGTAATAGGAGACAAAGAAGATCATTATTTTTGTTTTTATTACAAAAAAATTTTTTTTAATGTTTATTCATTTTTGAGAGAGAGAGAGAGAGACAGACAGACAGACAGACAGAGCATGAGCGGGGATGGGCAGAGAGAGGGAGACACTGAATCTGAAGCAAGCTCCAGGCTCCAAGCTGTCAGCACAGAGCCTGCTGCAGGGCTTGAACTCACGAGCCATGAGATCATGACCTGAGCTGAAGTCAGATGCTCAACCGACTGAGCCACCCAGGCACCCCAAAGAAGATCATTATTTAATGACAAAGGGGTCAATCCAACAAGAGGATATCACATTTATAAATATTTATGGACCAAATAAAGGAGCACTTAAATATATGAATCAAATTATTAACAGAACTAAAGGGAGTAGACAGAAATACAAATAATAATATGGGGGCTTCAATACCCTACTTTTATTGATGGATAGATTATGCAGACAGAAAATCAATAAAGACAATGGATTTAAATGAACATTAGACCAGATGAACAACAGACACAGAAAATTCCATCCAAAAGCAGAATACACATTTTTCTCAAGCACACATGGAACATTCTTCAGGACAGATCATATGTTAGCCCCAAAACAAGTCTTAATAAATTTAAGAAGATTGAAATCATATCAAGTATCTTTCTAATCACAATGGTATGAAACTAGAAATCAATTAGAAAAAGAAAACTGGAAAATTCACAAATATGTAGAGATTAAACAACTTGGTCAGAACCACCAATAGCTCAAAAGGGATACTCAAAAGAGAAATAAAAAATATCTTAAGACAAATGAAATTGGAAATACAAGATGCCCAAATTTAGGGATTTAGCACAAAAAGTTCTTTTTTTTTTTAAAGTTTTATTTATTTTTGAGAGACAATGAGAGAGCACATACAATGGGGGAGGGGCAAAGAGAGAGAGGAGAGAGAGAGAAGCCCACTATCAGTGCAGAAACTGATGTGGGGCTCAAACCCACGAACCGTGAGATCATGGCCTGAGGTGAAGTTCAGCGCTTAACCAACTAAGCCACCCAGGTGCCCCTACTTAGCACAAGAGGTACTATGAGGGAAGTTCGTAGTGATAAATCCCTACATTATGAAATAAGAAAGTCCTCAAATAGGCAATCAAACTTTACATCTCAAGGAACTGGAAAAATAAGAACTAAACCAAAATTAAAAGAAGGAAATAACACAGATCAGAGCAGAAATAAATGAAATAAAGACTAAAAAGACAAAAGATCAGTGAAACTAAGAGCTATTTTTTTTAAAGTAAACAAAATAGATAAGCCTTTAGCTAGATTCCCCAAGAAAAAGAGAGAACAAATCAGAATTGAAAAAGAAGACGTTACAAGAGATACCACAGAAATTAGAAAAACTAATGCAAACAATTATATACCAACAAATTGGAAAACGTAGAAGAAATGAACAAATTGCTAGAAACATACAACCTACCAAGACTGAATCATGAAGAAATAGAAAATCTGAATAAGCAAATTACTAGTATGGAAATTGAATCAGCAATTAAAAACTTCCAAACAAAAGTCTGGGGCCAGATGGCTTCATAATTGAGTTCTACCAAACATTTAACTAATTATTAATATGAATCTTTCTCAAACTCTTCCAAAACATATGAGAAAGAAACACTTCAAAACTCGTATTATGAGGCTGGAATTACCTTGATACCAAAACTAGACACAAGCACTATAAGAAAAGAAAATTATAGGTGCCCCTCAGTGGCTCAGTTGATTAAGCATCCAGCTCTCGATTTTGGCTCAGGTCATGATCTCATGGTTTGTGAGTTCAACCCCATGTAGGGCTCCACACTGACAGCACAGAATCTGCTTGGGATTCTCTCTCTCCCTCTCTCTGCCCCTCCCCTGCTCACTCACGCTCTCTCAAAATAAATAAACTTAAAAAAAATTACAGGCCAATAACCATGATGAACATTGATGCAAAAATCCTCAACAAAATGTTAGCAAATTGAAATTAACAATACATGAAAATGACCATACACCGTGATGAAGTGGGATTATTCCACTGATGCAAGGATGGTTCAACATTCTTGAAATGACCATACACCATGATGAAGTGGGATTATTCCACTGATGCAAGGATGGTTCAACATTCACCACTCAATGTGATACACCATATTAACAAAATGAGGATAAAAATCATACAACCATCTCAAAGGATGCAGAAAAGGCATTTGACAAAATTTAATATATACTCATGGCAAAAACTTTCAACAAACTGGATACCCACAGCAAATATCATACTCAAAGAGAAGCTAAAAGCTTTCCCTTTAAGATCAGGAACAAGATAATGATGGCCACTCTTGATACAGTGCTCGAAGTCACAGCCAGAAAAATCAGGCAAGAAAAAACAATAAAAGGCATCCAAATCAGAAAGGAAGAAACAAAAGTCTCTATTTACAGATGACCTATTATTTAGAGAAAACTCTAAAGACTCCACCAAAAAAACCTCTTTGAACTAAAAAACAAATTCAGTAAACTTGCAGGATGCAAAATCAATATACAAAAACCTGTTGTGTTTCTATACACTAATAACCAACTATCAGAAAGAGAAATTAAAACAAACTTATTTACAACTATATCAAAAAGAATAAAATACCTAGGATAAATTTAACCAAGGAGGTGAGACCTATACACTGAAAATTTTAAGACACTGATGAAAGAAACAAAAGAAAATGCAAACAAATGAAAAGATATTGTGTTCATGGATTGGAAGAACAGTATTAAAATGTCTATACTATTCAAAGAAATCTACAGATTCAATGTAATCCCTACCAAATTCCAATGGTGTTTTCCAAAGAAACAGTATAAACAATCAAACCTAAAGTCTTAAGGAGAATCACAAAAGACCCCAAGGAGCCAAAGCAATCTTAAGAACAAAGCTAAAGGCATTACAATTCCTGATTTGAAGCTGCACTACAAAGCTATTATAATTAAAACTGTGTGGTATTAGCATGAAAACAAACACATAGATTGAGCACAATAGAGAGCCCAGAAATAAACCCATGCATACATGGTCAATTAATTTCTGACAAAGGAGCCAAGAAAATACAATGCAGAAAGGATAGTTTCTTCAATAAATGGTGTTAGGAAAACTGGTTAATTCTTTCTTTTTAATATTTATTTACTAAGAGAAAGAGCACTCATGAGCTAGCAGGGGAGGAACACACACACACACACACACACACACACACAGAGAGAGAGAGAGAGAGAGAGAGAGAGAGAGAGAGAGAGAGAGAGAGAGAATCAGAGAGAATCCCAACAGGTTCCATGCTGTCAGCACAGAGCCCAATGGGGGCTCAATCTCATGAACTGCGACATCATGACATGAGCCAAAATCAAGAGTCGGATGCTTAACTGACTGAGCAACCCAGATGCCCCAAAATTCGGTCACTATCTTAAAACATACACAATAATCAACTCAACAAAGATTACAGAGTTGAATGTAAGACCTGAAAACCATAAAACTCCTAGAACAAACCATATAGGGTGAACCCCTTGACATTAGTGTTAGCAATTTTTTTTCCTCTTTGGCACCAGAATCAAAGGCAAGAAAAGCAAAAATAAATAAATAAGTGGGATAGATCACTTGTTATGTACAGCAAAGAAAACCACCAACACAATGAAAAGGTAACCTAGTAAATGGGAGAAAATATTTGCAAATCATTTACCTGATAAGCGGTCAAAATCTAAAATCTATAAAGAACTCATAAAACTCAACAGAAAAAACAATCCAATTTACAAATGGGTTTAGAAATTACATAGACATTTTCCCAAAAAACACAAATGAGCAAAAGTATATGAAAAGGTGCTCAACATCATTAATCATGAAGGAAATGCAAATTGAAACCACAATGAGGTATCACCTCATACCTGTTAGAATGGCCATTATCAAAAAAGACAAGAGGCACATGGGTGGCTCAGTCTGTTAAGCATCTTCAGCTCAGGTCATGATGTCATGGCTCATGAGTTCAAGCCCCACATCAGGCTCATTGCTGTCAGCACACAGCCCACTTCAGATCCTGTCTCCCTCTCTCTGCCCCTCCCCAGGTCTCACTCGCTCTCTCTCTCAAAAATAAATAAACATTAAAAAAAAAAAAAAAGACAAGTGTTGGTGAGGATGTGGGGAAAAGGGGATGCTTGTGCACTGCTGGTGGAAATATAAATTGGTGCAGTCACTATGGAAAACCGTGGAGGCTCCTCAAAAAATTAAAAATAGGAACTACCATATGATGCAGCAATTCCATTTCTGGGTATTTAAATAAAGAAAACAAAAACACTAATTCAAAAAGATCTATGCATCCCTGTTTCACTATAGCACTATTTACACTAGCCAAGATATGGAAAAAACCCAAGTGTCCCCCAATGGATGAATAAAGAATGGTAAACACACACATGCATGCACACACACACACACACACACACACATAATGGAATACTATTTGTCCATAAAAAGAATGAAATTTTGCCATCTGTGACAACATGGATGGGCCTCAAGGACATTATGATAAGTGAAATAAGCCAAATACTGTATGATTTCACTTTTTTTTTTTCAATGTTTATTTATTTTTGGGACAGAGAGAGACAGAGCATGAACGGGGGAGGGGCAGAGAGAGAGGGAGACACAGAATCGGAAACAGGCTCCAGGCTCTGAGCCATCAGCCCAGAGCCTGACGCGGGGCTCGAACTCACGGACCGCGAGATCGTGACCTGGCTGAAGTCGGACGCTTAACCGACTGCGCCACCCAGGCGCCCCTGATTTCACTTTTATGTGGAATCTAAACAACCAACCAACCAAGCTCAGAGCTACGAAGTACAGACTGGTGGTTGCCAGAGGCAGGGGTTAGGAGTGGGCAAAAGTGGGTTCAAAAGTACAAATTCCCAGTTATAAATAAGTCTTGGGGATATAATATACAGCAAGGTGACTATAACAATACTGTACTGTGTATTTGCAAGTTGCTCGTAGAGTAAATCTTAAAAGTTCTCATCGTAAGAAAATAAAACTTAAAATTATGTATGGTGATGGATGTTAAGTAAATTTGCTGCGGCAATCATTCAAAATATACACATATATCAAACCATTATATTATACACCTAAAACCAATACAATGTCATATGTCAGTTATATCTCAATAACACTGAAAACAAAAACAATTCTATTAGGCAGTCTGCAGAGCAGAGTTACCAGTTTGATCTCTTTTTTGCCTCACCAGGTAAGGCAGAGTAGTGTCTGCTCTGCTGTGACTGCCTTGGTGGAGAGGTAGGGGGAAGGGGCAGAAGAAGAAGCTGAGGCGGCGGCTTAGGGAAACAAAGTGTGAGAGGAGGTTCTAAGCAAAGTTCTGATGGTGCTGGAGGAAAATAATCCCTGGCATAAATTCCAGACCCATTCTCATAAATTATTTTCTGAAACAAATCATTGGATAAATGAGAACATCTTCAAAGTGAAGAGTATATACTTCTAGAACACTTAATGTAATGAACCTAATGATTCTGAAAGTTCTTGGAAAGTAAAAATGTATAACAAGACATGAACAAGTACTTCATATGGACAGCAAATCATCTAGTCTGGTGGTGGAAAGAACAAAGGAATAGCTTAGTATCTTTTCAGGAGGTATTAGGAACATGCCCTAAATTCTAAGTAACTCACATCTGTGCACATGACGGACCAGTCTTCTCTAGCCAATCAAGCCCTCGGAGTGTACAGAAGGATGGGTTCAGTTCCTTTCCTGGTGCCCTCAGGCAGACTTCTCGTCATCGTTACATAGAGGGGCAATATATTAGCAACTCTATCCAAAACTTTTTGCTTTTTAGACCCCTCTGAGATGTGATACTGAACACTTCTTATAAGTCATGTTGCTGGTTACTTTAGGCAGGTGATGTGTGGGCAAATTAGAGTCTAGCAGGACAATCAGTTTACTTCCCAATTCTGCCACTAGCTAAGTAACTCTGAGTGTCACTTAAACTCTGTGAACCCAGGTTCAAGAATAAGCTCCAAGAGAGTCTAAAAGACACCAGAGGCAGGAGAGGGTGTAAGCTTGGCAGGAAGAGAGAAGACTAGGTAATTAAAATTTTAGGACATAACATCTTCAACAACCATAGGTGAGGAGCAAATTTCAACCTTGCCGGTAATTTTAAGCAGTATTTTTAAATTATTAAATGCACAACAGCTGTCATTTTAATGAAATGGGTTTTTCATTTTCCTGATCTAACAACTAAAATATGCATTGTGATCAGTTTTTGTTTGATCTCTTCACCATCTAGTTCCCAGTCTCACAGATGTGTAACCTAAGGGATTCTCTGACTCCTTGGCTAACTTACTTATTTTCATACTTAGTAAGCTGTCTGGAATTAGGGCTTCCTCCCAGTGCCTCCTGAATGGCACATCCTATGTGCTCTCAGGAAAAGCATGCACACAGAATGCCTTTCTTCCATCCCCAGAACCCTAGCACAGGAAGTCTACAGTTGTCAGGTTTCTGACAAAATCCTTGTTCCTTCTGTCACCCCCAAAGTCCAGCATCTACTCTGAGATTTTGGTCACTAGTGCCATCTAGTGGTGGAAATGTGGAAACTACTGTCTATCTGACCTAATGGAGATCCCAAGGAATCCAAGCCCATCTTTAAGTTAGGCTGGAGAATTCCACTAGTAATGATTATAACATTTATTATAATATTTATTTTTGCTCAAGGAAGAAATTTTGGTATTATTTTATACCATCATTTAAAAAATTATTCAGGATTCATAAACATTAAAATCAGTGAAATCAAGTATTTACTACATTCAGATATTAACATAAACCTACAAAATGTCAAGTAGTGTTCATGAAAATCTTAAGCCCACACTGACATCCGTCCATGAATCACCGTGGGTCCTGGCTCTGCTGCGTCCTTGCTGCAGACGTCACCACCAGGAAGCCCGCACTGTGGCTGGTCCTGAAGCTCTTCACTCCCTTCCTTCTGAGCAGGGCTGTCAGGGTGCCACTTTTATGTGGATCCTCTACCCTGACCAGCAACTCAGAGCTACTGACATTTCAATTTCTCTCCTGCCCAATCTGGAAAGAGACGGCTCTTCTTTAGGTAACAATCTGCCAACTTCAGAGGGCTTCTCCACACCAGGTTCATGTGTCTTATTTTGTGGGGCGCGGCAGGGAGGAAGAAGATTGGCAGAAAGTGAATGTAAAAGGGGGAGGTATGAGGATTGGAAGGATTTGGGGAGAAAGTCAAGAAAGGAGAATCATACTGCTGATCAGTGTCTGAAATTATCAGGTGGCATCAGTGTGGTACTGCTACTCTGTGTACCCCAAGGCTGATTCTGTCACATGGTTCCTGGTTTTCATTCTTCTTTTCTTCTCCAGAGGAGGCTCTCTGTAGTAGCCTCTTTAGGCTATGCCAGAAAGAGGCTACCACAAGCGGTATCACTGCTTTATCAGTTGAAGGACTTGAGGCGCTCCGCTATTTGGGGAACTATCAGCTTCTTTCCCAGAGCTTCATTTTCGTTCCTGAGCACTGCCTGGAACCTTGAGGGAAGGGCTAGTAAGAGCTGTCCACTTTCTCCTGCTCACCTTCTCTACTGTGGGAATCTTGTACCCCTCTGCTCCCTCCCTTTCAGAGGCCACTTTACCGGGGAAGCGGGCTGGGCAGCAGATGCAGGATGAGGCAGGCAAAGGGGCGAGGGCCAGAAATTAATGTTTCTGCAGGTGCCTGTCCATCCTGGGCAGGCTCTCCGCGCCCGTCTGCAACCTCAGCAGAGGAAGAATTGCCCGGGAGGTCCATCGTGCTAAAATCAAACTGGAAACCTGAGGCAATGAGGACAGCTGCATCTAACAGAAACTCTTCTCAGGAAGGATGTCCCATGTAGTCAAAGGAGTATCTGTTGGGGCTGTGGAGGGATAGGGCGAGGCCTGCAGGAGAATTCTCAAATATATTCTCAACACCCTGCCTAAAGAGAGTGGGAGGGCCTGGTGAACTGGAATCTTTTGTCTTGGTGGGTGGTGTATGAAAGGTTGGGTCTGAGTTGCTTAAAACTCAGAGGAGAAGCAACATATTCTTCCCCAAACCCTTTCCACATACAACCATCAAGTGTTCCTCTAAAGACATGCAATGAAAAAGATACCTAAATATCAACCTGTCTGGGGCACCACGTTTTGGTGAAGCTCTGTATAAGGTAAGACATCAGCCAACACAACTTTCAAATGGCAATGCCCCCAGCTTAACAAGTCAGCAGGTTTCTACAGATGGAGGCATTTGTGGGGGAAGCCCCTGCACCTGAGGCCTCCTTGCTTCTGAGATGTTGGCTGCAGCAGCTGGACTCTCAGGGCTTATGGAAAAGGCGACAGGTCACCTTGGGGAGGCTCTATAGTCTTTGTAACCTTTTTTTTTTTTTTTTAAATCTAATTCACTCATTCCGCATTTTTATTAAGTGTTATGGAATAAATACTGTGCTGGGCACTAAAAACAGAAAGGAATAAGGCCAGGTACAGAGGCAGCTGTGGCAGATACATAGGCTGCTGATTCAAATCCATCTTCCTCTGTGACAAGCCCTGACTTTGTCTAAGATGGCCACGTGCCCGGCTCAGGACTTAAGGCCCTCCTCCGCAACAAGTGTGGGGCATTAACTGTAAGCCCAAGTCCAATGAGGGAGGTTCTAGGAAAACTTTCCTTCCCCTGTTAAAAGGTGACAGATGTGGCTGGAACCTCCCTTACCTCATCTTCCTGCCCTGAGCCTACAGGTGGCAGGTGTGGCTGCAGCAGTCATTTGGCTGCATAAAGGAACAGGCTGAATTAGTGATAATGGCTTAACATGTTAAGGCTGATGAACCTACTGTAACTGTCCATCTCAGGTCTTGTTATGCAAGAAATATTAATTCCTACGTGTTTAAGCTGTTCTTAGTTTAGTATTATATTTCCGTGAGCCAAACATATTTCTAATTTCTGCAGAGACAAATACGTAACAGGTAAGTGTTGTGGAGACAGAGGGGTAGAGGGTGGTGCCACAGACTCTACAGAGACAGCTGGGTAGACAACGGAGTGGTGGACGGACAGAAATGCAGGAGATGTCACATGAGAGGAATATGGGTTTAGCAGCGCAGGGGTCCCTGGTGATTTGTGAGAGCGGTGTCCAGGGAATGGTGGTGGAGAAATACAGGCTGTGGAAGTGTGAAGATTGACTGGAAAGTGAAGGACGGGGATAGTAATTTAGACCAGGGGTTAGCAAATTGTGGCCCCCTGAATATCTCCACCCTGCCACCCGTTTTTGTAAATGTTTTATTGGGACCCAGTCACACCTGTGCATTTCAGCACTGCCCATGGCTGCTTTTAGTGCTACCATGGCAAAGATGAATAGTTGAGGCAGAATACAGCCCCAGAATCTAAAATAGTTACTATTAGATCCTTAAACACACACACACACACACACACACACACACATGCTGACCCCTGATTTAGACAATTTTTCTATATGCTTGGCTGTGCAAACAAAGGAACAAATAGCCAAGTAGCCAGAGGAAGACACAAGGTTACAGGTTTTGTTTTTAATTTTAAAGAGATGGGAAGGCCCTCCAGGAGAGCTGCCAGTGCAGCAGGAAAGTGAAGCACTGGAAAGGGACAGACTAACCCACAGAGAACACAGAGGGGCTCCCAGGGCGGAGAGGGGGCATGAGGTGAGGGGCTCCCTGGTGACAAGGTGTCACAGCCTGCTCCCTCCCACCAGGGATGCTTACAATAGATTCATAGCAGGGCATGTGAGGGACAGATCCGCAAGAAGGTTCAGAACCCACTCTCTGTAGACTGTAGAAAAAGCGAGCCTAAAAGGAGAGGAGATATTCTGCCAAATCATTTGGTCTCTGTGGGCCATAGTTTCACCACCAGTAAATTGAATTTTTATCTGGGGATTGGAAAGTCTAACCAATCAAGAATTGTAAAGCACTCTGCAACTATGAAATGTCACCGGAATACTTAATAATAGAAGTCTCCTGACACCAGGATGCTGTGAGTATCAGGAGGCAGGTGCTTTCACAGGCCTGAGAGATGAAAAGCCCAGTACAGACATTAGGTCTTACTAACTACCATCATTACAGAAGGCAGGCAGCACACACGGTGAACATGAATCATATAACTACACAAACCAGGCAGATTGAAACTGCTTTTTAAGGAACAAAAACGGGTGCAATACATTAAAACAGAAAGAGGTGGTTTTCCTATTCCTCTAACCTGAGGAGACTGCCACAGGTATGTGGTCATTTAAGTTTTAGTTTTCAGCCTTTTCCTCCTGTGTTTTCACCAAAGAATCACAAAATATTAGAACTGGATGAGTCCTTCAATAACACTTATTTCAAAACACTTATACATGATGAATATGAGACCCAGAGAAAGTGTATTATCTAGCCAAGGGCCTAGCGCGGCTATGAGACTCCTTTCTACTTCAGGCTGTTTTTGCCTAGTCAGTGCCTCCACAGCCTTACTCCTGTATCTTATCTCCAGGGGCTTCCCCCGAGGACTGCATTTGCCCAGAGGGGCAGGGCAGCTGTAGGGAGCCTCTTCTTGGGGGGCCTCTACGGCCCCCGTATATTCACGCAGCTATGGACAGCAGGTCTACTGCGTGGCAGTTGGGCCCTGGCTGGGGTGTCTCTAAGCAGGTAAGTCTCTAGAGTCAGTCCCCCAGAGAAGTGGAAACTATCAGCCCTTGAGGGCTCTCCCACTCCTCGGGTATAGGCACTTTCTGGAGCAGGCACAAGTCAGGGGGCCCTGCCAAGCCTGATCCTGTGGAAAAATGCTCTTCAGTAACCACTTGGGTAAATAAGTGGGGTAAGGGAGTTTCAGATCCGCTCAAGACTTCTGCCCTCCACTGCTTAAATGACAAAAGTAGGTATCAACAAATAACACATAAAGCACTGTGTCTATTTTGAATGAATAAATTATTACGTTTCTAGATATGTCGCCTCAGACAAGGGAAACAAAAGCAAAAATAAACTATCATCTACACCAGCATAAAATGGTTTTGCACAGCAAAGAAAGCCATCAACAAAACAAAAAGGCAACCTACTGAATGGGAGAGCTTATTCATAAATGGTATACCAAATAAGGGGTTAACATCCAAAATATATAAAGTACTTATACAACATCAAAAACACAAACAATCCAATTACAAAACAGGCAAAGAACCTGAAAAGACACTTTCCCAAAGACGTACGGTTGGCCAACAGACATGAAAAGATGCCCAACATCACTAACCATCAGAGACATGCAAATCAACACTATGATCAGATAATCACCTCACACCTGTCAGAATGGCTAGAATCAAAAACACAAGAAACAACAAGTGTTGGTGAGGATGTGGAGAAAAAGGAACCCTCCCTTGGTGCACTGTTGGTAGGAATGTAAATTCGTACAGCCACTGTGGAACAGTATGGAGAGTCCTCACAAAATTAAAATGGAACCACCCAACAATCCACTAAACCCACAACTGGGTATTTACCCAAAGAAAATGAAAACACTAATTAAAAAAGATATAGGCACCCATGTTTGTTGAAGGATTATTTAAAATAGCCAAGATATGAAAGCCAAGATGAATGAAGGGGTGCCTGGGTGGCTCAGTTGGTTAAGTGTCCGAATCTCGATTTTGGTTCAGGTCATGATAGCATGGTTTGTGAGACTGAACCCCCTTTTAGGTTCTCTGCTGATGGCGCAGAGCCTGCTTGGGATTCTCTCTTTCTCCTCTCTCTGTCCTTCCCCCACTTGCACATGCGTGCTATCTCTCTCAAAATAAATAAACATTAAAAAAATGAACGGATGAAGAAGATGTAGTATATATGCACAATGGAGTATGACTCAGCCATATAAAAAGAATGAAAAAAGAATGAGATCATGCCATTTGCGACAACACACATGGACCTTGAAGGTTATTGTATTAAGTGAAATAAGTCACAAAAGATAAATACCATATCATTTCACTTATATGGGGAATCTAAAAAATAAAACAAGCAAAGAAAAAGTAAAAACAGACCCATAAACGCAAAGAACAAACTGATGGTTGCTGGGAGTGGGCAAGGTATGAGCAAAAGTGGTTACGGGGAGAAGGAGGTACAGACTCCCAGTTATGGAATGAGTAAGTCATGGGGATGAAAAGTACAGCAGAGAATACAGTCAGTGGTATTGTAATAGCCTTGTATGGTGACAGATAGTAGGTACATGTGTGGTGAGCATAGCCTAATGTACCAACTTGTCGAATCACTATGTTGTACACCTGAAACTAATGTACATTGTATGTCAACTATGCTTCAAAAAAAAAATTATTACAAAAACCTGTTCTTACACTTTTTAGGGTTATGAATCCCTTTCAGAATTGGAAGACACAGCTCTGCAGAAAAAGGTACACATTAGTAAATTTGACATACATTTCAAGAAGTCCCAATTCCCATTTTTGGACTCTTAGGGGGTCCCTAGACCATACTATTCATTGCTCACCTCCACCCACCCACACAACTAAAAGTATAGTAATAGTGATTATCTCTATGTGGTAAAGTCGTAGAGGACTTTTCATTTTTTATCTTTTTTTAATTTCCAAATGTTCTATAGTGACCATGTTTTGTCCAGCACAACCAGAAAAAAAAAATGTGCTAGACAAAAACAGAATCTTAAAAACAAAAGCACATACCCAAAACTCTTCTATTGTCTGTGTCCATACATTAGCTTTTAAGTATCTACCCAACAAGCCTCCAGAAAGCTCAGCCATGGAACTGCACAAGTGAATTTCTATGCTGCTGATCCTAACACTGTTTGTACTTTACATATGGCATATTTTACCATAATTAAGTCTAGGATATTTCAAGTAAAGCACTCAATGGAAAATTCCAAATCACTGTATCTTATTATTCCAGGTGCTTTCACAGAAATTACCTCAATTGAGTATGTTTGAAGAAAATGTTCCATTGACTGTCTCAGTTAGCTAAAAATCTCTTTCTCTCATGCTTACCCATTATGCCTTTCAGATCTCCGAGGGCGATTTATCCATTCCCCTTAATGTCACTCTAAGCTCAAGGGAACCCAATAAAGATGCATTGTCCAGGGGGGCAAATTAAATCTAAATGAGATCAGCTATAGACTCCAGACCTAAAAAGCAGCCATGGAAGGCATGCTCCCAATGAATAAAGTACAGCATAAGTTAAACTAGGACAAATGAATAGTCGTCTTAGAGAGTTCTGAAGAATATCTGGTATAAGACACAAGGAAGAATATGCCTCAGAAATTACTTCATTAAATAAGTGACACAATATGATACCACCTCAATGGTGTTCCACCTAGGACAAGGCATTCCTGCCCTCTCATCCTCCCATCCAGGTCAACGAACTCAGGCTTCCAAGCCAGGAATCTCCTTCTCTTTGGCAGACAGGAAAACACCAGGATCTCACTCACAAAAAAGCACTCTGAAGCACTCCCTAAAGGGCTGACTTAGGCCTATAAAGGATCAGAGGGCTGAAACAATGTCAACAAGGCCAGGCTGGCACAGTTGCACCAGAAGCAGGCTCTCCCTGATCAGCCAGCAAGAGTTCAGCAGATATACACTGTTCTAAATTTCCTTTTCTGTTGTGAACTATGAGTGGAAATGGGGGTTGGGGCTAAGTGAGCCCATGAGAAGTTGGGAGTGCTGACTGAGCGGAGGTCCTAGAAACTTTAACTACCAGTTACTGAGCTGCCAAAGAAGGTGCCACTGGCTCAGTCCATGGAGGGTGAGCCCTGCTGGCAGAGACTGAACATGCACACATACCGTGGGATGCTCTGCTGCCCAGGGGAAGGCTGCCATAGTGGTGCCCTCCATTATGAGGGCAGTCTGCCAGAGCAGACATGGTCACGCTTAGATAAGGCAGGTAACTCTAAGTTCAAATTCAGGCTCTGCCACTTGGTAGCTCTGTGATCCAGGACAAACTCTTTAACCTGCACGGACCTCACTTTCTTCATTGGTAACATGAAGATATCAATATCTACCCTGCAGGGTTATTATGAGGATTAACTAAAATAAATTATATGATGTGTGTTAGTAGGCACTTATTAAATGGTAGGTTAATTTTTCTCCCCTGGTCAAATCCATTTGCTATTCCTCAGACACAGTGACTTTTCCAAAGCAGAAATCTGAACTTCCCAGTTCCGTACTTAAAACATTTCAATGGCTCTCCTTTGCTCTCTTAATAAAGAGCAAACTCCTTTGAATGGAAAGACCAAAAGTGATAGTATAGAAGTAGGAAATAAAAAAGCAGTAAAAATGGATATTGCTATAAAAAAAATCAGTCAAGGAACTCACAAAAAAGGTTATAAAATATAATAATATGTATTGAAAATGTAGGGAGGAGAGGAGAAAAGAATGGGTTCAAACTTGAACGACCATCAACTTAAAACAGACTGCTATAGGCAGAAGAGGTTATATATAAACCCCATGGTAATCATCTATAAAAAAACACTGATAAATCCGCAAAGAATAAAGACAAAGAAATCCAAATATATCATTAAAGAAAATCATCAAACCATGAAAGAAAGGATAAGAGAAAATCTTCAGAAACAAACACAGAAAATCTTCAGAAAATGTCAATAAATACATTTCTATCAATAATTACTTTGAATGTAAATTGACTAAACACTCCAATCAAAAGACACAGGGTGACAGAATGGATTAAAAACCAAGATCCATCTATATGCTATCTGCAAGAGACTCGTTTTAGACTTAAAGACACTTGCAGATTCAAAGTGAGGATATGGAAAAACATCTATCACGCAAGTGGATGTCAAAAGATAGCCACACTAGCAATACTTACATCGGACAAAATAGACTTTAAAACAAAGACTGTAACAAGAGACAAAGAAAGACACTATATAATCATAAAGAAGACAACCCAACAAGAAGATGTAACAATTGTAAATATTTATGCACCCAACAGAGAAACAACCAAATACATAAAAGAGCTAATTACAAACTTAAAGGAAGTAATCAATAATAATAACAGTAGCAGACTTTCACGTCCCACTTACAACAATGGACAGATCATCTAAACATAAAATCAACAAGGAAACAATGGCTTTGAATGACACACTAGAACAGATGGATTTAACAGATACATTCAGAACATTCCATCCTAAAACAGCAGAATACACATTCTTTTCAAGTGCACACAGATCATTCTCCAGAATAGATCACATTGGTCTAGGAAATAAACCTCAACAAATTCAAGAAGATGAAAATCATACCATGCATATTTCCTGACCACAATGCTATGAAACTAGAAGTCGACCACAAGAAAAAATCTGGAGAAACCACAAATACATAAAGGTTAAAAGACATGCTACTGAACAATGAATTGGTCAACCAGGAAATGAAAGAAGAGGTAAGTACATGGGAACAAATGAAAATGAAAACATAATGGTCCAAAACCTCTGGATGCAGCAAAAGCGGTTCTAAGAGGGAAGTTTATAGCAATACAGGCTTACCTCAAGAAGCAGGAAAAAGCCCAAATAAACACTCTAACTTTATGAAAGTGTTTATATTAAACACTCTAACAAAACCTAAAACTAGCAGAAGGAAATAAATACTAGAGCAGAAATAAATGATATAGAAGGTAAACAAACAAACTAAAACAAAACAAAACAAAACAAAAAAACCCAGTAAGACAGATCAAAGAAATCAAGAGCTATTTCTTTGAAGAAAATCAATAAAACTGACAAACCTGTATTCAGGTTTATCAGGAAAAAAAAAAGAGAAAGGACTCAAATCACAAACAAGGGAGGGGAAATAACAACCAATCCCACAGAAATACAATCATAAGAGAATAAAATGAAAAACCATATACTAACAAATTGGATGACCTAAAAGAAGTGGATAAATTTCTAGAAACATATAAACTACCAACACTGAAACAGGAATAGAAAATTTGAACAGACCAGCAAAGAAACTGAATCAGTAATCAAAAAACTCCCAATAATCAAAATTCCAGGACCAGAGGGTTTCACAAGTGAATTCTACCATTTAAACACTTAATACCCATTCCTCTCAAACTATTGCAAAAAACAGAAAAGAAAGGAAAACTTTCAAATTCATCTTATGAGGCCAGCATTATCCTGACATCCAAACCAGATAGAGACACCACTGAAAAAAGAGAACTACAGGCCAACATCCCTGATTAACATAGATGCAAAAATACTCAAAGAAATATTAGCAAAGCAATCCAGCAATACATTAAAAAAATCATTCACTAGGATCAGGTAGAATTTATCCCTGGATTGCAAGAGTAGTTTGCAATGTTTGCAAATCAATCAACCTGATACATTACATCATTAAGAGAAAGGATAAGAACCATATGATCATTTTGAAAGACACAGAAGTAGTATTTGACAAAGCCAAACATCCATTCATGATAAAAACCCTCAACAAAGTAGGTTTAGAGGGAATATACCTCAACATAACAAAGGTCACATATGAAAACTCCACAGCTAACATCATCCTTAATGGGAAAAAAGAGTTTTCCCCTAAGGTCAGGAAGAAGACAAAGATGTCTACTCTCACCACTTTTATTCTACATAGTACTGGAAGTTCTAGCCAAGTAATCTGACAACAAAAAGAAATACAAGGCATCCAAATTGGTAAAGTAGTAAAATCACTATTTGCAGATAACCTGATACTCCATATATAAAACCCAAAAGATGACAGCAAAAAAACTTCTACAACTGATAATTCAGTAAAGCCACAGGACACAAAATCAATGCACAGAATTCTGTTGCATTTCTATATACCAATAATGAAGCAGCAGAAAGAGAAATTAATTAAAAAATACCATTTCCAACTGCACCCAAAATAATAAGATACCTAGGAACAAACCTAACCAAAGAGGTGAAAAAACCTGTAGTCCAAAAAGTATAAAACACTAATAAAAGAAATGAAGACAACACAAATAGAAAGACAGTCCATGCTCATGGATTGGAAAAACAAATATTGTTAAAATGTCTATACTACCCAAAGCAATCTACAGATTTAATGCAATCATATCAAAATACCAACAGCATTTTTCACAGAACTAGAACAAACAATCCTAAAATTCATAGAGAACTACAAAAGACCCTGAGTAGTCAAAGCAGTCTTAAAAAAGAGTGAAGCTGGAGGCATCATAATTCTGGTCTTCAAGTTATATTGCAAAGCTGTAGTAATCAAAACAGTATGGTACTGGCACAAAAATAGGCACATATATCAACAGAACAGAGAACCCAGAAATAAACGCACAACTGTATGGTGAATAAATCTTCAACAAAGTAGGAAAGAATATCCAATGCAAAAAAGACAGTCTCTTCAATGAATGGTTCTGAAAAAACTGGTTGGCAACGTGTCAAAGAAAAAACTGCACCACTTTCTTATACTATACACAAAAATAAATTCAAAACGTATTAAAGACCTAAGTGTGAGATGTGAAACCTAAAAATCTCAGAAGAGAACATAGTAAGTAAAGTAACATCTTTGACATCAGTCATAGCAACTTTTTTCTAGATATGTCTCTTGAAGCAAGGGAAATAAAAGAAAAATAACCTATCGGGACTACATGAAAATAAAATGCTTCCTACACCGCAAAGGAAACGATCACCAAACTAAAAGGCAATTGACAAAATGGGAGAAAATATTTGTAAATGACGTATCTAATAAAAGGTTAATATCCCAAATATATAAAGAACTTATAAAATTCAATACCCAAAAAACCAATAATCCAATTAGAAAAATGGGTAGAAGACATGTACAGACATGGTCACCAAAACATGAAAAGATACTCAAATCATCACTATGACAGTCTCACTCCTCAGTATGGCTAAAATCAATAACACAACACAAGAAACGAAGAGGTGCAGGGGAGGGTGTGGACAGAAAGGAACACTTGGGTACTGGTGGTGGGAATGTATACTGGTGCAGCCATGGTGGAAAACAGTACGGAAGTTCCTCAAAAAGTTAAAAATAGCACTAGCCTGTGACCCAGCCATCGCACTACTGGGTATTTACTCAAAGAATGCACAAACACTAATGCAAAGGGACACATGCAACCCTATGTTTATACAGCAGCATTATTTACAACAGCCAAGATATGGAAGCAGTCCAAGTCTCCATGGACTGATGAATGGATAAAGAAGATGTGGTATATAAATACAATGGAATATTATTTGGCCATAAAAAAGATGAAATCTTGCCATTTGCAAGGACACGGATGTAGCTAGAGTATCATGCGAAGTGAAATAAGTGAGTCAGAGAAAGACAAATACCATATGATTTCACTCATATATGGAATTCAAGAAACAAAATAAAGAAGCAAAGGGAAATATGAGGGGGGGGAGAGAGGGAGGGAGAGGGAGGGAGGGAGGGAGGGAGGGAGGGAGGGAGAGGGAGGGAGAGAGAGAGAGAGAGAGAGAGAGAGAGAGAGAGAAAGAAATAGTCTTAATTATAGAGAACTGATGGCTACCAGAGGGGAGGGAGCTGGGGGAATGGGTTAAATAGGTGATGAGGATTAAAAAGTGCACTTGTCATGATGAGCAGGGTGATGATGTATGGAACTGTTCAATTACTACATTGTACACCTGCAATTAATATAACATTGTATGTCAACTAACTGGAATTAAAATTAAAACTTAAAAAGAAAAATAAAGCACAAACTCATGATGATTTAAGAAGCCTGCATGTCCTGGTCCTTACCAATCTCTCTCCCTTGCTCTCTTGTGCACCAGCCACAGGGACCTTCTTTATGCTCTTAGAAAATTTAATCCTTCCCATTTCAAAGCCTTCCCACAGGTTGAAAGTCCCTTCTCAGAGCCCATCTGTCTGGTTAACAACTCCACATAACTTCTTTCGGAAAAACCTTTCTTAACCTCAAACTAGGTCAGTCCTCCTGACAATGCTCCCTTTACCTCTCTCTCTACTGTGCTAAGTCTGCTTGGTAATTATATTCATAACGATCTACACTATGTCTTACACAGTAACATTAAGAGGTAAGGAACCGTTTTTTGATTACCACTGAATCCCCAGGAATCAACACCAACCACAATGCCTGGCCCAGTTTAGGAGCTTAAAACTTCTACTGAACAAATGAATAAAAGTTCAGAGGAGGGTTGGAGAAGCAGTAGCTATTAATCTGGTTAAGTACTTCCCTGTAACACTTATCCACATTCTGCTCAGCATGCTTATTAATATTTAATTTTTCCTTTCCTTCCTGAATTTTTAGCTTTGTTGTATACAACTATGAATGTTCCACTGCCTCCAAATGATAGTGAGGCTCACAGGAGATGCTCCAGGCTGAGGAAATGGTATGGAACTGAAAGGAATGTTAAATGGCCTGAACATAAAAGAGAAAATTGAACTCTTCCTTGAAGGCAGCTGTGGCCTGAGATAAGAACAGGTTTCCTGCCCTAATTTTTCCTTCTTTAGGGTCACTGAAGTTGACCTCTCTTTGTGGGGATGTAAGGATTCAAAAGGGCAACACTTACTTGTTCCCATGAGGAAATCATATGACGTTCAGCAGGAGGCTTTTCTATGATAGTCACGTCTGTCACACCTGGGGAAGATTCTGGAAGAGGAAAAAGAGTCTGTAGAGCTGCAATAGGCCCGCTCTTATATATTTCAATACTAGAGGCTGACTAACTGTTGATGAGTACTCTAGGAATATCAGATTCCTCTGAGCAGCATTTATTACCCATGTGATAAAAACAGGAAGAGGGGTGCTTGGGTGGCTTAATCGGTTAAGCATTTGACTCTTGGTTTCAGCTCAGGTCATGATCTCACAGTTCACGTGTTTGAGCACCACATTGGACTCTGCGCTGTCAGCATGGGATTCTCTCTCCCTCTCTCTCTGCCCCTCTTGGGTTCTCTCTCTCTCTCTCTCTCAAAATAAATAAATAAACTTAAGAACACAAAAAACAAAACAGGAAGAACTGCTCAGTCTTTTGAAGGCACTCAGTCCCACAACCTAGGACCATGGAGTCAACCTGGCCGAAAGGACATCATCGAATACCCCCTACACCCAGTCACAGCTTAGTAATTCAGCTGTTGAACAAAAATCAGAGATTCTATGTTCCTAGTGATTTCATACTGAATATCTCAGTGAGCTGAATTTATGCACTTATGACATGGTCAAAAGGAATAAGGAAAAGCACCCCAATAAACTTTTACAAGATACAACACTTGTTTGCTAATTTTTCTTCCAAATAAAACTCATCTTCTACTCTATGAGATCCAGGGTTTAGAAGTTTAGGCTAACATTATGGAAAATGGACTCTATCCAGAAATATACTGAAAGCCAAATAAATCATGTCTCTACATCTTTAAAGCAGGAAAAGGTCTTTAAATCTCTTTGTGGAGATATGTTCCATCATTCATTCTGAGGTAAAAGAGAAGCCACCTGAGTTGGAATACAACAGATTTTAAGACCTCCTACATTCTCCACTTGTCTGTATTTACCCATACTCAGGATCTTTAAGTCCTTAATCTCAGACACAAAATCTTTTATCAGTGGAACTGTGTTCCTTACAAAAAAATACACTTTTGAAGTCCTAATCGCCAGTACCTCAGACCATGACTTTATTTGGATATGAGGTCATTGACTACGTGATTAGTTAAGATGAGGTCCCACTGGAGTAGGGTGGATCCCAAATCCAGTATGATGATGTCCTTATAAAAAGAATGCTTTGTGGAGAGACACACAGAGGGAAGAGGGCCACATGAAGGTGGAGAATTGGAGTGACACATCCATAATACACGGAACACTGAGGACGGCCAGCAAACCAGCAGAAGCTAGAAAGAGGCAAAACGAGTTCTTCCCCTCCAGGCTTCAGAATGAGCATGACACTGCCAACTCTTTGGGTTCAGGCTTTTGGCCTCCAGAATTGTGAGAATTTCTTGTTCTAAGCTACCTGCTTTGTGGTACTTTTATGACAGCCCTAGCGAACAAAGCCTCTACTCTTTTCTCTTTGCCATACTGCACAGATTGTCCCCAATGTCACCAGTATTTTAGGCCACGGACACTGCAAGTGTAGACGCAATCAAAGCCACAAACTCTGTGTGCCTGAGCCACCCTCAGCATACCACCAAAGGACCTTGTCCATACCTCGGCTTGCTTCTTATCTGATCTTTTCAGTTCTCCCTGTGATCTGAAGGATAAGGCCCTTACTATACTGCTCTGGTCTTATCTCCTTCCACCCTCTAGTCCAAACCCTCTGTTCCAGTTGGGTCAGTTCCCTCATTGCCTCCACCCCTCTGTCCCCCACCCCACAAACTACATCTGCACTCATCTTTGATTATGCTGTATCCCTTTCCTGTTATACACACCCAAATATGTCCATGTGTCTCTCCACCTACGCAAGTCCTACTCACACTCCAAGGCCATGCTGAAGTTCCACCTTCTCCATGAAACCATTTCGGATGCTTTTTTTTCCCTGATATCCTAACCCATCACATGCAGGGTTGGGGTCACATATGTTTATACTTAAGTATATTCTATTTTGAGCCATATCTTGGTTATTTACTAGGAGTAAATACTGTAATCAGGGAATGTATTCAAATTAATTTTTAAAATTTCTAAGAATATGACAGAGACTTCTAAACTAGTTTAATGTGTAAAATGGTTCCTGGACCCAATCCCTCCGACATTTTTGTGGGGAGACTTTCTCATACCAAGAAGCAATTCTTGATACCCCGATGTCCCACAAGGAGATGGCATCAGATCCCAATGCTTATGGGTTCAGTCTGTAAGACCTTCCCCTTCCCCACTTCAGACACCAGACACAAGTTCAGGTTGTCACCTGTGCTTCTGACTGATCTGCAAAAGACTGGGGGTTCTCATGACCCCCTCTTCTCATACTTCAGACACCAGTCAAAAGCCCAGACTAGCTATAAATCAGGAGGTTCCTCAGACCCCCTCCTCAAGTTGCATTAATTTGCTACAGTGGCTCACAGAACTCAGAGAAACATTTTCCTTACTAGATTCCTGGTTTATTATAAAAGGATATAACCCAGGAACAGCCAGATGAAGAGATGCTTAGGACAAGGTATGTGGGAAGGGTCACAGAGTTCCATGCCTTCTCCAGGCAGGCCACTGTCTCCAAATCTCCAGGTGTTCACCAACCTGGAAGTTTCGGGTTTTTATGGAGGCTTCATTACACAGGCATGATTACATCATTGGCTGTTGCTGTATCCCAAGATATGAACTTTGTGACAACTTAGAGGAAACTATGATGCATAGAAAGGGTACTAGCATAATTACAGAATCAGTGAACCACACTGTGATATTCTGACCTCTAAGAAATATATATTTGCTCACTCAGATGACAGCTGACCCTTGAACAAAGCAGGATTAGGGCTGCTCACTGCCTGAAGGTCAGGGGATGGGACTGAAAATGCCAATCCTCTAATTCCATGTTTGGATCCACTGGTAACTAGTGCTCATCCTTAAGTGCTTTCCAAAAGTCACCTCATTAACATAACGAAAAATCTTTACCACTCTTAACACTTATGAAATTACAAGGGTTTTAGGAGCTGTAAACCAGGAACTGTGGACTAAGACAAAATATACAGGTGACCCTGGACCAATATGGGTTTGAACTGCATCGGTCCACCTGAACACTTACTTTTTTGAATAAATACAATATGGTACTATAAATGTATTTTCTTTTCCTTATGATTTTTTTAACTTTTTTTTATAGCTTACTTTAAAGTACAGAATACAATACACACAACATACAAAATACGTGTTAATTGTTTATGTTATCGGTAAGATTTCTGGTGAACTGTAGGCTACTAGTTACATTTTTTGTGGAGTTAAAGTTATATGCAGATGTTTTACTGCACTGTTGGGGGTGGAGGACTGAGGAGCCCTAATCCCGCTTTGTTCAAGCTTTCACCTGAGTGAGCAAATATATATTTCTTATAAGTCAGCATATCACAATGTGGTTCACTGATTCTGTAATTATGCTAGTGCCCTTTCTATGCATCATAGTTTCCTCCAAGTTGTCACAAAGTTCAAATCTTGGGATACAGCAACAGCCCAATAAAGGAGGCTGAGAATGCTGGACTCCACATACTCTAGTCTTGCTTTATACATTCACCACTTGTGTGACCTTAGATGAGTCTTCACTTTTCTTAGCATTCGGAGAGACAAGACTTATAAGAATATTTCCCTTGATAATGGAAGCTGAAGAAGCAGAGATAATGGTGCTTTGGAAACATAAAAACTACCATATACACAATTTTTTTTTTCTGCTTTCCGGTCAATGTTCTAAGATACTGTGAAGCACAGTACTAAGGTGGAAAAACACTGTGAGCTTTAAGCCGTTACACTTGGGCTAAGTCCTTGCTATGCCCCTGACTGATTAGGATGGAAGATGCTGTCTCGCCCTTCAGGGGTGGCCCATTTGGTAATGTTCCCACCAAAGGTAAGACAGTGAAAAATAAATGTTATTACTGACACTTTATAGCGAGGACAAGAGGGTGAGGACAGGCCACTCCAAGTGGCTAGGCTGACTCCATGTATGGGTCTAGTTAAGAGTTTATGTACAAACCTCATTGTGTGCCCCTTAGCAAAGCCCTTTAGCAATTAACCTATGCAAATACAGACTCTAGCTTTAATCAGTCTTAGCAGCCTATTACTCCAACTGCAGTAAAACAGCACAATACAGAATTCTTTGTCAACAATCCACTGGTTGCATAATGATGTCATCTAACTACACCCAGGAGGCAGTCTAGTGCGTAGGGTTGCTGGAGGACACATATTTCATATAAACCAGTATAAGCACCTGACATTAAGCTTTTGATTGCCAACCCACCCATTTCAAATACATTCATCTTAAATAAACGAATTGCCAGCTATATGACACAGCTACAATCTAAACAATCAGGAACCAGGGCACCCCACTCATTAAGTTCCCCTTTTAAAAAGCCCTGAGTAACTGGGGTAACTGATGGTTTGACTGACCTTGCCTTTCTCCTCCCATGCCCAAATTCCCACACCTAAATTTTAAATTCACCAATAAAGAGGGATTCTGTGAAACCCTGGCCTCCCCACCCTTGGGCCCCAATAAAAGATACAGGTCTGCTCCTCATCCCCGCCATCGGGCTGTGTGGCCCTCAGGCCTGGCATGTGCCCTCTAGGACCTGTGCACAATAAATCCTTTCTTCAAAGTTCCCTAACTGTTGTCGCTGAGGTGCAGCTTGCAAGCATAGTAAGAACCACAGGTGCCAGTCCAGGTGCAACATTAACACTGGCTCCAGTCAGGAAAATGTGGGGGCTCATCACCAATCCTACATGCCCAGGTGAGTGCCTGAGGCATTCCTAGCCGATAGCATCACTATGAATAGGTTGAGACAGACAAGCACACAATGATTCAGTGGGTAACAGGTTCAGGTTCAGGGTCTACAAGGCTTAAACAGAACTGCTGTGATGCTATTACAGATGAGGGTATGAAACTGAATAAAAGAAACTTCATTTAAAATGGAGTCAGGAGGCCAAAAGCGGGAGCCTGCAAGGTCTACCACTCTGTCAACTTCACACTTCAGCAGGAAGAGAAGTACCCTGCATTCCCAAGAAGCCTTTGTTACTCTAGTAGGAGGAAAGAATTTCTCCTTGCCCAGCAACAACCCAGCCAATGAAAAACCATCACTACTCTGAACTCTCACTGTCCGCCAATGAACTACCTTCAAAGCAGCCCCTTCAATTCCTTCCTTTTTCTCTGTTTCTCGTCTTTCATTTCTACACTTGCCTCCTGTTTGCCACAGCTTGTATGTCTAGAATTGAAATTCTCTGCTATTCCCCCTCCCTCCCAAAAAATCATTTTGCTGATAAAATAACTGGCTGTTTTACTTTTAGGGCCAAAAAGGACATATGATACTTTAAACACCTCCAGGATAGGCCAATTGGTCAATATGCTGGCTTTAGAAACCATCCTATAATAAATTGTTTAAGATGTACCCACTGTAGGGACTTCGTTATACAATACAAACAGCACTGGTGGGGAGGAGGTGCTGAGGATGGAGAAGAGAGGGATATAAAATAAATTTCATTTGTACAATGCTCTATTTCAGGGAAGTAGTATAAATTATCGTTTAATCTTTCAATGATCTTGTAAAGCAGGCATCATTACTCTCATTTTTTTAAAATGCTTTTATTCTTTATTTATTTATTTTTTTTTGAGAGAGAGTGAGTGAGTGGGGAGTGGGGTGTAGAGAGAGGGAGAGATCCCAATCAGGCTCCACACTGACAGTGCAGAACCTGATGTGGTTCTTGAACCCACAAACCATAAGATCATGACCTGAGCCAAAACAAAGAGTTGGACACTTAACTGACTGAGCCACCCAGGTGCCCCTACTCTTATTATTATGTTTTTTAAAGATAAGGAAACAGGATGAGAAACATTAAATAATTTCATAGAACTAAAGCTCTAACCACAACTGCAACATGAAGCCTAATGCTTTTTCTACCATGTTGTCTTAGCTAATTCCGACATGGGATGGGAGGGAGCTTTCCCCAAACCACCAAGCAATTCTCAGACATCAGCTGGGTTTCCTACAATTCAACTCAATTCTGACATCATCTACCTAGAGACAGCATCCATAGGCTAAGTGCTCAGTCCCACAAAACTGCCTTCCACTTCAGATGCCAGTTCCAAAGCCAAGTTGTTATTTGTGCTTCTGACTGACTATAAATAAGAGGTTCCCCCTTATTGAATCTCTTCTTTGGTTCAATTAGTTTTGCTAGAGCGACTCATAGAACTTAAGAAACCTATTTTCTTAACAGATTACAAAGGATGTTATAAATCAACAGTGAGATAAAGAAATGCATAAGGCAAGGTCCCAAACACAGGAGCTTCTGTCCTCAAGTGTCTGGGGCCCGACACAATGGCAAGTGGAAGCCTTCTGGGTCATTAGCCCGGAAGCTCTGCAAGCCTGTTCCTTTTGGACTTTTATGGAGGCTTCATTACATGGGCATGATGAGGAAATCCCTGACCACTAGCAATTCATTCAATCTCTAGCCCCTCATCCTTCCCTGGAAATCAGGGACCAGAACCAAAAGTTCTAACCCTCTAATCATAGTTGGTTGCCCAGACCACCAGCCCCCATCCTTATTAGGTTACCTAGGGGCTTTCCAGAAGGTACATTAACATAACAAAGGACAGCTTTTTATCACTCTCCTCACTTAGAAAATTCTAAAGGTCTTAGAAAGTCTGCTAGAACCAGGAAGACTAAATATGTATTTCTTATTATAAATGACAATATCACAGATAGCTGAAAGCACTATGAAGATGTTTAGAAAGCAATAGCAATAACAAGCTGTCCTTGGTCTATTAAGATGTAACAGGATAAGTACTATCTGACGAGACACAGTTATCCCCACTCTCCGGCCTTTGTGATCAATGGCAAGCATTTGTGAGCAGCCTGGCTAGAATAACCTGTATGGCAGAGTAGGAAATATTAAACAGCATGCATATGAAACTCAGGTCTTCAGACCCAATAGTCCACTCCAGGTAACTATGTGACATGCCACAGATGAAAACTCTCTGTGGTAGCTTATTCCAAAGCCGGGTGTTATCAGTTCCTTCCTTTCCTGCCAGCCCATACCAGGAGAAGTCTATTTCTCTACCTTCTTGAATTTGGGGTTGGCCTGTGACGGCTTTGAGCAATAAAATACAGCAAAGAGATGCTGTGCCAGTTTGGACTTAGATAGGACTGGCAGTTTTTCTCTTCCTCTCTGTGCCCTGAGGGACCACACAATGAATCCAAGCTACTCTTTTGAAGAGAGAATGTTGAGAAGCATTGAGAGGCCAGAAATGAGTGCAAAAGCCATCTTGGACTTCCAGCCTAGCCGAACTTTCAAATAATTCCAGTCCCAGCTGCCATCTAATTGCAACCACTGGAGAAACCCAAAATGAGAACTATCTCAGCTGAGCCCAGTCAACTGGGAGAAACAGTAAATTGCTGTTTTGGGGTGGTTTGCCACCCAGCAATAGATAACTGGGACACACACCCTAACAGAAAACAAATCTTTAAGCCAACATCTCTGATGTAATTAATGAGGACCTGCTATGTCCTCAGCTTGGGAGACTTACTGCCAGAGATTAGGAATTTAAGTAGAAGACACTGTCTCAAGAAATACTGCCTAAACATTACGAACATGAAACGGAAGTGAAAACTTTAAGACAATATATATGTTAAACTGAGTGATACAGACCCTAAGGGCCTCAGGAGTTAAAGACAGAGAGGGAGGTAGATAAAGACTGAAAAAGTGACTGGCTCACTGAACACCTACTCCTGCTCCCTCCTAGTGTGCTTTCCTGTATTTTAGAGATTTGACAGCTAAAGGCTAGATTTCTCAGATTCCCCTGCAGCTAGGCTCCCTCAGGAGACCCATATTCCTGCACGGAAACTCACTCTCCTACAGATTGGGAGGAGGAGAGGCAGAAGGCAAATGTGAGATTGGATCTTCTCACAAACAGAGCTGCAAAAGGCACTTCGCAAGTCTGCAGCTTCGTTAGCACACTAGCTGTAGGTACTTCCCTCTTAGCACCCCCCTTCTGCAGGATGGTTCTCAACCTGGAGTCCACTCCCGTTAGCTCTCCCAGTGATTTTGTGAGCTAATGTCCCTTCATCGATCCACTGCTGCCCGACTAGCTAAAGGGTTTTTCTAGCCTTAAATTAGCCAGAGTGTATTCCATAGTCTGCGACCAAGAACTCTGACACACAGTCTGCATTTGTGGATTCAGAGGTGACTTTTCAATAGAGGCAAAGGTGTACAGGTCAGAGAAAGTGGTCATTTACATGACTTAAAAATTGTGGCCACAGAGCTGAAGTATGAGAGATTCTGGAATCCAAGATGTGATGATAAAGGTCTTTTATTTTTTAGACATTAAAGGTCTTTAGAGCCAGAAGAGAAAAAATAATGCAGAAATCTCCCTGACTAAATACGAATATTCAAAGGGAATAACTGAAGAGTGTTAATCTATTATGCAAATCAAAGAATAAGGTAAGGATGTACCTGAAACCACGGCTTGAAGGTAGGGTGTGTGGAGCACGGGGAAGTAGGGTGGGGTTAATTGCACAGAAAAAAATTAACAGCCAACGTGATGTAAATATCTTTAGAAGGATCAGCTTGCAGGGTTCAACTTTGGTCGTACCTGGGAATTTGGCCTTTGGATGTATTCAATATTGACAAGGCTAGTTTGCCCACCTTTGGCTAACCTACTAAACGTCGCTATCTTTCTAGGAGTCTACAATTTCACTAGCTGTGGCTGATTGTTTTGCCTATGTGACCAGCCCCAACAAAAACCCCTGGAATTTGAGTCTTTAGTTTGTCATAATCATCATCGGTACCTTAATCTCTCGGTCTCATCCCACTTTTGTTTTATCTTTGTATGTATTTACGTATGTCTGCATGTGTATGAAAATGCTGCTCACCATCAGTCATTTTGCTTAGGTTTTCCTTATCTATGTGTGATTTCATAAAAGTCACCCTCTAGTAACTTCCTCTGAAAGGGCACATGGGTACAGAAACCTAAGTTCTTTTATCTGAAAGATAGTTCGGCTGGTTATAAAATCCTTGATTCACATCTTCTTTCATTGAATTTCCTAAAAACACTGTTTTATTCTTACCTTGCTTGGTATGCTGGTTTTTGAGGTCTGATGCTGGTCTAATTCTTTTGACTTTGTAAGTTATTTGTGTTTTTGCTTTGAGGACTTGAGGATTTCATCTTTATTTCTGATCTTACTTTTACTAGTGTATGTCTTAAAGTTGATAGTTCTTGGGGCACCTGGGTGGCTCAGTCGGTTAAACATCTGACTTCGGCTCAGGTCACGATCTCACGGTCCATGAGTTTGAGCCCCGCATCGGGCTCTGGGCTGATGGCCCAGAGCCTGGAGTCTGCTTCTGATTCTGTGTCTCCCTCTCTCTCTGCCCCTCCCCCGTTCATGCTCTGTCTCTGTCTCAAAAATAAATAAACGTTAAAAAAAAAAAAAAGTTGATAGTTCTTGGTTAATTTTTTCCAGGTATTCAGGAAGCCCTTTCAGAATCAGATCTTTTCCCATTTTTGGAAAGTTTTTAATATAATTTTAAATATTATTTCTGTTCCACTATTTTGTTTTTGCTCTTCACAGACTCTAATAATATGAATTGCATTCCCTATTTGCTTATCTTCCATTTCCCCTTCCTTCTTGACCCTTTTTCTTTTTTATGTTGCTTTCTTGGTTGTTTTCCTATTTTTCTTCAATGCTCTAGACTAAATTCACTTCAATCTAGTCTCCTTATGATACCTTATAATTTACCCTTTATTTAGAACTTTGTTTCCTTCAAATTATAGTCTGAGTTTATTCAACTCTTTTTTCATTTTCCCTCCTTTTTTTCCCCTCTATTTCTGTTCTTAGTTTTTGAGTGTCTGATTCTGGGTAGTTTTTCATATCCTCAGATGCTTGTTTATGTATTTTAATTCTGTCTGGAGTTTAGACTTGCTGTTTTCTTCTGCTTCATACTTGTTTTTTGGGAAAAAGTATCAGTTGAAAGAGAACAGAAAACCCAGAAATAAATGCACAATTAAATGGTCAATTAATCTTTGACAAAGGAGGAATGAATATACAATGGGAAAAAGACAGTTTCTTGAACAAATGGTGTTGGGAAAACTGGACAACATGCAAAAGAATGAAACCGGACCACTTTCTTTCACCACATAAAAGAATAAACTCAAAATGGATGAAAGATCTAAATGTGAGACCCGTGGGCACCTGGGTGGCTCAGTCAGTTAAGTGTCCAACTTTGGCTCAGGTCATAATCTCACAGTTCGTGGGTTTGAGCCCCACATCACACTCTGTGCTGACAGCTTAGGGCCTGGAACCCGCTTCCAGATTCTGTGTCTCCCTCTTTCTCTGCCCCTCTCCCACTCACACTTTCTCGCTCTCTCAAAAATAAATAAACATTAAAAAAAATAAATGTGAGACCTGAAACTATAAAATCCTTGAAGAAAGCACAGGCTATAATCTCTCTGACACAGGCTGTGGCAACATTTTTATAGATGTCTCCTGAGGTAAGGCAAATAAAAGCAAAAGCAAACTACTGGGACTACATCAAAATAAAAAGTTTCTGCACAGTGAAGGAATCAATCAGTAAAACTAAAAGGCAACCTATGGACTAGAAGAGGATATTTGCAAATGACACCAGATAAAGGATCAATATCCAAAATATGTAAATAACTTATATAACTCAATACTCAAAAACAATCCAATCATGGGCAGAAGACATGAATAGAGATTTCACTAAAGACAACAGACAAATAGCCAACAGACACATGAAAAGATGCTCATTATTACTTATCATCAGGGAAATGCAAATCAAAACTACAATCAGGTATCACCTTATACCTGTCAGAATGGCTAAAATCGACAACAAAGAAAGAAGGTGTGGGTGAAGCTGTAGATAAAAAAGATCCCTCTTCCACTGTTTGTGGGAATGCAATCTGGTACAGACAGTATGGAAAACAGTATGTTCCTTAAAAAATTAAAAATTGAACTACCCTGCAATCCAGTAATTGCACTACTGGGCATTTACCCAAAAAATACAAAAATGCTAATTCAAAGAGATACATGCACCTCCACATTTACTGAAGCATTATTTACGATAGCCAAGACACGGAAGCAGCCCAAGTGATTGTCCATCCATTGATGAATGGATAGAGATGACATGATATACATATGTGTATATATATGTGTGTATATATATATGTGTATATATATTTATATACATATATATACATATATATGTGTATATATGTGTATGTATATTTATATACACATATATATACATATATATGTGTATATATATTTATATACATATATATATACATATAAAACACCTAATGGAATATTTAGCCATAAAAAATGAAACGCTGCCATTTGCAACAACATGGATAGAAGAAAATAAGTTTGTCAGAGACAGACAAATGCTCTATGATTTCACCCATGTGTGGAATTTAAGAAACAAACAAGCAAAAGGGAAAAATAAGAGGCAAACCAACAGACTGTTAGCTATAGAGAAATAACTTATGGTTGCCAGGTGGGAGGTGGATAGGGGAATGGGGGAAATTGGCATGGGGATTAAAGAGTACACTTATCATGATGAACATAAGTAAATAAATTAAATAAAATGATAAAAAAAGAATTACAAAAAAAAGTAGAGAAGTTTAAGATGGAGAAATATAGATTATATAGATGAACCTTGAGTTAACACAGAGGTTAGGTGTCGGGATGCTGACCACCCCCCCACCCCCACGAAGTTGAAAACCTGTGTATAACCTTTGACTCTAAAAACTTAACTACTAATAGCCTACTATGGGAAACCTTACTGATAACATAAAGTCAATTAACACACATTTTGTATGTTATATGTATTATATACTGTATTCTTAAAATAAACTAGAAAAAAGAAAATGTTAAGAAAATCATAAGAAAGAGAAAATACATTTCAACTACTGTACTATAGAAAATCCAGGTATAAATTAACCACACAGTTCAAATCTGTGTTGTTTAAAGGTCAGCTGTAATTGATCTTGTTGCATCTCATGCAGATCATTTTTCACACTGTACGTATAATCATCTGTTATCAAATGTAACATTTGCCTACTCCAGGTTCCACTGAGTAGGAAAACATTTTGTCATCATAAAAAAAATTTTTTTCCCTCAGTTGATTGTTTAGCATTTCATTTCCTGACTTCAGCATTAATTCTCTACGGGTTCTACTTTTCTCTTGTCCATTTTGTGAAACTGTGGTGTTTAACAAAGATGTCTACTTTAATGACAGTTTCCAGTCAGTTGAAGCAAAGTCCAGATATTTTAGCAGGTTTTTTGTGTACAGGGGAGTGATGTGAGCTTTTTCTTTGTCCTCTTATTATCAATTGTCAAAAAAACTCTTCCATTTTGCACATATTCTTCTCTAGAATACATGCACTTGGAATACGGTCCCTTTAAATTGTACGGCCAACCCTTTAGATAGCGCCTACTTTGAAGTCACTTTACTGCAGCCCTACTCTGTTCTACCACTTGTTACTGTTGCACTTTCAGATTGGGGCAGGTTTTAATCTTTCTGTTGTTCCAACTAGCCTCTTTTGCTGGCATCCTTTCTAACTAGTCTCTTTTGCTGGCATCCTTTCTGGGTCTGCCTTTGCTTGCCACAGAATCTTCTAGCAATGAGCAACTGGCACTGGAACAGTGCTGGGATTTGTTGTTGTTTTCTGTTTTTACTCATAGTTATTTTGCACTTTTGGCATTCTCTATCTTTAAATAATGTTGGGTTTGGAACTGGATAGAATTGTCATAGTTATGGACAACATTTCACACAACATTTAGGGAGCAGATTTTGGTATGGTACTTTGCTTACCTCACACCCACCACGGATGTCAGCCAGCTTTTTTTTTTTAAAATCCTCTTAATATGTTTTTAAAACAAAAGCCAAATGTGAAAAAATAAAAATATAATTGATATTTGACTTGTGATTAACCGAAATTATGAGGTTGTGGTTAAATTTACAAAGAGCATTACACTGTTGATGGGAGACCGGCTTCACTATAAATTTAATTACCAGAGTAGTTTAATTCCTTAGGTAGGTTTTGCCTTGTGTTACCAGATGTGTCAGACATCTGAAATGCTTAATAACAGATAGAATATACTAAATGTAGAAATTAAACTTGAAATGTTGACAGTTACTTAATTATTTAGGGCTTTAAACTGAACTGACAGGGGCGCCTGGGTGGCGCAGTCGGTTAAGCGTCCGACTTCAGCCAGGTCACGATCTCGCGGTCCGTGAGTTCGAGCCCCACGTCAGGCTCTGGGCTGATGGCTCAGAGCCTGGAGCCTGTTTCCGATTCTGTGTCTCGCTCTCTCTCTGCCCCTCCCCCGTTCATGCTCTGTCTCTCTCTGTCCCAAAAATAAATAAAAAAACGTTGAAAAAAACAAATTAAAAAAAATAATAATAAATAAACTGAACTGACAGCTTAAGGGAAATTTAGCCGGCCTGACTTGAATAGATTAATCAAAAGAAAGTAACTTTTTAAATGAGGAGATAGGATATGGTTGCGCTTGATGATTAGATCTCTCCTTGCCCAATTCTACAACTTCATTTCTAAAGTTCACCATTTCTCCCAAACATATGATAGTGTTTCATGTCTCACTGCACATTTACCAGACACTGGGGAACCCCAGGGAGAACAAGACAAAGTTCCTAGACTCGTGGACTTCTATTAAAGAAGAGACCAGCAAATGAAAAAAGCAGCCAAGTAAGCAATTCCAAGTAGTGACAAAGCCACAAGGATTAAAAATATATATATAAAAGATAAGGGAAGACAATGATAGAGAAGGGCGTTACTAGAGTTACATTCAGGGAAGGCCTCTCTGAGGTACTGATATTTGATGCGATTTGAATGAAGTGAGGGAAAGACATTTAGAAGAAGATAAGGGGGGGGGGGGGGCGCGGGAGGCAGGAGGGAGAAGGGGAGGGTCTAGAAGAGGCCTTGAAGCAGGAACAAGCTTGGTGAGTTTAAGGTACACACAAGGAGGCCACTGCGGCTGAAAGAGTAAAAATAAGGTCAGAAAGAGAGGAGAGTAGCTCAAGAACAGACTTGTGGGTCACAGTACAGAATTTGCATTTTATTAAAACTGCGATGGGAAGGCATCAAAGCATAACATTTGGCCTGCTTCGGCTTTTTCCTCCTTGGTTATCTGGCCAGCTTCAATTTGTCTTTCAAAATCTAGCAACATCTCCTGTAGGCCATATTTCTTAACTCCCCAGGTAAGGTCAATCACCTCCTCCTGTGTGCTACTTCTGAGCAATAATAGGTTACTACTGGCCGCCTCTCACATTTCTAGGGGTACCTAGGCTGTTGATTTTTACCTAGGTTGTGTTTTGCTTCCCCCCCCCACCCCCCATCTTTGTAATCCTTGAGTCTAACACAGTGGCGGGTGCTAAGTAAAGGTTCCATAAAGGAAAAACTAACCCTTTCAGTGGCACAAGCCTTGACTCCTTCCAACCACTTGGGGTGCGGTACCCGGAGGCGCACGGGAGTTGTTGCCCTGGAAGGCTGCACGCACAGTTCCCCAGCTCTCTGCTACCAGAGGAAGGGCTTGCGTTTCAAGGATACTTCCTTGGCCAAGAATGCCTCTCCGGAAACCCAACGGCCCCTCAGTCAGGTGCCCGCTCTCTCCCTTTTGCACGCCTTTGCTCGTCCTTCCCGGGCCCTGGGTTGAGGAGTGGGAGGGGGTTGGAACCTTCAAGCTTCCCAGCTCTGCGTCCTCACACTACCGGCAAACGCTCCGTTGGCCTAGTCACGCACCGGGACCCCTCTCCTCCTTAACAACGGAAGTTACAGCAGCGGTGCCCACTGGCACACAGGGTCCGCGTCGCGACGCCCCTCCTTGCTTCTAGTGTACATCCTCTGTTCCCGCAGTCGCCCCCCACGGAACCCAGCCCCACTCACCTAGAATGCGGGTGATGCCCAGGGTCAGCTTCTCCAGGTGCGGCTTGCTGCAGCCTGGGGGCGGCGTCTCCTCCATGACTCGCGTCCCGGCTCCGCGCGCTGCGGGCAGCAGCGGGGACGCAGCGGGCGAGCGGGGTGGGCGGGACGGCTGGACGCCGCCCCAGAAGCTCGGCCGTCCAGTTCACGGCACGCCGGGAGTTGTAGTGCTCGGCGCCCGAGAGCGCGGCGAGGCGGAGATGGGGGGCCCCGGCTGCTCTGGGAGTAGTGGTTCCGTGCGGCGCTCGTACCCGCGGCCCCGGCGGTCGTGCCACACCACGCCGCCTGGACAGAGCGACTCCTCCGCCCGGGCCCTTCCGCCCCGCCGGGGCCGGTCGCGCAAGCGGGGGCGGGCCTCTGCGCCGTGCGGCCAATCCGGCCTGGGCCTGGAGGCTGGGGCGGGGCGGCCCCGGCGCGACGCCCCGAGTGGCGGTTGTTTCAAGATGGCGGACGTGGCGGGCCCCTCCCGCCCCGGCGCGGCGGCGTTCTGGAGCCGGGACTGTATCCTTTGCCCGCCTGGCAGGGGGCGCCGGCGCCCTCCACCGCGCGGCGAGAGGTCGCGTGGGACTGAGTGGAGGGGCGACGCTCGATGCTATCTCTGGGGGCGGGGCCGTCCTTTCCGGCCGTCGTGTAGGTGCCGGGCTTCCCCCTGACTTGGGTGTTAGGTAGCTGGGAGCCAGATTCTGTCTCCAGGCTGGAGCTCCAGCACTCAGCACTGAGGTTTTCCAGCCCTCCTTGGCGGTGAGCTTTGGAAAGATGGCCTAGAATCTTGGTCCAGCCAGGGGCTGGGAGGGTCCCTCTGACCGTGGTGACCTCGGGCCGGCTGAATCTCTGCGGAGGAGGGGTAGGGTGTGGGCTGGACAGGGAGCCTTTTTGTCTTGGTTTAGGACTGTCCTTGGTCTGCGTTGTTAGGAGCAAGTCAGGACCTTGTCGGACTTCGAAGGCCTGTCAGTGATGATTTACTTTGTTGCTGGGATTTTCGGAGAGGTTGGGGCTGGACGTGGTCTGGTGGTACTGGTTACGTTGCAAGTCTTTGCTGCTGGAAGTAGTGTTGATTTTCATGTGGACTGTGAGTCCCCACTGGCAGGATTGAAGTTTTTGAGTTGTTTTGGGGTGGAGAAGCTGTGGAGCTTTACCGCTGTGGTGGTGTTCCAAGTTAAGTAACTGATGAGACGTGTGACAGACTGATTCTTTCTTGGGTTTGGATAGACGGTGCCCGCCTGATCTTTGGTCCTAGTAAGTTACATTACGTTCGAGAAGTGTTACATGAAGAGAGGGCAGTCCGTGTACTGAGTGCCTGCAGAGGCAAGTCTTTTGGTCTGTTTGCTAGGATTGATAGAGCATTGTTTGAGGCATTGCTGTTAACTTTGGCAGAATCATTTTCTGCACGTTCTACTTAGCTCCCTGTGAAACTTACAAAATTATATTATCAGTTTTACTGATTGAGTTATAGAACTAGGATTACAGTGTCATGTGTAGAGAGGGATATTTTTGCATTCCTTGCTCAGTGTTTAATACTTTGTAAACATAATTACCACTTGTCTCTGATAGGTGGGTGACAAGTAAAATCATGCACGTATACTGTGGATGAAAACACAGTAGTGCACTGTGCAAATTAAATATTTTTTTTTCTTATCAGGAAGGATGCAAAGAGAATATGTGCATTGGGAACTGGGCTGAATTAGGAAGTCAGGAAATTGGGATGAGTCTTTTCTCATGAAACACTATGCCTGCAATGGATACTTGAAGGTTAGCAGCTTCTAAGGTGCTTTTTTTAGTGTAGTCATTTTCATAACCACTTATGTGGTTTCAGTGGTTATTCCTTAACTTTCTCTATGACCAAGGGAATTGTCCTCATTGGTATAAGTGGGGGGGGGGGGCAGTGTATTGCTGTGCCACTAATTAAGTTAATAGGTAAATAAACAAACTGTATTCTTGGTCTAAGCAGCCCTGTATGCTCACTTAGTCATATAGTTATTATTCCTTATTTCACATAGAAGTCCTATATTCTCTCTTTTCTCTCTTTTCACCCTTACTCTGAAAATTAATGTAAAATACTTATCTTCTCATTCAAAGTGAGTAGTAGAAATCAAATGGGCAAGATAGTGGTGATTCAATTTGATAGAAATTCCGTAATTTGAAATGAATTGCAAGGTTACTAGTATTACCTATTTCCCTCACCTATTGCATAAAATGCCCAGTTATCATCCAGCCTCAGATGTTTTCATTTTAAATCTTCATAGGACACAAAAGCAATGTCAAATATAAATTTGCTACTGAATCTTTGCTAAAAAGTATAAGGATAGTTATGAATCATTTGGTTTAATCATGTGTCTTTGGATCTTTATTACACTAATGACTTCCTAGACCACCTCATAGGCTTTATATAGAAGTTTAAATAGAAAAAAACAAAAAGAATGTATGTATAATCTGGTATTCTTTTCACACCGTTAAAAGAAAGTTTTTCAATGCTTTGCCTAAACAATTAGAGAAATGTGACTAGGAAATTTCCTGGTCCTAGATGTTTCTGTCATGTGAGGACAGATCATCTGTGACTGAACATCACTTTTTTTTTTTTTTTTTTTTTTTTTTTACTGTTCTTATGAGTTCTGCATCTCCTGCACAGTATGATTCAGCAGTAATGTTTGGCACAAGGTATGTCTTTATACCTACTGTGTAAACAGTGAGTATCCCATGTTGTCATTTTTATGGGTTAAATCTACGAGTAAAATATGCCCCTTCAGCCATAAACTGTTTTTCTTCAGTATAGTTCCTGGTAATGTCAAAAGAAATTAATGTTTCTGCAGTATCTAAATTTGATTGGGTAATACACTCCAGTGTTTTATCATTAACTGTATTTTTTTTTTTTAACGTTTATTTATTTTTGAGACAGAGAGAGACAGAGCATGAACGGGGGAGGGTCAGAGAGAGAGAGGGAGACACAGAATCTGAAACAGACTCCAGGCTCTGAGCTGTCAGCACAGAGCCCGATGCGGGGCTTGAACTCACGGACAGCGAGATCATGACCTGAGCTGAAGTCGGACGCTTAACCGACTGAGCCACCCAGGCGCCCCTCATTAACTGTGTTTTTAACTTGATATTAACAAATATGAACTGTAAAGGACTTAGTCAAAACATTGCAGTAGCTATAATCTCTGCCATTGAATATTCAATTACAGATAGAGACTTTATGTTGATGTTAAGAGAATATACTAGCCCGGAAAGTCATTTGGGTCAATGATAATTACATACATATACGTGTGTTGCTGGTAAGTGAAACTAAAAAAGGTTAGATTAGGCTGTGCAACACCAAGTTTATTTTCTTCAGCTTTTGTTGATCTGAAATAGATGTGCTCCTTCCTCTGTACTTTTGGTTTCTAAATACTGCTTTAATTCTGGGGATTTGGAGTTTGGTACTAGCATTAAGGATTAATTTGCTGTACTTGTCTTAGATAAGAACTTCCAAAGAAGCCGAGGTAGAACTGAGGTGGCACATAGAATCCAGTAAGAGGTCCAGTAGACATTTGGTATATACTGTGTCTCTTTGACTTTTCCTGTGAAATATGTTTGTATATTTTTCAGACTTTGTATTTGAAGAAAGTAAGTTATTTGGGTTCTTGAATGAAGATAGATTACCAATGATTACAAAGGATAGGTTGGATGGAGGCAATTTCAAATATTTTTATGTTTATTTTTTTTAAAACCCATGTTAAGGTTAATTTAGCATTTTTATATTTGAAAAGATATTTAGCATGAATGTGGCTAATGGGTTTTGCCTACATATTTTGACATTTTCCTCTACCCTTCAAGGTAATTCTGGCTGGTCTAAGAATTAAAATGACATGAGATAGATTAAGAGGAGAAAATCAAATTTAATTACGTATATATGGGGAATCTATATATCTGTGTGAGGTTCCAAAGACAAGTGAAATGAGGTATGTATGTCATCCCAAACTAAGGGGAAGGGAATAGGGATCTGGGACTTTAAAGGCAAGGAAAGCAATTCACAGGAAGGTGAAAAGGGATAAATGTTTGGTAAACAAATGTTTCCTGGGCCATATAGAAACAATGGGACATAGAAAGGAATTTAACAAACAGACTTTGCTAAATTCCTTCCTATCTACCACTCCTAGTTTATGTTATACATAGTTATTTATGGTGATTCTCTCTTCTGGGAGCAGGTCCTACATCTAAATTCTTTTAGGCAATTAGTGGCAGGGACAAGGATTCTTCCTGAGTCTTTTGGGCCTTGATTGTTTTCTGGTCAAAATAATCCACATGCCAAAGTGGATATTTGGGGTGATCAGTTCTGAATCCCTACAGGATAAAGGGAGAAAGACAACACGGAAAAGTTGTTAGTTCTTTATAGAGTTAAATATCACTTTAATTCTTTCATAGACGATTCACTACGAGCTGGGCATTTGACATTAGGGGATATAACATTGAACAAAAACCAGGGGAAAAATCCTCCTCCACTTGGTGCTTACGTTTTTGTGAGATGAGATGAGGTCATGAATAAGTAAAACATGTTGTATGCCCAATGATTATAGGTGACATATAAAGAAAAAGCAGGAAAAGAGTAGCTATCATGGGCATCTTTTGTCTGATTTTATGCCAGTACCACATTGTTTTGATTACTATAGCTTTGTAATATAGTTTGAAATCATAAAGCATGATGTCCGTAGCTTCGTTTTCTTAAGATTGGTTTCGCTGTTTAGGGCCTTTTGCGGTTCCATAGAAATTTTAGGATTGTTTGTTCTATTCCTATGAAAAATCACATTGGAATTTTGATAGAGATTGCACTGAATCTGTAGATTGCTTTGGTATAGACATTTTTAACAATATTAATTATTACACTTTATAAGCATGGAATAAGTTTCTGTTTGTGTCTTCAATTTCTTTAATGTCTTACAGTGTTCAGTGTATAGGTCTTTCACCTGCTTGTTTAAATTTTAAATTCTTAGGTATTGTATTCTTTTTGGATGCCGTTGTAAATGGGATTGTTTTCTTCTTTTTCTGTTTCTATTCATGTAGAGAAACATGACAGATTTTTTATACTGATTTTGCATCTTGCAACTTTGTCGAATTCATTTATTCTTATGGTTTTATTTGTAGTCCTTAGGGTTTTCTATATGTAATATGTCATCTGCAAATAAATCTTATGAAAGATCTCTACAGTTTGCTTTTCCTAAAGAGGAAACAAAGTTATTAGCTCAGAGTAAGGATGTGGGAGGTGGCATCAGGTTTGAGAGAAGATACTTGATGAGCTTCCAAATCATGATGCAGCTGAGCTGGTTCCTCAGTGGCTGGTCTGTTCCAGCTGTGAGCAGTCTTCTTCATGAATGTTCTAGGAAAGTCTAGTGTGTTTCCCAGGATTCAGTTATGTTAGTCTTTCCATAGGTTGTCTTTGGAGAATATTCTGCAAATTCATCATTACTGTATCTTCTAATTGAAGACGTTGTCAAATGGAGCTTGTCCTGAATCATCTTGAATATTTTTCCCTTGGGTACCTTCCCATGTGGGTATCTCTAACAGCAGATTATTTATTGAGAACCTACTATGTGCACTAGTCCCAAGGGATATAAAAAACGACTTGGTTTTTGCTGTTGAAGAGGCTGCATAATTTCATTTTGTAAGGCTTTTTTTAGATTGGGTGTCAGTGAATTTGTAAATTTTTTCTCTGCTCCCGTGTTAGCTGCTGTCAGTTTCCTTAGACTAGTGGGGTCTGATTTTGTTTGTTTACTTGTCTTCTGTGCCCCTTAACATTTTCTGAGCTCCATACCTGATGTCTGAGAGGATTTGAAGTGTAGAGGCACTAGTTATCAGCGCAAATCTTGAATCTGTGGCAGTATTTGTGTGCTGCTGCAGAGAGCTGTTGGAAATCACCTGGCGGCTCACATAGTAGCACCCCTTTTGTATTCCTAAATTCCTATGGGGATTCTGAGCACTTAACAATCAGCCTCCTTGAAAAGATTCCATAGCTAGGAGTGACCCTGAACTGATGTATATTGACTTTTTTAAACATGTTGTTAAATCTACTATTTTACTCCAGCCTTTGCCTGGAAGGAAATTTTTAATAATTGATTTGTCTAGAAATCTCGGAGAAGAAAGCATTTTATGAAAGAACAGAAAACAGGAATTTTGTAGGTCATTTGGAAAAAATTGTTTACACACTTACTTCCCGGAAGTGTAATCGAAGGTTATCAAATTGTGGACTTATCTGGATTTAGATATAGTTCTGAATAAGATTTTGTTTCCTAAAGAAAGCTTTCTTATTATATTGGTTCTATAACACTATTATGATCTTAGCCTTTCTAAATTTTTCCTTTTGAAATTCAAAATAGTTCTTTTTGTCTTCAGTTTCTTCTACTTGTTAAATCATAGGGCTTCTGGGACATTTCATGAATGCACTGCAGAAGAGTAAAACCTTTTTGTGTTTGCATGATGGACTTGCCCTCAAACAGTGTTTGTTCTTCAGAGCTAAAGCTCATTTTGAAATTATTTATTCATGCCTAAAATAACTTGTCCGTTTTCCAATAATAAACAAACTGGTGCATTTAACTCCTTGCTTACAAAAGGAAAGGTAATGAAAGGAACTTCACAGCAGAATTTATTATTCCAAGATATCTCACTTGGAAATAAGCATGGGTGAAAGTTTTATGGAAGAAGACATCCCAAAAATTTCACAAAACATATAGTGGGACTATGTAAAGATGAACTTTAAAAGATTAAGTTTACTACATTTTATTTCAGTTGCATTGCTTTCTAATTTTGTTTTTAAAAGCTAGTTATAAATTCCCAGGTCAAAAGAAATTAGAAATTATAACAGAAGTACAGAACAGAGGCACCATTTGGATATTGGACGATCTTTTTTAGTATTTTCCTTCATGTCCTTCTTCACAGTTTCTGATGAAGAGCAATCAGTAGTGTATGTTCCAGGTATGGTTTTCTGTACTAATTTTGTAAGCTTCCTTTGCTTCTTAAGTGTTAGGAGAAAATAAAACAGTAGGACCATTTTGCGGATATAACTAGATGCAGAACAATTCATTGGAAAGTAATTAAAAAAAAACACAACTTGGTTTGACCTTACTAAGGTTTGAAATACTGCCTTATTTTATGGGCTGGTCAGGCAAGTAAGCTTTAGATGAACTTGTAGAACATTTCATTTCATCTCTTAAAGAGCAAGAGATTCTTATTTTTTTATATTACAAATAATAGACTAAATTTTATAGTTCAAAGAAAAATGTGAAAACTTCTTGATACAGGGTTTATGTGATAGACTCCTTAAAGCTTACCGGTTATTACTAAATGAGTGTTAAACTGAACCACTGAAGGTACTCTGACTATGTGAAAAATCAGATTTTTAATTTCCCCTACATTAAGGTATATATTGACTGTATCTTAAGATTTATAAGTTTTAATGTGACTTATGAATTTCCACATCACCTTTTAAAAATATTTAAGTTGAACCTTAAATGTATTCAAAACATAATCTTTCCATGGTTCATTATTTATTAAGAGGTTTAAAATGAAGTTTATAAAGTAGAATTTTCCCTGTGGGGTCCCATAAGGAGGGATATTGGAGAAGTGCTTACTGGGGGGGGGGGGGGGCGAGTTTAAGAGAATAAGGTATAATTTTAGTATCTTGTTTGATGGAAATCCTTAGGAATTTCTACGGAAGGAAATGCCAGATCAAGACACAAGTTGAGTCCAAAAGCTGATGTCAAACTTAAGACTTCCAAGGTTACTGCTGCTTCAGTCTCCATGGAGTCTTTAAAAGGTGCAGGAGACTTGGTAGATGAACAGGTCAGTAATTTCCCTTTTTTTCCCTTACTCTTCAATCTTTATAAATGCTGACCAATATCTGATAGATAAGGGTAGAAGAGTCCTTGAAAGAACGTTAGATAATCTACAAGCAATCTTAAAAGGTACAGAGGATTCTGGGATACTTTACATGGTATGAATATAAAGTATGTAGATTACTCAAAGGTTTTGATCTAAAATGTCTAGGTTTGCCTTCAGGCTTACTTAAGTAAAATTTATTATCTTGGTATGTCTCAAAAGACCTACATCCTGATATATGTGAAGTTAGTAAATCAAATTGACATTTAATTTTTCTTTTATTAATAATAGTGTCCTTTATATTTTTGTTCATGTGAATTTGTTAGGTGATGGTGGATAAACCTCTATATATAAGAAAGAAATTTTGTTAAAAGAAAATTTCCCCTACATTATTATTATTTCCTTTACTTTAAAAATATCATAAAGACTCTTTACAGCCCAGTCATTGATTCCTCCTTCATCGTTGCCTTTGTAATAGTATCTGTACATTCCTTTGCTGTAGACTCTTACCTGATAGGTTTATTTTATTTTACTTTTTGTTACATTTTGTCTCCCCAGCCAGAGGGTAAGTCAGGGTTTGGCAATGTATCACCTATAGGCCTAATTTCCTTGCTGCCTATTTTGTGAGTAAAGGTGTATTGGAATACACGCACTTATTCTTTTAATATTATTGCTCCTTTTGTATTATAATGGTAGAGTTGCTACCATAGTGTCTGCCCACAAAGCCAAAATATTTCCTATTGAACCCCTTTAGAGAAGGGGTTCCCAGTTCAGTTCTTGAGTACATTTCCAATATCTAGTTTGTTGCTGATCGTTATGTTTAGAAATCTATAGGATTTACCTGGGATGAGCCCAAAAGCCCTAATTGTGTTACTTGTATCCTCATTGTACCCACTCTACACTGAGATGTGAATAGTAGTTGAATTTGCAAGTTCTTATTAAAAGTTGAAAGTGTTTTTTTCATGTGATGATTTGTGCATTTTATACTGAACAATTGCCTGCTTTTGGATTAAGTCCATATTTTGGGAGGGCTTATTAACTATAATTCTTTTTTGGGCTATTTCACTGGCTTTGGGAATTATAGTATACATCTTTAGCTTAGCACAGCCTATTTTTTTTTTTTTTGATGTTTATTTATTTATGTTGTGTGTGCACACGTGTAAGTGGGGGAGGGCAGAGAGAGAGGGGAAGAGAATCCCAAGCAGGCTCCATACTGTCGGCATGGAGCCCTATGCAGGGCTCCATCTCTTGAACTGTGAGATCATGACCTGACCCAAAATCAAGAGTCAGACACTTAACCCACTGAGCCACCCAGGTGCCCCTATCACAGCCTATTTTAAGTTATAGTTTCCACTTCACCTAGAAGTTTGAGGACCTTTCAGCAGTCTATGTCCTGACTTTTGTGATATTGTCATACATTTTACTTCTATAGGTAAAACCCCCCAATACATTGTTATTTCTTTTGCTTAAATAGTCAGCGGTCTTTTTTTTTTTTTTGTATTGATATATAATTTACATATCATAAAATTTACCCTTTCAAAATGTATAATTCATTGGGTGTTTGGGTGTTTTGTTGTTGTTGTTGTTGTTTTGTTTCATTTTTGTATATTTACAGAGTTGTGGATCCATCACCTCAGTCTAATTCTGGAACATTTTCATCATCCCAGAAAGAAACTCCATTATGTATTAGCAGTCACTTCCCATTCCCTATTCATCTTAGCCCCTAACAACCACTAATCTACTTTAGTCTCTATAGATTTGTCTATTCTGGGCATTTCATGTAAATGGAATCCTATAATATGTGACCTTTTGTGGCTGGCTACATTCACTTAGCATAACGATTTCAAGGTTTATCTATGCTGTATCATGTATTATTACTTCATTACTTTTTATGGCTGAATATATATTTTGTTTATCCATTCACCAGTTGAAGGACTTTTGGGCTGTTAGGCTTTTTGGCTATATGAATAACATTACTACGAACATTCACATACAAGGTTTTGTGTGGATATATGTTTTCACTTCTCTTGGGTATTTACCTAGAAGTAAAATTGCTGGGTCAAATCGTAATTCTATGTTTAACCTTTGCATGAACTGCCAAAGTGGCTATACCATTTTATATTCTACCAATGATGTTTGGGGATTACAGTCTCTTCATATTCTTGCCAACATTTTATAGCTATTCTTTTTATTACAACCCTCCTAGTGAGTATGAAGTGGTATCTCATTGTGGTTTTGATTTGTATTTCCCTAATGACTAATAATAATCATTTCTTTATGCTTCTTGGCCATTTGTGTATGTTCTTTAGAGAGATGTCCATTCAGAAACTTTTCATTTGGGTTGTCATTTTACTGAGGAAGTTAAAAGAGTTCTTTATAAATTCCATCTTCAAGTCCCTATTTGTACATCTATGAACTACAAATAGTTTCTCCCATTCTGTGCATTCTTTCATTTTCTTATTGGTGACCTTTGAAGCATGAAAGTTTTAATTTTGAAGTCCAGTTTATCATTTGTTTTCATTTGTTTCCTGTGCTTTCCTGTCATATCTAAAAAATCAATACCTAATCCAAGTTCTCAAGGATTTACAACAATATTTTCTTCTAAGAGTTTTATTATTTGAGATGCTACATTTAGTCTTTGATCCATTTTGATTTAATTTTTGTATATAGTGACCCACATTCATTCTGTTGCATATGGATATCCAGTTGTCCCAGCATCATTTGTTGAAAAGATTATTCTTTTCCCTCTGATCATCCTGGCACCCTTGTGAAAATCTCCTACCATGTAAATGTAAGTGTTTATTTGTGGACTCTCAATTCTATTCCATTGCTTTACATTTCTATTTTTCTGCCAATACAAGCTAATTACTGTTTGGAATTATGTATTGGAATCAGGAAATGTAAGTCCTCTGAGTTCTTCTTTTTTAAGATTTTAGCTATTCTGGGCCCTTGAATTTCTGTAGGGATCATAGAATCAATTTGGCAATTTCTGCACTAAGGTCAGCCTGAATTTTGATAGCAATTGCAATGAATCTTTAGATAAATTTGGAGAGTACTCTCAACTTAATATCAAGTCTTCTAGTACTTGAATATGGTATGTGAGATACCTTTTCATTTATTTAGTTCTTCAGTGTCTTTCAGCAATGTTTTACAGTTTTAAAGTGTACATATCTTTTGTTAAATTGTTAAATTTATTTCCAAAGATCCCTTTTGTTAAATTTATTTCTAAAGATTAAGTGTTTCATACTTTTTAATGCTATTTTTTGGGGGGAGTTGGGGAGAGCGGCGGAAGAGGCAGAGGGAGAGGGAGAATCTTAAACCGGCTCCACACCCAGCACAGGAGCCTGACACGGGGCTCAGTCTTACAAACCGTGAGTTCACGACCTGAGCTGAAATCAAGAGTCAGGCGTTAAATGGACTGAGGCACTCAGGCACCCCTTGATCCTATTATTAATGGAATTATTTTCTTAATTTCATTTTTGGATTATTTGTCGCTAGTGTATGGAAATAGAATTGATTTTGTCTCTTGGTTTTGTATCCTGCAACCTTTCTAAATTCACTTACTAATTTCAATCTAATAGTTCTTAAGGTGAATTTCTTACAGTTTTTTATATGTGTGATTATGCCATCTGTGAACAGAGTTAGTTTGACATCTCCCTTTCCAGTTTGGATTTCTTTTATTTCAATTGTGTTTCACTTTCGTTTTTACTGGTTATAGAATTTGAGTTGCCAGTTTCTTTCTTTCAGTACTTTAATAATATTATTGCATATATTTACTGGTTTGCACTGTTTTTGAGGGGGAAGTCTGCCATCACCCTTGCTTCTGTTCTTCTGCATTTAATATGTGTGAGTTTAAACTCTGGCTACTTTTAAGATTTTTGTTTTCTCCCTGGTTTCAAGCAATTTGATTATAGTATACCTTGACTAATTTTCTAAATATGTCTGTTGGTTGTGGTTTGTTGGGCCTTTTCGATTTGACAGTTTATAGTTTTCATAAAATTGGGAAAATTTTCAGCCATTACATATTAAGATATTACTGTGTCTCCCCCGCTCCCCGCCCCCCCCCCCCGCCTTATGAGGACTCCAGTAGGCCACTTAAGCTTACCCCACAGCTTTCTGCTCATTTTTTCCTTCAGTTTGTTGTTGCTATTGTTCTGTGTTTATCTATGTATAGTTTATATTGCTTTGTCTTCAAATTTATTAATCAACTTCTGAAGTGTCTAATCTACCACTTATCTCATTCAGTGTATTTTTTATATAAGCCCATGTTTTTATCTCTAGAAATTCAATCTGAGTCTTTTGTTTTTATTTATATATTTCATGTCTACTTAACAGGCTTGGTCTTCTAGTTGCTTGAGCATATGGAATATAGTAACTTTTAAAGTTCTTGTTTATAGTTCTGTCATCTGAGTCCTTTATGGGGAGATTTCAACTGAGTCCATTTTCGAATTATGTATTGTATTTTTCTGCCTCATTACCTGCCTGCTTGTTTTTTATTGGATACCACCAAACAAAGTGAAGCATACCTTTTTTTGAGTTTTGAATATTTTGTGTTTCTATAAATAATCTTGAGCTGTTTTTCTGGGACTGAGTTAAGTTATTTAGAAGTAGTTTGATCTTTCTGAAGCTTGGGTTTAAGATTTTAAAGATGACACCAGAGCAGCTTTTAATATAGGGCTAATTTTGCCTACTGTAGGCAGTACCTTTCTGAGTATTCTTGCTTTTGCAAGAATTATAAGGTTTTCCACTCTGGCTGGTGGGAGCATGAGCTATTCCTGGCACTGTATTAGCTGCAAAAATTATTCTCACATTGAGTTGTTCTTTCCCTGGATTTTGGTGGGTCCCCTCATAAACGTATGCTGATCAGTACTCAGTGGTTGATGTGCAGGGACCCCTCTGCAGATCCCTGGAGCTCACTTTCTGTGCAGCTCTGTCTTCTCCAGTACTCGGCCCTGCAAACGCTAGACACCTTGGCCTTCGTGGATGCCTAGCTCTGTGTTCTCAACTTGAGGAGATTGCTGGGCTTCGTTTGGGTTTCCCACGTTGCACATTGGAAACTCCAGAGGCAGTTGAGTTAAGATAATGGTATGCCTCATCTTATTTGGTTCCCCTCTTTCAGCGATCACTTTCCTGTGCTGCCTGCTAGCCAGTGTTTGAGAACTGCTTTTTGATATATTTGGTCAGACTTTTTGGTTGTTTTAGGCATTGGAATAAGTTGGTTCCTGTTACTCCTTTTTGCCTGGAAGGTGGAATGTAAGTGTATGGGATGTATTTTTGTCTCAAAACTAGAAATGATGTGTGTGTGTGTGTGTGTGTGCGTGTGTATGCATTTTTTTTTCCTCAAAACTAGGAAGATGTGTGCATTTTTCCTTGGAGAACATGACGGCTTGTGGTTTTTCTATATGTGTTCTCGTGATCTTTGGTGTCCAAAAGCTAGGCCCTTAATTCATTAACAGTTTCAAAATGGTAATGGTGCCAGTTCAAGTCTTCTGGGAAGTAGGTGCTATGATGAAAGTAGAAATGGCAGAGACTCAGTGGAGGAAAAGCTGACATAGAATAGAGAGTAAAGCGAACAGGGATACACAAGGAGAGCCTTGGGATTTTACTCTACATCTGGCATCAGTGAGAGAACAAAGAAAGAAGAAATATTGACTAGGAAAAACCTCAGACTTGGTAATGCTTTGCAGTGTGAAGCAGTGTCTGTCAGGCTAATGGGGAACCCCAGAGCACATGTTGTTCTTTAAGGATGCCCTCGCAGGCAGAAATGGTTCAGTTCTAGCATCTCTGCCATTCCCAGTCATTGGCATTGGCGTGAACACCACAGTGGATCTGAAGGTGTGGCAGGAGTTAGGTGAGGCACTTAGCCAACTGTACTGTTTGCAGCAGGTTCTCTCTCTCTTTGAGAAGCCACATTGTTTTACTCTTCACAGTAAAATCCACTACTCATCGGGAATTATTACGTGTATCGTGTTAAGGTCAGTTCATTTTTCCATACCGACAGTCTATTGGTCTGCACCCATGAGTGAGAAGACCATTCTTCTCCCCACTGCATTGCAGTGATGCCTTTGTAAACCACGCGGCTGTAGAGGTATGTCCTTCCTGTATTCTGTCATCTTCTTTGGTAATACCTATTCTGGACTTTGTGTTTATCATTCTTCTCTTTTCTTTTCTTTTCTTTTCTTTTCTTTTCTTTTCTTTTCTTTTCTTTTTAAAGTTTACTTATTTATTTTTGAGAGAGGGAGAGTGAGCAGGGGAGGGCAGAGAGACAGGGAGAGAATCCCAACCTGGTTCCCTTGAGGTGAAATCAAGAGTTGGACATTTAACTGACTGATTGACCCAGGTGCCCCATTATTCTTTTGTTTTTCTATGTCAGGAGTTGACAAACTTTTTCTGTAAAGGGCCAGATGGTAAATATTTAGCCTCTGTGAGCCATGTGGTCTCTGTCTCACTTACTCAACTCTGCCACTGTAATGTGAAGAGAGTCAATGTATAAATTAACATACATGGCTATGTTCTAATAAACCCTTATTTACAAAAATAGGCAGTGAACCAGATTTGGCTTGCAGCTGTAGTTTACCAACCCTTGTCCTATGTAGTCTAATACATAATTGTTTTTTAAACAACGTTCAGTGTTATATGTATTTGGAACTTTATATAAATGAGCTAATAGTATGTTGCATCATTTGCTTTTTTTGCTTAATATTAATGTTCATGAAATTTACTTATGTTATATAATTATGTCCTTTATTTTCACTGATATTTCAATCAGAGTTTAGTCAGTTATTTTAACTGAGCATGTTTAATATAAAGACCCGCTGAATTGGTGCTGGAAAATTGCAAAGGCAAACAGACCTCATCAAGATTTCATGTAGGCAGTAACTGCAAGAAACAGTTCCCATCTCTCGGGCTAGGAAAACAGCCAGAGCAAGTTGCAGTTATTAACACCTAGAAGCTTGACGGAGGGGCCCGTGAGAGCTGGAACCTGGACTTCGGATGAGGGGGAACCAGCCTCAGTGGTACTGCTGTTCCTGAGGAGACATGCTAAAGGCTGGTTCTGCCAGGGCTGGGAAAATTGTGAACCGCAGCCTGCTGTGCCTGCCAGGGTACACTCTGGGCCTGGGGCGGGGCAGAACATGGGTGGGAACAGGACGCCAATAGGGACGACAGTGTCTTTTCTTCTGACAACCTCTGGTCTCCCTCTCGTTCTTCCTGTTCGCAGATTTTAACAGAGAGCCATGTGGCAAAGAAGTAAGGTTTCTGAGTCTCAGCCTCAGCATCACAAAGCAGAGCCTGGAAGGGTGGGTTTGAATATGGAAGCCAATTAATAGTATAACAACCCGTGCCTATGGAATTCCATTGTATACATATGCTACAGTTTATTCTTTAGTTGACAACATTTGTGTTTTCAAGTGCCTTAAACACAATGCTGCTGAGGTTCTTGCCTACGTGCAGGGGTTTCTCTTGTTTATTCTACTCACAGCACCGCTACTCAGATGTCTTCTCGTGTGTTTTCAGCAACTTCTTCCATTGCCAAATGGAGTGACTTCTTTCACATTCTGTGTAGTTTTTTTGTTCCTTACCACTCTTATCCCCAAACTCTTCTTGAAACGTTTCTTTTTCTCCCACAATATTATATCCTTCTGATTCTCATCTTGTCCTTTCAAATACCAATTTTAATTTATTATCTTGGATTTGTAGATAATTTTTTAAAACTAATATTTTTTCTTAATTTTAAGGAAAATTTAGAACATAGAAAAGTATAAAGAAAATAATAAAAATCTAAACATCATCCATAATACAGTATGGCTGAAGTTTTTAAAAAAATTTTTTAATGTTTATTAATTTTTGAGAGAAAGAGAGTGCGTGAGCAAGCACGGGAGGGGCAGAGAGAGAGGGAGACACAGAATCTGAAGCAGGCTCCAGGCTCTGAGCTGTCAGCGCAGAGCCTGACATAAGGCTCACCCTCAGGGACTGCGAGATCACGACCTGAGCCGAAGTTGGACGCTTAATCAACTGAGCCACCCAGGCGCCCCCACAGTATGGCTGAAGTTTAAATCTTTTATATTTTTCTCTGACTTGAGAGCCAGACCCACATTTCCAACTTCTTGCCTAAACATTTCTGTATGACTCTCCTCCTGGCATCTTGAGTTGACCAAAACCAAATTCATTTCATTTTTTTTTTTTACCATCTCCTTGATCTAATTTCCTTTTTCTCCCCATCTATGACTATCAGTATTTCCCATCTGAGACTATCAGTATTTCCAGGATTCATTTTAGAGGTCTTGGATTACCCTTGGCTACCTGAAGAAATTGGACTAATCTACTTTGTGGTTGTCCAAATGCCAAAGTTTCCTTCCATTTACATGTTACCTCTAGTTTCCTTGTGGTTCCCTAAGTTTCATTGCTTTAAAGATGTTCACGTGCAAGTACTTGATGTTCAAGTACTGGGAGAACTTCTTATAGCACAAGAGAGGGAGGAGATAGTTCAGTGGTTGAGAGCACATACTCATTCTGCTACTTTAACTGTTGGTATCCTAGGCAAGACATGTACCCTCGCTGTTAATAGAAATAATACCTACCTAATAGCACTGTTGTGAAAGTGAGATGGATTAGTAAGTGTAAAATACTTACAGTGTTCGTGACATGCAGTAAGCACGAGGTATGTGTTAGCTACTTTTATTATTCTTTGGTCTAGTACCCAGTGCAATGAACTTTAGGATATACTGAGAGGTTAGAAACTGGTGCCTCTGCTGCCAGCCTTAGTGTGCTTTCAAGCAGCCTAGGGGCTGTGATGTAGGAAAGGTTCTCAGTAACTTCCAGTAGGTGTTTGTTTTGTGACATTCACCAAGGGAACATTGTTTCCTTAATATTCCCTAATATTTAAGCAGGGACATTTCTGCCTTTTGAGTTCTTCCTGTGTGCTTTTCTGTGTAAACATTATGATGTCCCCTGTTGGACAGACAGTTCCTTAGCCTGTTTTGAGTTCATAGTAGGTTTGAATGAAACAGGTAATGAGTGTACCGCCAAAGAAAAGATATATGAGAAATTTTTTACCTCCTGGGCTAATTTTAAGAGACTTCTCATAGAGTCTTAAAAATTGTTTTTAGCCAAAGTTTAACCAAAAGATTTTTCTGTTTTGTATTAGAATTTCTGCAAGGGAGGAATAAAGAGTGCATCATTGAAGGATTTATGTCTCGAAGACAAAAGACGCATTGCAAATTTAATTAAAGAACTGGCCAGGTGAGATAAAATCTTATATGAAATGTATTATTATATAAGACAATTTTTTGAAAATAGAAACCGAAAATATGGTTTGATGTCATTGTATCATTGATCTTATGAAAGCAAAGACTTAGAAAAAAAGGTATTCTGTGGCCCCAAAAAAAGAAAAGTAGGAAAAAAGTAAAAAAAGAAAAACCAGAACAAACCACTTTCCAACTTACATTTTCTTGTGTATTTAATTTCCCAAATTGTTTCGTGCACATATGTGCAGTGGTCCTCTATCACAAGGGAAAATGTAGGAGTTTAGCGCTGCTGTTGATATAGGTTGATATGTTGTAATCAGTGTCATAGCAACTACCTTTGGTTTTGGTTTAGCATTTGACCAGAAATGAACATTGACTTTACTGTAGTTCATCACAAGAATATCTGTGGTCATTCTGCTAACTCCTGATGCTTTCAGGATTCAAAGTAAGGGATTTTGAATTTCGAGAATGATAGTTTGTAACTATTCGGTTTTAATATTTCAGTTTATTAATGATATGTATGAAGCATATCTACTTGGAGTGACTTAGTCGTCAACACACACATCCAGTTTGGGGGTCTTAAAATACTTAATAAATGAAAATCTATATAGAGGAATGTATTAATACAAATTGTAAAAGTCAAATTTAAGGAAAGGCTGTACCTAAAAATTGATTAAAATAGTACTATTTTTGTCTTTGAATTGCATGTTTGGAAATAGATCTTTTCCGTCTTTACTTTTAATTAAAGATGACTGTATGAAGTGTTTCAAAATGTCAAGGCCATAAAATAATGTTTGTGGAAGCTTTTCTAAAAAGACTGAAGTTAAAAAATTACCTTGCTAGGAGTGCCTGGCTGGCTCGTTGGTTGAGCATCTGACTCTTGGTTTCGATTCAGGTCATGATTTTGTGTTTTGTGGGATCAAGTCCTGCATCGGGCTCTGTGCTGACAGTGCAGAGCCTGCTTGGGATTCTCTCTCCCTCTGTGCCCCTCCCCCACTTGGCTGTGTCTCTCTCTCTCTCTCTCTCTCTCTCTCTCTCTCTCCCCCCCCCTCTCTCTTTCTCTCAAAATAAATAAGTAAACTTAAAAAATAATTACCTTACCAAATCATGTAATTGCAGTTATAAAGGATAACATCAGTGATGTTTTGGGGGCTAGGATATAGGGTGTGAGAATTCAGAGTACATACCTTACTCTGAATTTGATGTCCCACCTGAGATAAGCGGTAATTTTTTTCACTAGAGTTCTTTGGCTGTTTTAGTCCCCCAAGTAGAGTTTTCATCAACTTCAAATAGTGTTCTTTGTGTTGGGAAACCATTAGTTACCCTCCATACTTGCAAATGACCTTTTCACAAAACTTTTTACCACTTAGATGGCTGTGGCTATCCTTACATACACTTGATGGCGTTGAAAACTATTACCATTAGTTTGATTCCATATATTAATGGTCCTGAGTTGCCATGGTTGTCCTAAGTGATCCATTTTAACATTTATTTATTTTTGAGAGACAGAGACAGAGTGCGAGTGGGAGAGGGGCAGGGAGAGAGAGACACACAGAATCGGAAGCAGGCTCCAGGCTCTGAGCTGTCAGCACAGAGCCTGACGCGGGGCTCGAACCCATGAACCATGAGATCATGACCTGAGCCGAAGTCAGAAGCTTAACTGACAGAGCCACTCAGGCGCGCCCTTAGTGATCCATTTTATTTCAGTTGCCAGGCTTGGAGAATACCTGAAATATTAGAGCATATTGTTTTGGTTTCAGCAACCTTCTGCTTTCCAGGAAAATGCTGGTTTCTTGGTAGAGGGTCAGTATGTTACTACAGGGTATTAGTATAAATTTGCTTATATTGCTAGAAAACTCCATTATTACTGTATTTACCATTAATGTACAGATACATGGGAATAACGTGTTCTAGGTTTCTTGAGTTTGCTACGTTTCCTCTATTGGATATTTCAGTCTACTTGTTTCTACTCATACTGCCCAAACCATTTTCACTTGCTTTTACAAGACTCATTTATATTGAAGTGGGGAAGTGCCATATTCCTTAAACACTGGCAACAAAACATTCCTACCTTTTGTATTCTTTTTTTTTTTTTTTTTTTTTCAACGTTTATTTATTTTTGGGATAGAGAGAGACAGAGCATGAACGGGGGAGGGGCAGAGAGAGGGAGACACAGAATGGGAAACAGGCTCCAGGCTCTGAGCCATCAGCCCAGAGCCTGATGCAGGGCTCGAACTCACGGACCGCGAGATCGTGACCTGGCTGAAGTCGGACGCTTAACCGACTGCGCCACCCAGGCGCCCCTGTATTCTTTTATCTTTGGATTTTTAGCTTGGTTTCAAATAACTGGTTTCCTGTTGTCATTAAATACAATCATTTGTCTTTCATCTTGAGAAATAAAATACTCCTCTGACCACATATTTCCTTTCAGCTACTACCTTCATTGTACACCACAACATAGCCTCCTTCCTAGAGTCTGTAGTATTATTTTCTTTCATTTATTTATTTATTTATTTATTTATTTTTAATGTTTATTTTTGAGAGAGAGAGAGTGAAAGACTGTGAGTGGGGGAGGGGCAGAGAGAACCAGAGACACAGAATTCAAAGCAGACATCAGGCTCTGAACTGTCAGCACTGAGCCCTGCGTGGGGCTTGAACTTGTGAACTGTGAGATCATGACCTGAGTAGAAGTTGGATACTTAACTGACTGAGCCGCCTAGGTGCCCCTAGTCTATAGTATAATTTTCTACCTGTTGCATTTCATTCCCTCCTCAAGCTTATTTATTTATTTTAAAATGTATAGAAGTGCAACTTATATTCAATAATATGTATGCATTTTTTGATACATATACGTTTTAAGTGTATATTTCAGTGAGTTTTAGCAAATGTAAGGTCATTTTTAAAAAAAAAATTTTTTTTCAACGTTTTTATTTATTTTTGGGACAGAGAGAGACAGAGCATGAACGGGGGAGGGGCAGAGAGAGAGGGAGACACAGAATCGGAAGCAGGCTCCAGGCTCTGAGCCATCAGCCCAGAGCCTGACGCGGGGCTCGAACTCACGGACCGCGAGATCATGACCTGGCTGAAGTCAGACGCTTAACCGACTGCGCCACCCAGGCGCCCCTGTAAGGTCATTTTTAAAAGTTACGTTGAGACCTTTTACAGTCTGTTTCTTCCTTCCAGGCAGCCATTAATGTGATTTCTGTCATCATTGCTTAGTTTTACTTGTTCTGACATGCCACATAAATGGCCAGACAGTATGTACCCTCTTCTCTCTGGCTTTTTTTTCCTTCTGAGAGATGATTTTGTGTGTATAGTAAAATGTACATAAAATTTATCAGCTTAACCATTTTTAAGTCTGTAGTGGTATTAAGTACATTCATATTGTTGTGCAGTCATCTCCACAATCCCATTTCCAGAACTTTTTCATCATTCAAACCCTGTATCCATTAAAAATAACTCCTCACCCTCCCTTCACCCCAACTGTTTGGTAATCACTGTTCCTTGTGTGTCTGTGAATTTGACTCTACGAGTGGAATCATAGAATATTTGTCCTTTTATATCTGGCTTATTTCAGAGGGTGATATTTTTGAGGTTTTTTTTTTTTTTTTTCAATTTGTTGTGTGCAGGAGTAGTACTTTTTTTTTTTTTTTTTTTTTTTTTTATTGAGTAGTCTTCATTGCTGGCCTGTACTTTAATTTGCTTAGCTATTCATCTGTTAATACACATTTGAGTTGTTTGAGTTTTTGCCTTTTATGAATGAAGCTTCTATGACATTCACGTACAAGTGTTTGTGTGGATATGATGTTTTAACTTTTCTTCTGTGAATAATTACATACAGAATTGCCCAGTTATATCTTAAGTGTACATTTAGCCTTATAAGAAATTGTCAGTTTTCTAATGTGGTTGTGTTATTTCAACACTTCCACTAGCAACTGATGAGAATTCCATCATTCAGCATATTTACTAACTGTTGGTATCGTCATTTCTTTCAATTTTAGCCATTCTAATGAGTATAGTGATCTCTCCTTGTGGAGTTAATTTGTGTTGTCCTAAGATTAATAGTATCATTGACTATTCTTCTTTCAGGTGTCTGTTAAAATCTTTTGCCTGTTTTTTTTGACCCACCCCATTCTCTTCTTGATACTGATATGTTCTTTATATACTGTGGATGCAAGTTGTCAAATATGTAGTTTTCTCCCCAACTTTGCTTTCTGGTTTTCTTAGTGTTTTCTTTTGTAAAGGAAGAGTTTTTATTTCATCAATTTTTTCTTTTGTTGTTCGTGTCTTTAGTGTTCTATCTAAAAGATCTTGCCCATCCCAAGATGATTTTTTTCCTTTGTTAGAAAAGACTACCCTTTCTGCAGGATTACCTCTGCCTCCTTGTCAAAAATCAGTTGACCATACATGCATGATCTGTTCTGGGCTTTTCATTCCATTCCATTGATCTTTGTGTTGCGCTTATGCCAATACCGAATTGACTTGATTACTGTAATTTTATAGTAAGTCTTGAAATCAGGTAAGTCCTACAGTTTTATTCTTTTTGAAAACTAGTTTGGCTTTTTGAAGTCCTTTGCATTTCACTGTAAATTTTAGAATTAGCTTTTCAATTTTTAAAAGAAAGTTGCCTCCTAAATTTTGTTTAGAGTGTATTGATTTGTAGATCAAATTGAGGAAAATTGACATCTTTACGTTATTGAGACTTGCGGTCTGTGATAGGTCATATTTCTCCATTAATTTGGATTTTCTTAATTTTTTTCTGTAGTGATTTGTAGTTTTCATGGTACAGGTTATAATATATGCACATATGTTGTCCTTAGGTATTTTATGTTTTTGATACTATTGGAGATGTTGTAATTAAAAATTTTTATTTTACATTTAATTTTTAATTTTATATAATTTCTTATATGATAACACAGAATCTTTTAAAGTTTATTCATTCTGAGAGAGAGAAAGAGAGAGAGCACACACACACAGGAGCAGGGACAGAGAGAGAGGAGAGAGAATCCTAAGCAGGCTCTGCTGTTAGCACAGAGCCCCACGTGGAGCCGGAACCGAGGAACCTTGAGATCATGACCTGAGCCAAAATCAAGAATTGGATGTGTAAAGATCAATTGAACCACCCAGGCACACTAGAATTAGTGTTTTAAATATTGACTTGGTCTCCTTCAAAAATTTTTTAAATGTTTATTTTGAAAAAGAGAGCAAGTGAGCAAGTGCACACACGCAAGCAAGGTAGGGGCGAAGAGAGAGAGGCTCTGTGCTGTTCAGTGCAGAGCCAGACGCAGGGGGCTCCATCTCACAAACTGTGATCGTAACCTGAGACGAAATCCAGAGTTAGATGCCTAACTGACTGAGCCACCCAGGTGCCCCCTCCTTCAGACTTTTTAATTTATTTTTTAGATAGTTTTTTTTTGGCATAAGACTTTGGATTTTCTATATTCAGGATCATGTCATCTACAAATAAAAACAATTTTATTTTTTCCTTTCTGTTTGTAGATACTTTTTTTCTTTTTCTTGCCCTTTTGCATTGGCTAGAACCTGTGCTACAATGTTGAATGAAAATGGATGTCTTTGTCTTCTTGTTCCTGATCTTAAGTCTTTCATCATTAATTTTAATGTAAGCTGTAGGATTTAAAAAAAAATTTTTTTAAGTATTTATTTATTTTTTCTGATAGACAAAGTGCGAGTGAGGGAGGGGCAGAGAGAGAGAGGGAGACACAGAATCTGAAGCAGGTTCCAGGCTCTGAGCTGTCAGCACAGAGCCCTACCTGGGGCTTGAAACCCATGAACCTCAAGAGCATGAACTGAGCCAAAGTTGGACACTCAACTGACTGAGTCACCCAGGCGCCCCCAAGCTGTAGGATTTTTGTAGATGTTCTTTATCAGGCCCAAGAAATTTATTTTTGTTCCTAGTTTGCTGAGACTTGTTTTTTTAATCATAAATAGGAGTAGAACTTTGTCAAATGATTTTTCTTTATTAGCTAATAGTATGATATTTTTTTTCTTTAACTGTTAATGTAGTAAATTACATTGATTGGTTTTTGAATGTTTAATTTACTTTAATTAACAGATGTATGATTTGCATATAATTTCTCCTTATGTGGGTGTTTTGTTTTTTTTTTACTTCCTTGGTTGTGTCCTCTAAAGCACAAAAGATATTACTACCGATGAAGTCTAAATTCTCTATTTTTTTTCTTGTCAGTTGTGCTTTCAGTGTCATATCTAAGGATTATTGCTGTATCAAAGATCATGAAGATTTAACCCTATGTTTTCTTCTATGCATTTTATGGTTTTAGCTCTTATATTTGGGCCTTTGGTCCATTTTTATTTAATTTTTGTATATGGTAAGGGGTAGTGTTTCGACTTTTTTTTTTCTTTTTTTGCATATGGAAATCCATTTGTCCCAGCATTATTTGTTGGAGAGACTGTTCTTTTCCCATTTGATGGTCTTGGCACAACTGTCAAAATTTGACTGACCAAAAGTATACCAGTTTATTTCTGGACTCTGAGTACTTTTTCACTGCTCTATATGTCTATTCTAATGCTAATACCACACTGTTTCAATTAGTGTATCTTTGTAGTAAGCATGAAATACAAGACCTCCAACTTTGTTCTTCCTTTTGAAGATGACTTGAGCTGTCCTGAGTCCTTTACAATTCCATATGAATTACAAGATCAGCATTTCCACTTCTGGAAAAAAAAAAAGGCACTTGAGATTTTGATAGGATTATATTAAATCTGTAGATCACTTTGGGGAATATTGCCATGTTAACAATATTAAGTGTTCCAGTCCACAAACATGAAATGACTTTCAATATTTAAGTCTTTAATTTCTTTTAGCAATGCTTTGTAGTTTTCACTGTACAAGCCTTTCACTTTTTTGTTTAAATTTATTTTTAAGAATTTTGTTTTAGGTGTTCTTATAAATAGAATTGTTCTCTTAATACTCCTTTCAGATTGTTTGTTGCTGTGTATAGAAATACAAGAGGTTTACATGTTAATCTTGTACCCTGTTTATTAGCTCTAATAGGTTTTTTTGTGGGTTCTCTGTGGATTTTCTGTATATAGAATCAATCATGTCATCCACAAACAGAGATGGTTCTACTTCTTTTCCAGTTTGGGTGCCTCTTATTTCTTTTTCCTCTGGCTTGAAGTTCCAGCATATTGTTGAATAGAGCGGTAGAAGCAGGCATTCTTGTCTTGTTCCTGAACTTAGTGGGAAAGCTTTCAGTTTTTCATCATTGGGATAACATGTTAGCTGTAAGTTTTTCCTAGATTGCCTTTATCATGTTAAGGAAATTTCCTTCCGTTCCTAGTTTGAGTTTTGGGGGAATTTTTTCAAATGCTTTTTCTGTGTCAGTTGATATGAACACATGTTTTTGTAGGTTTGTTTGTCAAATATGTGTTGATTGATTTTCTTTTCTTTTTAAAGTTTATTTATTTATTTTGAGAGAGACAGAGACAGCATGAGTGGGGGAGGGACCGAGAGAGAGGGAGACAGAGAATCCCAAGCAGGTTCCACACTGTCAGTGCAGTGACTAATGCAGGGCTTGAACCCATGAAACCACAAGATCATGACCTCAGCCAAAACCAAGAGTTGGCCACTTAACTGACTGAGCCACCCAGTTGGTAGATTTGTGTTAAACCTGATTGATAGTCTTAGGTTAAAACATCCTCGCATTTTTGGGATAAACAGTTAGTTGGTCATGTTTATAAACTTTTTAATACATTTTTGGATTTGGTTTGCTGACTTTTTTTTTTTGAGCATTTTTGAGTCTCTATTCATAGGGGATCTTGGTCTGTAGTTTTATTTTCTCATAGTTTCCTTGTCTAGCTTAGGTTATCAGGTACTACTTACCTCATTCTCTGAGACCAGTGGTTCTTTGGATGAATTTGAGAAGGATTGGTATTAATTCTTCTTTAAATATTGACTAGGAAGGGCACCTGGGTGGCTCATTTGACTTTGGCCAAGGTCATGATTTCACGGTTCATGAATTCAAGCCCCATGTTGGGCTCTTTGCTGACAACTTGGAGCCTGAAGCCTGCTTCTGGTTCTGTGTCTCCCTCTCTCTCTGCCCCTCCCTGACTCCTTCTCTCTCTCTATCTCTCTCAAAAATAAAGTAAAACAGTAAAAGAATTAAAAATAAATAAATATTGGGTAGGAAAAAAATAAATATTTGGTAGAGTTCATCCTCGAAGCTATCTGGTTCTTAGCTTGTCTTTGTAGAGTAGTTTTTGATTACTGTTTATATCTCCTTACTTGTTAAAGGTTTATTTAGATCCTACATTTATTCTTGAGTAAGTGCTGGTAATTTTTGTGTTTTTAGAAATGTTAATTTTATATAGGTTATCCAATGCCTAGGACATAAAATTGTTTGTACTGTTCTCTTACAATCCTTTTTATTTCTGTATAGTTAGAAGTAATGTCCCTACTTTCATTTCTAATTTTATTTACATCATCTTTCATTTATCAGTCTAAGCTAAAAATTTTTAAATTTTGTTGATCTTTTCAAAGAACCAACTTTTGGTTTTATAGACACTCTATTATATTTCTATTCTCTATTATATTTATCTTTGCTCTTTATTATTTTCTGCCTTCTGCTAGGTTTTAGTTTTAGTTTCTAGTCCTTAAGGTGTAAAGTTGTTACTGACTTGAAATCTCTCTCGTTTTTTAATGTAGGCATTTGTGCTATAATTTATAGCACAAATTTGTATGAGCACTGCTTTTGATGGACCCCATAGATTTTGATATGTTGTGTTTTCATTTTCATTCAAGTACTTTCTAATTTTCCTTATGATTTTTCCTTTTATCCATTTAAAAGAGTGTGTTGTTTGATTTCCATGTATTTATGAATTTTCCACTTTTCTTTCCCTTATTGACTTTGGGCTTTATTCCATTGCGGTGGAAAAGGTACTTTGCATGCTTTGAGTATTTTTAAATATTTTGAGAGTTGTTTTGTGAGCTAATGTATGATTTATTCTGGAGAATGTTCCATGTGTACTCGAGAAGAATGTTGATTCAACTGTTGTTTGGTGGAATGTTCTTTATATGTCTTTTAAGTCTAGTTGACTTATAGTGTTGTTCAAGTTCCTCTTTTTATTATTGATCATCTTGCATCTAGATGTTCTATTTGTTATTGATAGTGGGTTATTGAAGTCTCCAACTATTAGTGAACTATATTCCTCATCAGTTGTGTCAGTACTTTCTTCATATATTTGGTAACTCTAGTGTGTTCATTTTTATAATTTTAATATACTCTTGAGGACTTGACCCTTTTATGAGTATATGACATCTATCTCTTTGTCTTGTAACATTTTTTGTTTTGAACTCTTATTTTGTTTGATATTAGTATAGCCAACTCAGCTCTCTTTCTATTTGAAAGATACTTGCATGGAATATCTTTTTCCATATTTTAGCTTTCAATCTTTTATGTCTTTTAATTTAAAATGAGTCTCTTAGAGGCAACTTATAGTTACATTGTGTGTGTGTGTGTGCGTGTGTGTGTGTGTGTGTGTGTGTGTGTAAGTTTATTTATTTATTTTGAGAGAGACAGAGTGAAAGCAGGGTAGGGGCAGAGAGAGGGAGAGAGAGAATCCCAAGCAGGCTATGCACTGTCAGCATGCGGTCCAGTGTGGGGCTTGAGCTCACAAACCATGAGATCATGACCTGAGCTGAAATCAAGACTTGGTCACTTAACCAACTGAGCCCTCCAGGTGCCCCTGTTGGATTTTAAAAATCCATTTTCTAGGGGTGCCTGGGTGGCTCAGTCAGTTGAGCATCCAGCTTCAGCTCAGGTCATGATTTCATGGTTCATGTGTTCAAACCCAACGTCAGGCTTTGCACTGACGGTGTGGAACCTGTTTCGGATTCTGTTCCCCTCTCTCTCTGTCCCTCTCCTGCTCACACTCATTCTGTCTCAAAAATAAATATTAAAAATAATTGTTTTTAAATCCGTCTTCCCAATTGCTTTCATTGGTGAGCATAATCCATGTACATTTGAAGTAATTTCTTATAATGAAGTACCATTTTGCCATTATGTACATATATGTTTTCTATGTAATACGTATGTGAAAAATGCTTCCTGTTTTTGGTTTCCTTGTTACTCCATTGGTGCTTTTTTTGTTTTGTTTGATCTTGTGTGTGTTTGTGTGTGTGTGTGTGTGTGTGTGTGCGCGCGCGCGCACCATTTTGACTGGGTCTTTTGTTTCTTTTTTTTGTAAAATGTTTAATTATTTTCTTAATGGTTACCTTGGGGATTACAGTTAACACCCTAAATTTGTAACAATTTAATTTGAATTCATCTAACTTAGCTTAAGTGATACATAAAAATTCCATCTCTATACAACTGTGTTACCCAATATTTAAGTTGTTACTTTTAGCAATTACATCTTTATGCATTGTATGCTTCTTTTGGGCTAAATTGTGACACCCCCCCCCCCACCCAAATTCATATTGAAATGAATATTGAAATGAGAACCCGCAGTTCTCAGAGCGTGACTGTATTTGAAGGTGGGGCCTTTAAAAGTGGTTGTTAAGGTAAAATGAGGTCACACTGTGATTGGGAACTTATGCATTTCACTACTTAGTTTTGTCAATTTTTTCCTTATATATTTGATGCTGTGGTTATTAGTTGTACTGTTATAGTTTGCATTTTCCTGTTTAAATGAACCTGTGGTCATTCTGGGGATTTGTAATATGCATTCTTGACTAATCACAATCTAATATTAATTGGTATTTTTAGCTATTCTAAACAGTTCAAGAACTTTAGAACTTAAGAACTTTAATATCATTTTCCTCTCTTGATTATGTGCCATTTGTAATGTGTCATAATTTTGTACATGTTTATATATGTTTTTATATATTTAATTTATATACATTTTAATTCAATGTAATATGATCATTATTCTTTTGTATTATTTTGAAATAATTTTAGGCCTACAGAAAACTTGCCTAAATAGTACAGTATTGGAGGAATGAGAAATGGGTGGTGACTGCTAATGAATGCAAGGTTTCTTATGGCAAAGTTGAAAATGTTTTAAAATTAGATTATGGTGATAGTTGTAGAAACTCTGTGAATATATGAAAAGCCATTGAAGTGGGTTACCTTGTTATATGTAACTTATATTCAGTAAAGCTCTTCAAAAAAATCTATGATGGGTTCTAATACATTTCATCTAGATAGCTTTAAAGTTAACCTGGGTGGCTGAGTCAGTTGAGCATCTGACTCTTGATTTTCACTTAGGTCTTGATCCTGAAGTCGTGGGATTGAGCCCCACATCAGGCTCCATGCTCAGTGTGGAGCCTGCTTAAGATTATCTCTCTCTCTTACTCTGCCTCTCTCCCCTGCTTGCACTTGCTCTCTCTCTGGAAAAAAATAAATAAATTATAAAAAAATAAATTTAATATCTTGAATAACTATATTGCTATGATCACAAATTAACATTGGTACAATAGTATTAATTAACTGTAGTTTATTCAGATTTCTTAAGCTTGCCTACTAATTTTTTCTTCCTGTTCCAGCATCACATTTTATATTCAGTTTTCATGTTTCCTTATTCTCCTCCCATTTGTGGCAATACTTTAGTTTTTCTTTGCTTCCCATGACCTCAGATATTTTGTAGGATTTCAGGGTTTTTTTTTTTCATGTTTTCTCATAATAGATTGCATTATGATTTATTATGGTGTGGGTATATGATGTTGATGTGTTGGTGCTGGTGCTTTTAACTATGGTAATGTTGTTGATGTAGAGTGTACTAGGTTTCTCTGAAAAGTTGCATTGTTTTCTGTAATTAATGAATAAATTGGAGGAGGTCCATGGGGACTATTGAAATCCACTGTTTTTTGGGTTTTTTTGTTTTTTGTTTTTTCCTGAAACTTTTAACCACTATTATAAGCACCCATCAAAGGGACTTCACTGCAACAATCATTGCTGTGATGTTCTAATGATTACTTCATGTTTAACCTATTTGTTTTTCATTTATTACTTGGAATAATTCTTCTTTAAGGATGAGCTGTCACTTCTCCTATATTTATTTATTTACTTACTTCAGTATTTATTTTGTTGTTTATTTTTATCAGTATCAGATTCATGGACATTTATTTTATTCTAGTCCAGGACTCACAGAAACAAAAATAGAATAGCAAGGTGATGCATTTTCTAAAAGAAACAAAGAGTTTTTTGGAGGTAATTGTGGATTCACCTGTAGTAGTAAGAAATAATACAGACTGAAAGCCCATGTCCCCTCTCCAGTTTTCACCAATGGTAGTATTTTGATTAACCATAGCACAATATTACAACCAAGAAATTGACATTGACAGGATCCATCAATCTTGTATAGGTTTCACATGTGCTCACTTGTGTGTGTAGTTAGTTTTATGTAATTTTATCACATGTAGGTTTGTGTACCATCACCAGAATAAGGATACAAAATGGTTTGTTTACAAAAACCACTCATGTTGTCTTTTTATAGACATAGCTAATTTGTCTTCCCACCACCCTTCCCTAATCCTTAGCAACCACTAATTTACTCTCCATCTCTATAATGTTGTCATTTCAAGAATGCTGTCATTTCAAGAATGTGTTCAAATTCTATATAAAACTCTATATAAAATCCCTATAAAATTCTATATAAAATCCCTATAAAAATGGGATCATACAGTATGCTACCTTTTGAGATTAGCTTCCCCCCCCCACCCCCCGCACTTAAGCGTAATTCCTTTTAGATCCATCCACATTCTTGCATGTATCAATAGTTTGTTCCTTTTATTGCTAAATATATTCCATGGGGGATGTACCACAGTTTAACCATTTGCCTGTTGAAGGATATTTGGTTTCTTTCCAGTTTCTGGGTTTTTTTGTTTTTGTTGTTTTTTGAAGATTTTAATTTTTTGTAAATAATCTCTACACCCCACCTGGGACTCAAATTTACAACCCTGAGATCAGGAGTCTCATGGTCCACCCACTGAGCCAGCCAGGAGCCCCTTCTTTCTAGTTTTTGACTGTTACAAATGAAGTTGCTATGAATTAGATTTTTGTGTGAGTATAACATTTTCATTTCTTTGGGATTTTGTGTAATAAATGCATATTTAGTTTTGTAAGAAACTGTCTTCAAAAGTGGTTTACCATCGTACTTTCCCACCAGCAATGCAAGGGACATCTAAGTCGTCAGCATTCTTGCCAGCATTTGTTATAATTATTTTTATTTTAGTCATTCTTAGAGGTATTTAATGTTATCTCATTGTGGTTTTAATTTGTATTCCTCTAATGACCATTGATGACCACTTATGTTGGACATTGCAGTGCTATGTATATAGGAGTGATAAGAGCAGACATCCTTCCTGATTTTAGGTGGAAGGCGTTCAGTCTGTCATTAAGTATAATGTTAAGTGTAGAATTTTTGTAGGTATTCTTTATAAATTTGAGGAAATTCCCCTCTATTCCTCATTTTATAAGAATTTTTGTTATGATTGCATGCTAGATTTTTGTCAAACATTTAATTTCCTATGAATTTTCTTGAAGAGTTAGCTGTTGATAGGGTGGATCTTATTAATTGATATTTGAATGTGAACCTGTTTTGCATACCTGTAATAAATCTTACTTGTTATCCTTGTTTTTATCCAGTTCTAGTTTGTTTTTCTATTATTTTGTTTGGAATTTTTACATCAAGGTTCATGAGACGCATTGGGCTGTAGCTTTCTTTCCTTTCTTTTTTTCTCTTTCTTTCTTTCTTTCTTTCTTTCTTTTTTTTTTACTGGCATAGTCTGGCTTTAGTATCATGGTAACACTATCCTTATAAAATGAGTTAAGTATTCTCTCCCTTTCTGTTTTCCAGAAGAAACTATAAAATTGGTGTTAATTATTCTTTAAATATTTGATTGAATTCTCCATTGAAACTTTCCAGGCTTGGAGGTGTAGTTTTAAAGAGTTTTTTAATTACAAATTTAATTTCTTTAATGGTTACAAGATTATTTAGGTTGTCTGTTTCATCTTAGTTGAGTTTTAGGGGCTTGTAGTTTTCCAGAATTGTTCCGTTTCTTTGGAGTTGCCAAATTTATGAACATAAAGTTGTTTGTAGTATTCTATTCTATTATCCTTTTAATGACTGCATAGTGCTTCACTTGTGATAGTGCTGATTTGTACCTTCTCTTTTAGTCGGTCAGGCCAGCTTTATCAGTTTTATTGATATTTGTCTAGATAATCAGCATTATGTTCCATTGAGTTTATCTATTTTTCGTGTTTTCAATTTTATTGATTTTTGCTCTTATTTCCTTCTCTCTTGTTGCTTTGGATCTATTTTGTTCTTTTTCTAGGTTCTTAAACTATAAACATAGGAATATAGAGACCATTCCTCTTTTACTGTCAGCATGTAGTTCTATAATCTTCCCTCTCATTACAGAATATGCATTCTACATAGATTTTGTTTTCATTTGCATTCAGTATGTATATATTTTAAAAATTACCTTTGAGACTTCCTTTTTGACCCATGGCTTTATTTAGAACAGGATTTTATAATTTCCAAGTGTTCCAAGTGGAGATTTTCCTCTTATCTTTCTATTATTGATTTCTAGTTTGGTCCTATTCTGGCCAGAATTTTAAATTAGAAAAAAAAATTATTTCATGACCCAAGGTATGGTTGATATTCATAAATGTTTGTGAGTGCTTGAGAAAATGTTATTATAACTTTCCTAGCTGACATTGGGCAATCTGATTTCATATTTAATATGTTTAATTTTTTGTTGTTGTTTAATTACCTCCATGTAACTAATCCTCCCCCTCTGCTGCTACTCATTCTGCACAGAAGCCTTCTTTATCCTGCTTGAGCTCTTACTCCCCATTCTAGTTCACCAGTCCCCCTCTCATGGATGCCTTCTTCTCCCTGCTTATATTTTAGCACACCAGTCTGGGCCAAACTCTGCCTTAATGCCCTCCTCACTCCATTCTGGTTCTGAGTCTTCATGTTGGGCTGTCCCCACTATTTGGATATCCTGTTTCATCTTCTTAGGCCTTGACACCCACACCAGGCTCCTCCTTTGCAGTTATGTTCTTCTAACGCTTCTCTGGCTCTGACCTCCATGTTGGTCTTCTCCCTTGTGTAGATACCCTCCTCACCCACCCTCAGGCTCTGACATTCTACCAGCTTGCCCCTTCTTGAGGATAACCCTTCTCGTTCTGCCTGAGCTCCGATACTATAAGTGTATGTCTTCCTCATCTTCCTTGGACCCTGATAATCTACTAAAAGTTCACCGTTTTTGTGTGTTCTCTTCACTCTTTGTGGGCTATTCTATACTAACACCTACTCTCAAGCCCTGCATAGACCCTTCCTCACCACACTTGGGCTCTGAATCTCCATGGGGGTCCTTCCTACCATCTTACAAGGATACCCACTTCAAATGCTTATACCCATGCCTGGCAGCTCTTCCACATAGATGCTCTTCTCATTTCACTGAGGCTATAACACCCATGCTGGACTACCTGTCATGTGTTGACGCCCTTCTCAATCTGCTTGGCCACTGACATCCTACTGGGCAGACCTTGTGCACAGTGTGTTCTCCTTGTGCACAGTGTATCCTTGTGTCCTCCGGATCTCACTCTGATTCTGACTCTGCCCCACGTCAATTAATTGTTCAGGAAGAAGAAGGAAAGTGGAAAATGAAGAAGAAAAAGGGAAAATTAAAGCTCAACTTTCATTTGAGAAGAGAAAAAGTTTTCTCTTTGAGTAAAGGATAGTTAGATATATTTCCTTGTTCATAAATAAACACACTGTTTTAAATTTGTTGTATACTTTGCTTTCCAAATCATGTCATATAAGGTATGACATCTGTTTCTTTTCTGTCCTATGTACCTTCTCTGGTACATGGCTTTTTTAACTAAGAGACTTTTGAATAAATAGAAAATGATTTAAAGAGTATTAATAGGGGATTATTAGGAGGCTGAAGTTTTAAAAGTTGTTTTCATTCAAGGTTTTCCAGTAAAAATTAGGTATAAAGAATGAAGATTGCTTCAGTTGTGATAAAGGTCAAACCAAATGCAGAAAGTGTCATAAGATTTGGAAAACCTTATGTAGTCCTATGATCTATTTAAGTATAGCATATTTAAAGAATTTCAGATATTACGCAGATCTATTAACGTTAACTTAGGGGAGAAGTCACTGAGAGTGTTTTAGCACCTCAAACTGATCATTAACAGCATATTTTCAAAATCACGTTCACTAGCTCTCAGCACAATATACAAAACAAATAGCATGTTTTTCAATTACAAGGTGACATACAATATAAAGGTAAAACGATACTGTAGCTTCTTTAAAATGGTGCCTTTGAGGTGAAAAGCACCCTTTAAAAAGCATAGGCTTTTTTTTTTTTTTTTTTTTTTTTTTTTAATAAACACATGGCCTCAACTTTAAAAATGTTAGTGGAAAATCCTATGTGTTTAAATTCCAAGACTGGCTTATCTATATCTTGGAGGGATCCATTAAAAATCTAGCTGTGAGGTCCTTTATAGTCAATATCTTTGTTGGTGCTATGGGTGAAAGAATCAAAAAGATGCCTATTAGATTTATTGATATTTTTAAACAAGAATAAATGTTAATAGAAGATATAAATAAAATTCAGAGTTGGCATAATAGGTTGGAAAATGGATTCATTCAAACAGGATAAAAGACAGTAGTGACAAGTACAGGTTATTATATGTCTAAGGATAAAAATAAATTAGAAATTCATTTTAGAGACAGACTCACTGGTTAGGCCCAGTACATAAAGAAAAATACATGGTTCATAGTTAAATTTAACCTGAACATGAGCAAGCAATATTGTGCTATTTGGCAAGGAAAGAAGTAGATTAAAAAAGAGAAAAAAATGGTGTAAGTTTTTAATAATCTTTAGATGTGTCCTTAATAATCTGTATATGCACAGGGAACTTTTTCACTTGTGTTAAGTACACTGATAAAAGAATAGAATAAAAATACAAATCCAAATTTACAAGCTATCGGAAAATAGATACCACAGAGATAAATTAGGAGTGTTATGAATTATTTAGTTTGTGGAGGAGAGTGTAAGACATGACTTGATATATGGGTTTCAAGTAAATGAAGGGGTTTCCCTGAGGTGTCCGGCATTGATTTACATTTGCAGAAGGATAAGTGGAATATTGATTGATCTTTCTAGGAGGTATTAGGATAAGAGAGAATTTTTTTGGTTCAAGATTGCTGAATTAAGTGACCTCAGAAAGTCTTTTACAGTAGAATTAATGAATTGTTTGCATAGATGGGAAAAGGAGTGTCATTTTATGGGGACTTGAAAAATGAATGGCTTTGCAAAATATTGTAGTTTCTGCTGAAAGATGGTGACAGTTCTTTATATATGGATATGCATTTTTTTATTGAAACTTTTTAAGATGGGGAGGGGTACCATAGACTAATGCAGAAACTACACTGTCCCATAGTCTTTAAAGGAAAAAAAAGTTTAAAAATAATCTTGGCTACAATTGCAGTTTTTGATGTATATGAGCCATGTTCTAAGAAGCCTAAAAAACCCCCCTCTATTTCATGTCCTATGCCTACAGTGTCGAATAATGCATGGTTCCCCAGTGCATACTTGTGCACTAACTCATTTGAGGACAGGGTTCTTTTTTAAGCTCAGATACTTTGATTTTTCCCAGAGGACAGTTTGCTATTTCTACTTGCCATTTCTTAGAAGAAAAATAGAAAGTGTAGCGCCATTAGTTTCCCATTGTAAAATGAGTAGATCATTATTATTTTATATTTATTCTGGTCTTTTATTTTTTGAAACTAATCATAATTTTTTGGTCGTAATTAAATGTACATTGCAGTATAATAAGAAAATTAGACTTTAATTTTTCAGGGGCTTTTATGTTTTCCTGTTTGAAGCCTCTGTGAATTTTTTTTTTTCTGCATAAATAGTATTTATGTTGGATGGTATAATGTTTCCAGACGAGATAAGGAACTTTTCACTTTAGGTAGAAAGGCAGTCTTTGAACTTCAATGTATCGTGACCCTGCAGAACAGTTGGTATGCCAAAATTCATTTTCACATTGTCTATTCTGAACTCTACAATTCAAAGAATGTTTTTTCAAGTGACTAGCATACACTCGACAGTCTTTTTAATGGTTCTTCTGGCCAGATACTGCTTCCTAAAAGAGGTTAATTTTTCTATAGCATTCTTTCCCCTTATGCATGGCATAATGTTATATGCATCAGTTTATCTTTTAACATTAATAAATATTACAGTAGTTCTGTGGGTTATCATTTAATACTGTGGTCATTTATGTTGTTAAAGTTTTTCCATCTTTGAAAATTGGGAGGGCATGTTAGTAAAATAAGAGCATTAAAAAATAAACTGAGGCATACTACATTTTTAAGACTCAGTTTTAGCAAAAATCAATTCAAATCAGGCAGCCTAGAACCAGAAGTATTAGGAACCCTCCACCAATAGGAGCTAGGGGAGAGACTTTTACAGAGAACAAGTGGAAGCAGTCAGGGAAAGTATTTGCCAGGCGTTAAGATAAGCCATTGCCTTATTTGGGAATGGCTAGGTGGCTGTTCCAGATGGATTGTTCTTAGGTTTTGATTTCTTAACCTTGAGGCATTATAGGTGTAAGTTTTGGTTTGCTTACTTAGGCCTGTAAGGCATTAAAGCCACCTCAGTCTAATTGCCTCCTGTTGAATTATTTTAATAAAAGCAAATGAAATAAATATGTAAGTACATATAAATGATTATGTAGGTAGGTCTAAGTGACTGTAGAGGATGTTGCTCCTAACCTTATATTATAAAAGGAAAAAAAGAAGAGGCAAGGAAAGAAAGCAAGAAAGGTGAAACCAATGTGAAACAAACTCAGGACATTTCTTGAAACAATCAAAGAGCTCAATTTGCAAAGCAACCATAACCTGAAATCTCAAGAGAGACATGTGCGTACAGGGAAAGATGAAGTGTGAGCACTAGCTTATCTGGGACAGGCACAGCTGGCAGTGGGTAAGGACATTTCAGCTGCAATAGGTAACAAATTGATGGAGAGCAAATGTGGGCAGGAGAGAGTAGGGAGCCCTCTGGAGCATCAAATATAGATGGAGCTTGAACTGTCTTGCAGACGTTTTCTCCATAAGCCCTACTTGATGAGAGCCCTGATAAAGCATTTCTCTTGGTGTAGGCCTGGGAGAGGGGAACAACGGTTGCTATGGAAAGGACACAAATGTGTCCTAGGTCCTGCTTTTGTATCTCTCCTATGTAGCAAAACCCATAAGGTCAGAAAGGGGGAGTACCATAAACTGTAGTCCTTAGGGCACTGGTAGAAACCACTGAACTGGGGGTGGGGGAAAATAACCTCAGGGGATTACAGGGTTACATCTCAGAATTGCAGTTTCAAAACTACAATATAGAGGAGAGAGAGGAACACTTTTAAACCGGCTAACATTCCGATTAGCACAGCTCTAATTAGAATAATGGAGAACTCCACCCCAACCCAGATCCCCACCAACAGGCTAACCAGTGTCTAGTAAAAGTAACAGTTGAATAGTGATGAGAAAGAAACTCACAAAACACAAACCCCCTAGGATGGAAGACACAGAGCCAAGGGTACAGCAGACACTGAGAAAAACATCTGGTCCACGTGAAAAGAAGTTATACCTAGGGGAATTTGAAGCCTCTGCTGCTTGGAGGGTAGCCACTGCAACAGTAAACATCAAAACTGCCTAACTTCTGATTAAATAAACAATTCCTGCACTGAAAACCTAACCAAAGGGAAGGTCTGCCCATTTTCAAGTATAGAAATTATTTGCCTCAGTCTTTACTGACCTCTCCAAGATATCCAGATGTCAATAAAATTATGAGCATTTGAAAAGACCAGGGAAAATGTGAAAAGAGGCAAAGCAACAGAAGCAGATGCAGTTGGAATGATCTGATGAGGAATTTAAAATAACTGATTAATATGTTAAAATCTGTATTATCTATGGCTGCCTAACATTATCACAAAATATTAGCCATTTAAAATACTAGAGATCTTTTTTCTTTCTTTCTTTCTTTCTTTTTTTTTTTTTTTAAATAGAGGCCCTATTGTTTGAGAGGATTGGCTAGGCCCAGTCTTAATCTTTTCACAGTGCCTTTTGTATGACTCTGTTGCATCAATTTTGATCTTTCTAAGGTCTTAACAAGTTACACCCCTGACTTTATCTCTACAGCTTGTTTTTCCAGGTAGTGTCTTGGATTTGAAATTTATTTTGAATACGTGTCTTACTTTTATCATGTTTGCTATTTGGAAAGGTTGAGAAATCCTGATTCATTTTGGTTTAATATTGTCTTGCCTTGAATTTATCTTTTCTCCTCCCAATTCACCACAAGCACCAGGAAGAAACTAGGCAGCACCTTCAACACTTGGAAATCTCCTTGGATATTTTTGTGGCCCACTTCATTAGGCCCATTTCCTACTTTCCACATTACTAAAAATGTCGGTACACTACCATATGCAATGCTTCCCCTTTCTTCAATTTCCAGTAATATCTTTCTGACACTGCTTTTTTCAGTTCCTTACTGGCTGTTGGCCGAAGGCCTCCCTCCATTCCTTGTTTCAAAGTCTTCTCCATGTGGTAGTTTACGACTAGGCAACTGGCTTCTACCAGAGTGAGCAAGAGTAATCAAGACAGAAGTCCCTATCTTTTGTAATCTAATCTCAGAAGTGACATCCAGTCAGTTTTGAGAGTCACTAGGTCCATTCAAGGGGAAGGGATTAAACAAGGATATGAATACCAGGAGATGGGATCACTGGGACCCATTTTACAGGCTAGCTACCATAATAACATTGTGATTTTCCTAAATTTACTTGTGCTAATATATTTTCCATAGATTCCTTAATATTTTCTACATACACACATACATACATACGTACATACATACATACATACATACATACATATTATCTGCACATAAAAATTTACTTCTTTCTTTCTTTGCATTTTACTTTCTTTTCTTACCTTATTGGACTGGCTAAGAGCTCCAGTCAGTATTAAATAGAAGGAGTAATAGCTGACATTCATGTTTTAAGTACAAGGTTAGGGATGGCGTTCTTTTTTCCATCCTTATAGCTATAATAACTATAGGTTTTTATAGATGCTCTTTATTAGATTGAAGAAATTCCGTCAGTCCCTAGATTGTAGAGATTTTTATTGTGAATAGGTTGAATTTTGACAAGTGCTTCCCTGCATTTATAGATGAGCATTTAAGATTTCTCCTTTATTCTCTTAACATGGTGAATTACATCAATTTTCAACTCTTACAGAAGTCTTGCTTTCCTGGGATAAACTCTACTTGGATGTATTATCTTTCTGGATCTTTGGATTTGCTTTGCTAATAATTGTTTTGGGTTTTTTTTCAGCTATATTTATTAGATAGATTGGACCCTAATTTTTGTTTTCTATGTCTTTGCCAGATTTTAGTATTAAGATTAGAGCTACTTCATGAAATGAGTATATACTTGAACTAAAAAGAAGTGACTAGTGAGTGGTGGGCCTGGGTAGCTGTTGGTTAAGCTGTCTCTTGATTTCAGCTCAGGTCATGGTCTCATGGTTTGTGAGATAGGCCCCCATTTGGGCTCTGCGCTGACAGTGCAGGGCCTGCTTGGGATTCTCTCCTTCTCTCTGCCCCTCCCTAGCTCACGTGTGTATGTGCACACGCGCGCGCGCGTGTGTGTGTGTGTGTGTGTGTGTGCGCGAGTGTTCTCTCAAAATAAATGAATAAACATTAAAAAAAAAGTAACAAATGACTATTAGAATGCTAACTTTTTTGAGGTGCACATTTAAACATGAATATAAATGATCATATATCCCACCATTTTAGGCATTATATAATTATACTATCTTTTATGCTTTGTTCCTTGGAAAATGTGTTTTATTCTTAGCGTTTTAAAAACAATATGCATTTTTATTATTTAGCTGACCCATTTATCACTTGATGTAGACATTTGGGTTGTTTCTATTTTCTGGCTCTTATGAATAATAGCTATAAACATTTGTATAAAAGTTTTATGTGAACATGTATTTTCATTTCTCTTGGATGTATTAGGAGCGGAATTGCTGAGTCATATGGTAACTCTATGTTTAACTTTTTGAGGAGCTGCCAGACTACTTTCCAAAGTGGCTGCATCATTTTACATTCCTACCTGCAATCTATGAGGGTTCCAGTTTCTCCACAGCTTTGTCAACATTTGTTATTATCTGTCTTTTCAATTATGTTTTCGTAGTGGTTTTGAAGTGCTGTCTAATTGTTTTGATTTGCATTTACCTAACGGCTAATGATGTTGAATAACTTTTCATGTCCTTTTTGGCTATTTGTGTTTCTTCTTTGAAGCAGTGTCTATTCAGATGCTTTAAATCGGGTTGTCTTTTGGGGTGCCTGGGTGGCTCAGTCAGTTAAGCATCCGACTTCAGCTCAGGTCATGATATCATGGTTCGTGGGTTCGAGCCCTGTGTCAGGCTCTGTGCTGACAGCTCAGAGCCTGGAACCTGCTTTGGATTCTGTGTCTCCGTCTCTCTCTCTCCTCCTCCCCCACTCATGCTCTGTCTCTCTCTGAAAAATAAATAAACATTAAAAGTTTTTTTCAAAATAAATTGGGTTGTCTTTTTAGTGTTGAGTTTTTGGAGTTTTTTATATACTGTATTCAAGTCCCTTATCAGATATATTATTTTGAAAATTTTTATCCATTCTGTGCATTGTTTTTCACTTTTTTGATGGGGTCATTTGAAACACAAAAGTTTTTAATTTTGATAAAGTCTGTTTTTCTTTTGTAGATTGTTTTTTGATGTCCTACATATCTTAGAAGCCATTGCCTAATCCAAGATCACAAAGATGTATACATTTTTTTTCTTCCAGGAGTTTATAGTTTTAGCTCTTACATTTTAGTCTTTGATTCAGGAAGTGTTAATTTTTTTATGTGGCATGAGGTAAGGGCCCAATTTTATTCTTTTGCGTGTGGATAGGAAGTTGTACCAGCGCCATTTGTTGAAAAGACTGTTCTTTCTCTTCGATTTTGTTGGTATCCTGGTTGAAAAATCAAGGTACCATATTGAAGGTGAATATTTATTTATATTCCATTGTTCTCTACGTCCATCTTCATGCAAGTACTACACTGTCATGATTACTATAGTTTTGTACTAAGTTTTAAAACTTAGTACATGGGTTCTCCATGTTTTTCTCCTTTTTCAGGAATATTTTAGATATTCTGGGTCCCTTTCATTTCCAGATGACTTCTGTAGTTGGGTCAGCTTGTCAATTTTTGCAAGTAAGCCAGCCGAGATTTTGAAAAAGATTGAGTTGAATCTGAAGGGTAATCCTAACAATATTGTCTTCCAGTCATGAACATGGAATGCCTTTCCATTTATTTAGGTCTTTAATTTATTTTAATAATGTTTTTTAGTTTTCAGTGAACAAGTGTTGAAAAATCCTGCTAAATTTATTCCTTTATACTTGATTTTTCTTGACGCAAATGTAGTCGGAATTATTTCCTTGATTTCTTTTGGGAGTTACTTACTTCTAGTATATAAACATATATTTGATTTTTGTACATTGATCATGTATCCTGTAACCCTGCTGAACTCCTTCATTAATTTTTGTAGTGTTTTAGTGGACTTCTTAGATTTTCTATATCTAGAAGCATGTCATGTGCAATAGAGATGGTTTTACTACTTTTAGGATCTAGATGCTTTTTATTTCTTTTTTCCTAATTAATTTCCCTAGCTATAATCTCTAGTACAACATGAACTGAAGTGGCGAGACCAGACATCTTTGTCTTATTCATGATCATAGAGAGAAAGCATTCAGTCTCTTCCAATTAGATATGGTATATTAGATGTGGGCTTTTCATAAATAGTATATTTTTAAATTTTTTTTTTCAACGTTTATTTACTTTTTTTGGGGACAGAGAGAGACAGAGCATGAACGGGGGAGGAGCAGAGAGAGAGGGAGACACAGAATCGGAAACAGGCTCCAGGCTCCGAGCCATCAGCCCAGAGCCTGACGCGGGGCTCGAACTCCCGGACCGCGAGATCGTGACCTGACTGAAGTCGGACGCTTAACCGACTGCGCCACCCAGGTGCCCCAAATAGTATATTTTTAGGTTGAGGAAGTTCCCTTGTCTTTCTGTTTTTTGAGTTATTATTTTTTTAATCATGAATCATGGTTGGATTTTTTCGAGCACTTTTCCACATCTACTTAGATAATCATGTGGGTTTTGTTTAATGTATTGATATGGTGTATTAAATTAATTGATATTTGAGTGTTAAACCAACTTTTAGTTCCTGGGATCAATCCCATTTGGCCACGATGTATAATCTTTTTGTTATGTTTCTGGATTCTGTTTGCTAGTATTTTGTTGAGGATTTGTGCATCTATGTTCATTTGATATTACTCTGTTGTTCTCAGAGCCCTTTTGACATAGCTTGGTATGTCTCTGATTTCTTAAAGCACCTGTGTTCCTTCAGACGATACATTTAAAATAACAGCCAACGTACCTGAGTGGCTCAGTCGGTTAAGTGTCCACTTTCCGCTCAGGCCATGATCTCATGGTTCATGAGTTTGAGCCCCACATCAAGCTCTGCACTGACAGTGCGGAGCCTGCTTCGGATCTTCTATCCTCCTCTCTCTCAACCCCTCCTCACCCACCCCTCTCAAAAGTAAACATTTAAAAATTACTTTAATAAATAAAAAAATAAAATAACAGCCAAATGTTAAAATTTGTAAGGATGGCCTTAAGGTAATTGCACTGAAATATTTTTTTTTTTTAATTTTTTTTTCAACGTTTATTTATTTTTGGGACAGAGAGAGACAGAGCATGGACGGGGGAGGGGCAGAGAGAGAGGGAGACACAGAATCGGAAACAGGCTCCAGGCTCTGAGCCATCAGCCCAGAGCCCGACGTGGGGCTCGAACTCCCGGACCGCGAGATCGTGACCTGGCTGAAGTCGGACGCTTAACCGACTGCGCCACCCAGGCGCCCCTGCACTGAAATATTTTTAATGATGATAGTTTTTTTCCCCACTTTGTGTTTACTTCAGTTTGAAAACATTATGTCTCTTTCTGTTTGCCAGATGTCCTATGAAATCTGTTCTTTCCTTCTCTAAAGCTTACCAGGTTGATGATATACAGAATTTATAAATTAGAACCCACATCCCCAGCTTCCAAACACAAGACATTAAACAGGGCAAGAAATTTATCTGATTGGCCATTCAATGAGCTGTAATTCTCTTTAAAATAGAAGCTTTGCTGCCTTGACCTTGTCTTTCACATTAGTGTAAAAGTACCCATTCCTGGAGAATACGGAAGAACATCAAGGTTATGCAAAACCATAAAATAAATCTTTTACTAAAAAATCAGCTTTTAGAAAATGAAGAATAGATGAGTGTGGGAAAACTTTTTATATTAAAACAGAAAATATTGTTTTATATGGGAAAATACAAAATATGCAGCGATGTTTAAGCTGAAATGTAAGACTTCGAAGAAATTAAGTACTTTTGGCACAATTTTCAGTTCAACCGTGAAGAATATGAAGGATAATGAATATCCTTCATTATCTAAGGATATAAATTATTTTCTATTGATAGATAAGAGTACATTTTGTGGAGGTTTAAAAATTTTTTTTTAATGTTTATTTATTTGTGAGAGAGAGAGATAGAGTGTGAACAGGGGAGGGGCACAGAGAGAGGGAGAGAGAGGGAGACATAGAAGCCAAAACAGGCTCCAGGCTCTGGCTGTCAGCACAGCCTGATGTGGGGCTGGAACTCAGGAATAGTGAGATCACGACCTGAGCTGAAGTTGGACTCTTAACCAACTGAGCCACCCAGGTGCCCCTATTTTGTGGAAGTTTTTAAGGAATACTCTGAGGTGTTAAATAAATGCCAAAAATGGTGATTTCTTCATGAACAGACTGTTGTCCTCCTTGTTAATTAACAAACCACACTGGGACTATTCTCTTGTCCAGTTGTAACTTTTTAATCCTATTAGTCAAATATTTCCCTTCCCTATGTTTAGATTCACATTTTCTTCATTAACTTATTGCTATACTCCACATGAGATAAAGGATTAGGTCTTTTTATGTTACTTTGTGGTCTGTGAATGCTTTGATGAAAAATGTAGATCATGATACCAGATATTTTCTTGTATGTATTCCTCAAGGGAAATATTATTGAACATAAATTAAACAAGAAGACAGATTTCAGAGTGGGTATCAAATCTGGAGGCTGTTTTATTGGTAATTCCTCTGCATTTAAAGGTTGTATTAATATATGTGCTCGTATTAACTAGGCTAATAGGCCACAAAGAAGCCGTACATATCTTTAGATAGGCCTAGAGAAGAAGTGTTGTCCTTTGTGCTTAACACAGCTTAAGTGTATAGTCTTCCAGAGCATAATAATTGCTAAAGAGTAGTCTTATCATAGCAGCAAACAGAAAAGATTAAAGTGAAAAAGCCCTGTTTAAGTAGTATAGCAACACATTTTATCAAACATACTCCTAAATTTCGAAGAGTGATTTTTCTGCATAGAGTACCTTAAGTTTTGGGGAAAGCTTATTGTGGACTCTGGCATTATGAGACATCTGTATAAGCATTTCTGCCCTTACTGATCCTTAGACTTTTCATGGATCTCCTTCAGATCTGACAAAGGAAGTAAGTAAATGTTGGTAAATACCTATATGTTCTGACCTGGCAGGCTCTAGAGATAATGTCTTTGTTTAGTTTAATGTTAAGGTTAATTTGGCATTCTACCTTTTTTTTTTTTTTTAACTGTTTTTATGACTCTGGTACATTACTTGCTGAAAAGACAAATCTTTGGGCTGTTCTTTATATTTGTATGACTTTTATGAATAGTCTTGAAATGATAGAGAACCATTGTTAGGTTTCTTTTGGGTACCCTGTAACTGGCTAAAGTTACTTTGATTATTTTTTTTTTCTATAGTAGGCTTTGAGTAAATTTTTAATAAGTAAAAAAATAAATATTTGCTTATCTACTTATGAATTTTCCTCTTTAGTCTTGTTTAAGATTTTACCAATCTAAATAGGGAGAGATTTTGCTACATATTTTCTCACCTTGACAGTTTTTGTTCTCTCCTTACAGTATATAGCATCATTTAATCCATCTTTTTTTTCTTAAGTTTATTTATTTTTTAATCTCTACACCCAGTGTGGGGCTCAAACTCATGATCCTGAGATCAAGAGTTGCATGCTCTTCCAACTGAGCCAGCCAGGTGCCCCTCATCTTTATCTTATGCATAATCCTACAGTTTCATCAGTTCTTATGTTTTGCACTATCCTTATGCCAAATTTTGCATGTTTATACTTTTTAATATTTCTCTTAATCTACTTTCTCTCATCCTATGGCTATAACTTTTGCCTAGATTATAGTATTGTATTCCTTGTACCTTGACCAAATGTTTGAGAACTTCTTTCTTATTCCTTTACAAATGCTCTCCATGTTTATGAAGGACACATATACAGTATCAGGATATTTAGAGTATAGCGAAGGAAATAATAGAACTTTAGCTCAAGAGAATTTTAAAAAATGCCTGATCTAGTCTAGCTTTTTTTCTTTATGAGGAAGAATAATGATGTTCAGAGAAATAAGCACAGTTTTCCAATGTCTCCATGTATACATGATTTTCTACTTTATACCTTGGGAGTTTACCTGATTTGGAACCGTTTTTTGACAAAAATGTTTCAGAAGCTGGTTGACAGATTGAAAATTTGGGTGGTAGAAATAGTTAATGGTTCAAATGTTTGACAATTCTAGAAAAACTGAGAGGTGGCAGGATTACTGTGAAAGATAGTGCAAGTGCGCTTGACAGTGATGACAACAAAGGGGAAGGCCCTGGAAAGGGATGGCAACAATGGAGGCAAGTTAACCTGAGACCAGAGGATAAATCGTCATCTTGTGTATATTTGTTTAGTTGTCTGGATTCCTTATACTTGTAATCAGTTTTAGAGATTACCCTCATAGAAGAAGGGCCTGAATCCCATTCATGGGCCCAATAGTATGCTGAGCATGAATAATAGGAGTTGGGAAAATGATTTTAATGTCATGATGAGGAAGAAGAAATAAACCTATTTTTTTGTACACTATTGTGTGTCGTGCACTTTCACACAAATTATTCAAAGATGAGATGCAATCAACTCAAACATTCAAAATTCTAATTTTCATTCTGTTATCTCATTGATTTCAAGTAGAGCGGGGGTCTAGAAGGAAGTAAATTTAGGAGCTCAAAGGAATCCCTGTGGATCTCACTTACACATATTGCTGTATGATCTTGTAGGATAAATGTTTTGGAGGAATAAGCACCAGTAGCAGAACTCAGGGCTAACATCTCTGTGCACAGAGTAACATGAAAATTAGGGCTGTCGTTTTAAGATAAGTTTTCACTGCCCCTCTCCACACCTGCTGTGTGTGTCTCTCTCAAAAATAAATAAACATTTAAAAAAAATTTTTTTAAAAGGGGGTGGGGGCAGTTCCTGGGTGGCTCAGTCGGTTAAGCATCCAACTTCTGCTCAGGTCATGATCTCAAGGTTTGTGGGTTCGAGCCCTGTGCTCGAGCTCTGTGCTGACAGCTCAAAGCCTGGAGCCCACTTCAGATTCTGTGTCTCTCTCTTTCCCTCTGCCCCTACCCCACTCCTGCTCTGTCTCTCTCTGTCTCTCTCTCTCAAAAATAAACAAACATTAAAAAAAAAACTAAGATAAGTTTTAATGTTGTTGCTGATTAATTGGGGTTTTTAAATGATTTCCTCCCTCTGCTCTTGTCAGAAACCATCACCTCTTTCTGGTAGGATTGAGTTGGAATACTTTTCAGTTAAACATTAAGGATACAGATTTTTTTTGGTCAGTTTTTTTTTTTTTAACACTTTTTAATTCTTTTTGTACTAAGAATAATTGTAATGTAAACCTTTTTTTTTTAAGTTAATACCCTCTTTTTATTCCAGTCTAGTTATTTATATGCTACTGAGGAATGCAAGGTATCAGTTCCAAGGAAAAGAGTAAAATTGCCTATGTATATTTAATGAAGTGTTTAAGAGATATATAGATTGTTTATTTCATTGACAGGATTTATATAAAAATATTAAAAAGATCCAAATCAAAATAAAGTGATTGTGCCTGTTTTGATAAGAAATGAAACAGTGTTTTAAAAATTGAATATTTTTCTGTCCTGGTTGCAACTGGGAGCCTATTTTCTATTTAGGACTTTCCACATTTAAGATACTTCTGATGACTGGGAACATTTTTGATATAAAAATCATGTTCATATTTTATTACAAAGGTATGCACGATTGCCTCATGAAAGGTTAATTTAAAAAAACAAAAAAGAAAAAGCAAAGAGTATCCCTGAAGATACTGAAGAGTATCCCTGAAGAGTATCCCTGAAGAAATCAGCACACTTCTGGAAGAAATCTAGTTTTGGTAAATGACAGCTATATGCACATATTTTATCTCATCCTCACAGGCATTTTCTTTCCATTTTGGTATTTCTTTCAGAGTAAGTGAAGAAAAGGAAGTGACAGAAGAACGACTCCGAGCTGAGCAGGAATCATTTGAGAAGAAGATCAGGCAGTTGGAGGAACAGAATGAACTGATCATCAAAGAAAGGGAAGATATCCTTTTTGAAAGTCCTCTTTTTTAATGTGCAGAGAGTTTGACTCTTTCATGAAGAAAACGTAAAACTCCAGAGAAATAATTGTTCTAATTTATAACAGGGAATAAATCTGCATGGGCTGCCATTTTTAGGCAATCAAAATGACACTTAACAGCATGTGCTGTTGCTTCCTTTGTGCTTGATACGGCCACCCAGCTGTTCTGCTGCTGCTGTTACACTGAGGAGCACAGATTTGTCAACTAAAAAAGACAATAAGATGTTTGGGCTTTAAAATGTAGTGTTGGAACTTTCCTAAATTCTGTTCCACTACTGCAATTGAGCCTGAAACCTCTTTGTGTTTGGTATTCTTTCCAGCTAAAGCTTTGGCAGCCCTAAGGAATTCTACTCTGAAATCATAAAAATAATAAATAATGATAAAAAAATCCATTGTAATTTGTAGGTGTTATAATTGATAGGTGTTTACACTACAGCATAACATCATCAAAATTCTCATGGAGGAGAAGACTATCGGGTCTAGAACTAGAGAGAGGTGTGTGTGTGTGTGTGTGTGTGTGTGTGTGTGTGTGTGTAATATAAATACTGCATTATTTGTAAGATACTAAAATAACTTTCAACTTAAGAATTGTACTTTAGGGAATATGTGAGTTAAAATAAGCATATTTCTGAAGTTTCTTTCGACTGGGTGGAATTACTTATCTTTAGGTGTTTTTGCAGTGGCGTTGATATATAAGAGAAGTGACTGTCCCTAAAACTAGGCTGATGGATCAGCCAGCTAACCTAGTATATGACTACTTGAAGGGACCAGTGTCCTTCCTGTCAATATCATCAGTAACTTGATCATTAATAATTATTTCAAAGACTCTTCAAGTGTCAAAAATAATCATATATGGACAGTAACTATACCCTTGTGAATACCAGGGAAATAGAAGTGTGAAGATAAATTAATTCACTGGGGGAAAAGCATAAAAATGTAACTGTAAAAGCTGAGTTCTTAACTTCTGTTCTTCTAACAGTGGGAATACATCATTAGAAATTAATCAGAATTTTCAGATTTGATTTGCTGAGTAGAGCATTTTTAAGTTTATTTCCCCACAATCTAGTGGTATACTTTTTCCAGTTATTTATTTTCTGTTTCTTTAGCATTTGCATAATCATCTTGGCTTTTCTCTTTTCTTTGCCTTCATTGACTTTATTGTACCTAGGCTGTCAACTCAGGCTCGACCCTCTTTTGTGATTTTCCTCCTGCTACTTTTCTCTCCCTGGTTAAAGTTAGTGCCATATGGTCAGAATTTATAACAAACTGTGCTCAGCCACTTTGGGTCCTTCACTTCTTGCAAGGAGTAGTGACTCAGGACTTCCAAGAAAAGGTAGATTAGAAATATTTTCATTTGTAACAAAAATTCACTTTACAGGGTCTATTTTTTCCCATGTAACCACTCTGGAGATAAGTGGCTTCTGGCATTGTTTCAGTGGCTTAAAATTCTCAGCACTGGATCTCTACAGTTCTCTTAGCTTCTTCTAATGGTTACAGAATGTCAGCTTGTAGAATGTTTGCTCTAATTCCAGATATCAGAGTTGCTCTAAGGCAGGGAGAAAGTGAGGAGGAAGGAATTCTGGCAGTTGTGACTCCAGCTCCTTTTTTAAAAAAATGTAAAATCTTTCTCAGGGTACTGCCCCTGGTGCCCCCTCCCCCCCCCCCCCTCCTCCCGCCCCCACCGCCGGCAGTCTTTCATGAGATATTTATTGTCCTGAACTTTATTATATGGCCATGCTAAGCTGCGAGAAGGGCTGAGAAAGTAAGCATTTAACCTGTCCAGTTTATAGAGTGAAAGGCAGCAAGGGAGAAGCGGAATTGGGCATGAAGTCAGCCTTCAACTCTATCTGGTAACAGAATAAGGGAAACAGAAACCACTTTATATATAGTAGGGGGGAGGTGATGATGCCTTGGCCTTCCTGGAACAACAACAACAACAAAATCAGTATTGTGTCCAGTGGAATTGGGGTGAGTTGGGGAAATAAGGTGAGAAAGGGAATCAAGGTGAGAAGGTTTGAAAGCCTGACCTCAGTTAGGGCCACATTTATCTGGTAATATGCTTAACCAAATGTATGGCTTTCTGAAAAGTAAAATCTAATTTTGGTGGACTATTATATTTTAGCACTCTTTGGATCAAGATTAATGGATTTAGTGCTTACGTCTAAACTCAGAATGGCTATGAATGGTTTTTTTCGTCAGCCTAAGTAGTAAGATACTTCAGGTGATTGTAGTAGCACAATTTGTCCTATTTTTCCCATGACCTAGCTCAGGGGTCAGTTAACTACTGCCATGGGCCAAATCCAGTAGGTGCCAGCTAAATCCAGCCCCGCCCATTCATTTATGTATTATGTATGGCTGCTCTTATGGCTCCAGCTGCAAGCTGGGTGGGTGCAACGAAGACCCTGTGGCCCGCATAGCCTAAAATATTTATTTCTGGTTCTCTACAGAAAAGCTTGCTGGGGCACCTGGGTAGCTCAATCGGTTGAGTGTCTGACTCTTGACTTCAGCCCAGGTCATGATCTTGCGGTTGCTGAGTTTGAGCCCAGGGTCAGTGCAGAGACTGCTAGGAATTCTCTTTCTCTCCCTCTTTCTCTGCCCCTCCCCTGCTCACTCTCTTTCTCTCAAAATAAATAAACTTAAAAAAAAATTTTGCTGACCTCTGATCTGTCTGATAACCTAAAAAGGAAAGGAAAAGGCATGTAAATAAGTCCAAGACTTAGACGGATGTCATAGTTGGATCTATAAAAAGGATTTGACTTGAGCATTTATTATTATTGCGAATGAAGATTGGAGCAAATGTTAGACCATTATCAAAAATCAAAATGGTTTAGTTAATATAATTGGTTTAAGATTTTTTGAATCACCAAAAGATAAGGTGGTATTTGTAGTTGTCAAAGAAGGGAGAAAGGAAGACATGATTGTTTTGTTTTGTTTTGTTTTAATACAAAATGATGAAAGAATTACAAGAAACATCATATACATGGTAATTCAGTATGAAAAGTTGAGATAATTTAAGACCTTGAAAATTTTGACCTTCATATATCCTGAGGTTTTATGTTATTTACTAATACTCTTTGTTTTTAAAATTTTTTTATTTTTTATTTTTTATAATTTGCATCCAAATTAGTTAGCATTTGGTGCAATAATGATTTCAGGAGTAGATTCCTTAGTGCCCCTTACCCATTTAGCCCCTCCCCCCTCCCACAGCCCCTCCAGTAACCCTCAGTTTGTTCTCCATATTTATGAGTCTCTTCTGTTTTGTCCCCCTCCCTGGTTTTATATTATTTTTGTTTCCCTTCCCTTATGTTCATCTGTTTTGTCTCTTAAAGTCCTCATATGAGTGAAGTCATGTGATTTTTGTCTTTCTCTGACTGACTAACTTGGGAAGATAGGATTTAAAAACAGCGACACCCATGGTTTTTATTCCAAGTAGATTGCTCAGGCGCCAAATCTCCTTTACTAGCATAAACCTGTCAAAGGTTAATATGGACAATTTTACAGTACATAAAACCCTATGAAACTTAGAAACATAAAACAAGGTTATAACTTAAAACAATATAATTTTAACTACAGATACATTTACCTATCATACATGAATGATTCAGACTCTTTCATATACATGAAATCATATAATTTTAGATCATTTTGCAGTCTGTTTCTGTGTTAGGAACTATATGAATTCTTATTTTTGGAGTTTTAAAATGTGTTCTACTAAATTTATAGGGTTTTTGTCTTAAAAGTTCTAATAACTTGATTTATGGCATTATATGAACACAGACCCTTAGTGAAAAAGAGAAAAGATATTTTACATGTTTGCATTTGGACCAGGCTTTTGAAGGATTTGCTCTTATAGTAAATAGAGAATTTATTACTAAAACAAAAATTTTTGTAATTTTTAGTCTTTGAACAAAGCTTATTTCCTGAGAACTTATCTGTGTAAATGAATATGCCATTTACAAAGTCAAGCAGCCTGATGAACCTAGTAGATTTCTGCCTCACTAAATGGGTATGAAGGGAGAGATAAATCTGAAATTTAGAGAGAAATATGTCCAGTAGGAATAGTTCTGACACATGTTAACACGTAATAGTATAAGACATAGAGAATGTAGGCATTAGAAAAGTTGATTAATATCTGAGCTAATTATATTTTCAGAACATATGTTTCAGGTCAGGATGATATCAAAAGCTTACAGAAGGAAAGTCAAATCTGATGTTTGCTATTTTAACTGGTGTAGCGAGGGAAGTGATAGAGAAGAAAGCACAGTGGCTTTAGAGACAAAATCCTGCTTTAGTGTTGGTTAGCTGTCTGACCTTGGGAAAGCTACTGAACTCAGTTCTGAGTCTCTGTTTCCTTCTATAATAGGATAGCTAATAATGCTTTCTCATTTCTTTGTCCTTCTTCACTGGGGTTCCGATGGCTTTCATCAGGTTATGCAAGTGTCTAGGCTGTTTCGAGGCCTATTAGCAGAGTGACAGTGATTTGTTCTCTCCTTTATCTTCTAATGTCTGTGAAAGATGTAATGTCTCTGTACCACTTAGACCTGTCGGGTCCTCATTGGGAGGAAACCAGGTTTGATTTTCCTCTCCCAGAAACCAGACAGAAATTTTTTTCTCTTCCTGACCTGTTACCATTATCTCTCCGATTAGGACTTAGTAAATTGAAGAGGTCTTTAGAGGTCTTTATAGCTCAGATCCTTGAGCCCATTGCATGGGTGATCATCTTAGAAACCTTGCTCTAGGAAGAAGTAATTTTTTTTAACTTTTTTTTTTAATGTTTTATTTTTGAGAGAGAGAGAGAGAGAGAGCGCGCGCGTGTGCGCAAGCGAGTGGGGGAAGGGCAGAGAGAGACGGAGACAGAATCCCAAGCAGGTGCCAGGCTCTGAGCTGTCAGCACAGAGCCTGACATAGAGCTCAAATCCACAAACCATGAGATCTCGACCTGAGTCGCAGTTGGATGCCCAACCGACTGAGCCACCCAGGCGCCCTGTAGGAAAAAAGATTTTTAAATAACTAACCTTAACTTTTTTGAGGAATGTTTTAGAATGAGCCAAGGGTCTTAGTATGTGTGTGCTGAAAATAGATTGGAGAAAATTCATAAGAATTTTATCTAATTATTTAAAAAGAAATCGCTGGTTTGAATAATGGTAATACTTGAGAGGTATTCAAAGCTTCCTATTTAATTATACATCTCCACTACAGGAGCCAGACTAGCATGATCTGCCATAGTGATCTGTTGGATTTTGCCAAGGATAGGAACCGTACTGTAGGAAGCTCTATCCTAGATCTGGGTGCAGTGCTGTTGGGTGGGTAGGGAGGGTAGGGAAGGATAGTAGAAAGAAGTTTCATGAGAAAGGAAATATGTTTCAAAAGAAAGACAAGTTTCTCCTTTCTAATTGACTTTTCTGGCCCATTATAAGAGAAGGCAGAAGATGCTCTAGTCTTAGAAATGGTTTTGGGAGGATAAAAATTCTAACCTTAAAATGAGGATTATAGCAGAGGAGGGGGTGCTTTGGTGTTTGGTAGTGTCATATACAAATACAGGTAAAGTACATTGCCATACACCTTATCAGCTCTGGTGAATCTTGGCCTTTCTGTTTTCAATAAATTGTTTTCAATAAATAAACTGTTTTCAATAAATAAAAAAAGACAAGTTTTTGTTTTTTATGTTTACAAATTGAATTCTCTGATGACAGAATATATTCTGTGTACTTGGATAAAGTCAGTGTATTCAAGTTAACAATTCCTAGACAGTATTATTTTACTAATCTAATAATTATCTCTAATACTGTGGAAGTTGTGCTTCTTGAGGCCATTTTATTTTCTCCCTGATGCTGTATAAAGTTAACAGGTTTTGGACCATTATTATTGTATATTGCCCTGGAATGTCGTTAAAATCATGATAACAGATTAAATAACTCTTTCTATTTGTATTATAGAAAAATAAGCATGCTTAAGGAAAGAACTGATTATTACTAGCATTGTTGTTGCCTAAACTGCTCTTAAAGATTATTTTGTTCTCTTAAAAATACTTGGATATTAATGCAGACTACAGAGAGGAATTGAGGATAAATGTTTACAGAATGTTTAAAAATTATTGGGGCGCCTGGGTGGCGCAGTCGGTTAAGCGTCCGACTTCAGCCAGGTCACGATCTCGCGGTCCGTGAGTTCGAGCCCCGCGTCGGGCTCTGGGCTGATGGCTCAGAGCCTGGAGCCTGTTTCCGATTCTGTGTCTCCCTCTCTCTCTGCCCCTCCCCCGTTCATGCTCTGTCTCAAAAATAAATAAACGTTAAAAAAAAATTTTTTTTTTTAAATTATAAAACTTTATCCATATATTTAAATTTCATTCCAGTAAGCCTTTAGGTGTTAAGCTACTCTGTGGTAGTGAGTTGTATTTACACTTTACTTGTCTGGAACTCATCCAAGAATAAAAATAATAAGTACTCCTCACCTGCTGTGGTCCCCTTTGTATGCACTTCTCTTGTATGAGCTGTCATGTGGATAATAATAAACTCATTATCTGGTGTCTAGTTTATAAGTCCAGTGCAGATTAAAAGCAGAAAATTAGAAGTAAGGTTTGGAGCTACAGTGAGAATCTTTAAGCTGACAGGGGACTCCACGGGAAAACTATTAAAAACCACCTAAGAACTGAAAATGCGTATCAGTCCAGAACTCTTTCCACCTCGATATATCGCAAGGCCTTCATAAATTAAGTGCAGGGCAGTAGTTAACATTCATAGTGATGATCCTGAGGCATCGAAACAATAACATTAAATTACTTTTATCCCTTGTTACTTTTTAGTACTTCTAGTACTTCTTTTAGTAAGACCTCTAACTTTTATATATTGGTTTCCTATTTACAGAGCACTTTCTTGTATACTTTTTAATCTTCACAATAACACAGTTAGGTGAGGCAGATACTCTTATTCTCATTTTACAGGTAAAGATACTGGTCTGGAGAGGTAATTGAAACAGCCCATTGCAGTTATGAGTGAAATCTTTTGACATCCCGTGACTTTCCCTTACACCAAATCATTTCTGCAGCAATGAATGATACAAATATCAACAAACCTTGCTTTTCTAGCCTGCTTTGCAGTTAAAGCACAGTTTTACAAAAATTTGTAATACATTTTACAGTGCTTTGCTCTTCAAAGTTGGTTAAGTTTTTTTGTTGTTGTTGTTTTTTGGTACTTAACCTAAAATTATCCTGAAATCCAGACATGTAGAATGTTCCTGAGATTTTCTTGTGTCTTGGTTTTTCTGTTCAGTCACCAAGCCTTTATCATTTCCTTCTGAAATTCTGAATCCATTGTTTTTTTTTGTTTTTTTAATTTTTTTTTCAACATTTATTTATTTTTGGGACAGAGAGAGACAGAGCATGAACGGGGGAGGGGCAGAGAGAGAGGGAGACACAGAATCGGAAACAAGCTCCAGGCTCTGAGCCATCAGCCCAGAGCCTGACGCGGGGCTCGAACTCACAGACCGCGAGATCGTGACCTGGCTGAAGTCGGACGCTTAACCGACTGCGCCACCCAGGCGCCCCGAGAATCCATTGTTTTTTGCTGTTGTTTTGAACGCTTCACTGCGTGCCTCCTCCATTACTCTATAGTATCCTTTCATTTCTGTCTCTGTTCTCCAGCCCTTTACCCTACTTCATCCCATCATTGCTGCTGGGCTAGTCTTTCTTAAGGACTATTTTTATTACATCACTTGCCTTCAAATCCCTTTCCATGGCTTCTTATGGCCCAAAGTATCAAAGGCATGCTCTTAATTTTAACGTTTAAACACTCAGTTACTGATATCACATAATATATGTGACCTTCATTTTTCTGACTCCCTTGTGTGGTCCAAATATTAGGAAAGCCTCATTGGGTTTTTTTTTTTTTCTTTATTTTAGTTATTTCTATTTCTGTGTCATTGTTCCTTTTACTCAGATTCTTCTTCAATAACTCTTTAAGACATTTTCTCTGACAATTTTTTAATAGTATTTGGCTTTTAGAATTCTTTAAGAATTCATACCTGTACTAACTGCCCTAACTTGTGTATCTTATCCTTCTTTGAGCAACTGTGGTGTTCTTGCAGTGCTACTGGATTTTGAATAAGAAAGTTTACATCAGAGTCTTGGATCAGCTACTTTATACCTTTGTGTCTTTATACAAGTCATTGAATGCAGGAGCATTTCAATGGCATTTTATGGGAATCGGGCACTTTACAATGACTTTAAGTCTAAGACTTAAGTCTGAGTAGGGGTGAGAAAGTGAAAGTTGTGAATAAAAGGAGATGTTGTCCAGCCAAAGGGGTATCTAAATTTGAAGGAATGTTTTTTAGTTTGTTTTAAGGCTGGAAGAGAATTTTGAGCATATTTATGTGTCAAAACAAATGTGCCAGCAAACGATTAAGACCTGCTTTCCATCTTATAGTACCTTTTCTGATTTTTAGTTCTGAGAAAATGAAACAAATCTTAAATTCTGATAAATTTATCCACTTGCTAAATTTACATGCTTTGGGGTATTGAGATATGAGATTGTGCTTTTCAGTCTCTTTGCCCTCTATTCTGGGTTTAGCAAGGTTCATTTGTTTATGTATGTATATATTTTAGTATTAGCTGTGGACAGAACTGTGTCCCTCCAACATTCATATATGTAAGTCCTAACCCCATCAATGGGACTGTGTCTGGAGATGGGGTTTTTAGGAGGTAAAGTTAAATGAGGTCATACGGGTCAGGCCTAATCCAATAGGACTATGGCCTTATAAGAAGAGGAGGAGAGATCTCTCTCTTTCTCTCTGGCCCCCTTACCCCCACCCTGCACCTTATGAGGATACAGCAAGAAGGTGGCCAAGAAGAGAGCTGTCACCAAAAACCAAACCCTGCAGGGCCTTATTGGACTTGCCAGGCTCTCAAACTGTGAGAAAGTAAAGCTCTATTGTTTAAGCCACTTAGTTTGTGATATTTTGTCATTCCAGCCTAAGCAGATTTAGACAGTACTTAACATGTACTTAGTTCTTTGCTAATTTTATTCTTTATTCTATAAAGTATAAGGTGAAAAGGCCTTTCAGTGTATCTGTACAAGAGTAGTGTTTCTAAACATTATTATGTTTTCAGATATCATTCTCTAATCATTCTCCCTTATTTTTATTCCCCTGGTTGGGCGTTAATGCACTTTGAAAAATAATTTTTAAAATATTATTTTGTATTATTTTTTAATGATATTTGCTTTTAGGGATTTCTTTACCTTATTATTGTCTGAGATCCTTTTCGTATCTGTAGTGTACCAATTTTATAATGAAACAAAAGCTTTACTTTCCCAGTTTGATTTTGATAGTGTTTTTATTTCCTTGGCATGTTGAAGGCTCCAGATGTGGAGCCTTAGGACCCTGGAGAGCAACTGCTTTGTTGCTTTATAGTGAGTAACACTATGATTCAAACAAGTGTGTACTGGGGCTTGAAAGCTGCCCTTGAGACTAAGGGATTCATTTGTTTTTGATGCCCACAGGTAAATAAGCTTAGCGGACTGAAATACAATATACATATATATACGTATATACATATATACATATTATATATATGTATATATATAATGTATATACGTGTATATATATGTTTATGTATATATGTGTATATATATATATGTATTTACATCTCTTTAATTAAAAAAGTTTTTTCGGTGATAGTTCTGCACTGGATGAATAGTACTAAATCTAGCATCATTTAAAATTACTTTGGGAAGTTTCAGTAGTTCTTGAATGAAGAATAGACTTTCAGTAAATCAATCTCATAATTATTATTATTTGGGAGAGTTCATTATTTTGTTTAGTCTTTTACATTACTGATCTTTGAAGGGCTATTCTGACGTAATCTCTTCAGCTAGATCCATTTGCCATACTACAGTTAGTAATTGCCTTAGACTTGAAGAATGTAATTAATGACTTTATTATTAAGGAGTAGCAAATGTGTCTTAGTGTTCTTCAGTGTGGCCTTCATTTATGAATGCTTAAATGATTCAGATGGAAATATCCTCACTTCAGTTAGAGACTTATACAGTAACATTTCCTTTTTTATTTTGATAGTTATGCCTAAGATTCTGCATTTCCAGCTCTAAGTTTTCAGAAGTAATAGCAGTAATTATTGTATAATCATGTAATGATCAGAAGTTAACTGAGTATCTGAAATAGATCTCCCTATAGATAAGATGGTGAGGATTGATGCTTTCTCTCAATTTTATTATCTTTTGCTAATACAGAAATACCAATCTGTTGATCTATTTTTTTGAATCCTCAGGCTTGTGAAGAGCACAGCCAAATGGAGAAATAGTTCTTTGTGTCCAGTCTTAATTGGTCCTCGAATTTCTAAATAAATGTAGCCTAGAAAATCCAAATATCTAAAGATAACATTTGTTGTGTTCCTGTTGATCAGGGTTTTTTTTTTTAATTACTTTTTTTTTTTTTTTTTTTTTTTTTACTTTAGAGAGAGCATGCTTCAATGGAGGGGAGGGGAAGGGAGGGAAGCAGGGGGGGGGGGGAGAGAGAGAGAGAGAGAGAGAGAGAGAATGAATCTTAAGCAGGCTCCTTGCTCAGCACAGAGCTGGACACGGGGCTCAATCCCACAACCCTGGGATCATGACCTGAGCCAAAATCAAGAGTCGGATGCTCAACAGAGTGAACCACCCAGGTGCCCCATGTTGGTCAGTTTTTCAAATAGTTTTTATGATATGTGTATTTTATTTTGGGGCCATAGCCTATAAAACCTTTTTCCGTACAAAAACTGATAAACACAGGAAAAGTGGCCAGAGGAAAAGGAGAAAATAAGAGCTGAAACAAACAGAAAAGGTTAGACATAGTAATTGCCCTAGAGAAAATTTGCGATAGAGACAGTTTGACAATAGAGAAAAGAACCTATGGCTATGGTGACAGAATAGCTATTAGTCTAATGCAGGGAAAAGTTGCCAAATAGCCACCTCTGCCTCACCTTAATAACTCCAAGGCATCAGTGTTAAAAGCACAAGAACTAGTTAAGCAGTCTATAGAGGCAAAGGAAATAAGAGGAAGTTTCCATATGATGGTGAGTGTAATCATTGGGTGATAACACAGCATATTCTTCATATGGTACTATATAGTAATTTGAGATAGCTGAGAAGTGCTTTATGCTCCTATGGCAGCTTTTTTTTCTTAAAAAATATCATATGAAAAGTCCTTTTTGTAAACTCTCAGTTAATTAGAGACCAGAAGTCTCAAATATGACTTATCTCAATGTGTGTATCAGGAACACTGTAGTATTTTGGAAAGAGCACTAGAATCCTACAACTTGAAATCTTGACTTAATTTTGCCTTAAAGTAGTTGTTTGGCCTTGGATAAACCTCTGCAAGTCTTAATTTCATCAGATATAACATGTGAATAATATCTGAACTATTTACCACATGAAGTGATCATATTTTAGCAAATTTTTTTCAAAATTTTTTTTTCAAAACTATAAATGTTCTATAAAAATATAAGGTCTACAAAAATATTTCCTTGCCCTGAAAAAGTTTACAACATAAATGGATATAAAGCCATGGTTGACAAATCTTTCAAATACTATCTTTTATTTCAGATATTATTTTCTATTTGAAGATTTTTTTTTTTCCTTTCAGAGTCCGTATTCAAACTTCTGTTGCCCAGAGAGTAACTAGGTTTCTTTTTTTTTTTTTTTTAATTTTTTTTTTCAACGTTTATTTATTTTTGGGACAGAGAGAGACAGAGCATGAACGGGGGAGGGGCAGAGTGAGAGGGAGACACAGAATCGGAAACAGGCTCCAGGCTCTGAGCCATCAGCCCAGAGCCTGACGCAGGGCTCGAACTCCCGGACCGCGAGATCATGACCTGGCTGAAGTCGGACGCTTAACCGACTGTGCCACCCAGGCGCCCCTAGGTTTCTAATTTTTGAAGAGACGATATATATTTTGAAGCAAAATGTTTTTGGCTATATGAGGGAATATCCTTTAAAAATTTTAAAGCACTTTTAAGAAAGCTTATTGCCAAGAGAAATCAGGTAGGAATTGCTAAGGAATCTCCAAGGCATAGGAGAGATCTCAAGGAAAAGAAATCAGAAGCAAAGCTGAAAAGACTAGGACTGGATGGAGCGTAGTTAAGGGTGTTTTATGAATCTGGGTCAGTATTAAGCCTTTTTGTCTATAACAGAAAATGCCAGGGGCGCCTGGGTGGCTCAGTCGGTTAAGTGTCCAACTTCTGCTCAGATCATGATCTTGCAGTTGGTGGGTTCAAGCCCTGTGTTGGGCTGTGTGCTGACAGCTCAGAGCTTGAAGCCTGCTTCAGATTCTCTGTCTCCCTCTCTCTCTAACCCTTCCCTGCTTGTGCTGTCTATCTCTCAAAGATAAATAAACATTAAAAAAATTTAAAATGCCAGGGGCTCTTGGGTGGCTCATTCGGTTAAGCATCATGATCTCACGGTTTGTGAGTTTGAGCCCTGCGTTGGGCTCTGTGCTGACAGCTATGAGCCTGGAGCCTCCTTCAGATTCTGTGTGTGTCTCTCTCTCAGTCCCTCCCCCGCTCACGTTCTGTCTCTCTCAAAAAGATGAATAAACATTTTTTAAAAAATTCAAAGTAAGGTAATCAAAACAAGATATGTATTTGTTTATTTTTCATGTAAAAGAACATCTGAGTTTGGGCAATTTTAGACAGGTACGACAACTCCATACGTTTTAGGGAGCCACACTTGTTAACTTGATGTTCCAAGTTCAGCTCTCATGTAGGCATTCTAGTCAGCATGAAGGAGTCCGCTAGTTTTGAAAAGTTTGTACTCAATTTAGTTTTAGTTTTAATTTTCAGTTGTTGGAGTTAGAAATACAATTGCTTTTTGTATATCGATTTTGTATCCTTTGACCTTGTTAAATTGTCACTTGTTCATTTTAATAATTGTTTTACAGATTCCTTAGGGTTTTTTAATTCAAACAATGTGCCATCTGCAAATAAAAACAATTTTAGTTCTTTCTAATCTTTATGCCTTTTATTCTTTTTCTTGCTTTATAGCAGTACCTCTGGTTAGGTATTTAATAGAAGTGATGACCAAGAACATTCTTGCTTTGTTTTATATCTTAGGGGGAAATATATATTTCATCCTTAAGATTGATATTAGCTATAGATTTTTAATAAATGCCTTTTACCACAAGGAATAATTTTTGTTTTCTTCCTAGTTTGCTAAGAAGTTGTTTTTTGTCTTTTTTTAGTCGTGAATGGGCATTGATTATTCCTAGCACTTGAACAGTCTTACATATTTATTTATTTTCTATTTCCCTTATGGGACATCATTTCTGTCTTGTGCACTATTTTTATTTTTTTATTCGAGAGAGACACATGAGTGGGAGAGAGGGTCAGAGGGAGAGAGAAAGAGAGAGAGAGAGAGAGAGAGAGAGAGAGAGAGAGAGAGAATCTTAAGCAGGCTCCATGCTTAGTGTGGAGCCCAGCATGGGACTCAATCCCATGACCGTGGGATCATGACCAGAGCCAAAATCGAGAGACAGACACTCAACCAACTGAGGCACCCAGGCGCCCCTGTCTTGTACACTATTGTACACTGAGAATCTAGTACAATACCTGGTACTCAGTCTGTACTCAAAAAATAATGGTTACATGAATGAATTGTTATTCCTGAGTTACTGGATCAGACTCTTGAGAGAAAACTTCTACTTCATTGCTGGAGCAGCACAGTCATAGCACTCTACCACCACCTAGTGATACTGTATCTAAATTGTAGTAAAAGCTTCTTAGGAGATGAATAAACATGTGAGAGCCGAAACCACAAATGCTTGGACTGATGTGACTCTTACACTGTTGAAATAAACATATACTCACTGTATATACCAAGACTGTGTCTGAGAGTTAGCAAATCTTTTCACATGTAGGAGGTACCAAAGTGTTTTATGTTTTTCTGGATGCTAGAAAAGGATGAAGGATCACTCTAATTACATATGTTAAAGAAATAGAATAAATTGTGAAAGTTGACACAAGTAGAGTGAGAGCAAAGGCATTTCCAAATTTGTATTCCTGCCCTGTCAGCATTTACTTGCTGTTAGGTGCTAGCTAAACTTGAATTTTAAACTACAAGGCTTTTCCAGTTTCTTAATTTCTTGTACTAAATATTTAATATATCGCCAGAAAGTCCATCTTGTGGCCAAAAAGGAAATTTTAGGTTTGTTCTTAAAAATCCAATACCTTAGTTCCACAGAATTCACTGAGGCATAAATGTCGAACTGATTTATCTGCTTCATCAGAGAGCATCTTGGAATGAAACCATCTGTCCACTCTACTGGTATGACTACCCCTGTGTATTTTCATCTCTTAACCTCCCTTTAAAAAAAATGGACCAGGTGCCACAATTTAAGTATTAAAAATTTTCTTATTGATGTTTAATGATCAGTCTTTTAAAACATTGATATTTTTACATACAGGTTAGCTCTTCTTATCAAAATACCCTAGGGTGGTGATGTTGGGAGTACTGTTTCAGTAATAAAGATTATAGTGTGGATAAGTTCCCCACAAGGCCCCATGATGGTAATACCCCTAGATTTTGTCTTTAAAGAAAACTGCTGAGAGGCAATAATTTTTTTTTGTATGTGTCCCATTTTCATTAATGCATGGTAATTGATGGAGTTGCAGTGACTTGTAGCAGTAATGAGTTCTAAACATAATAATGCACTCTTTTCTAATAAGTGAGCACTGCTGGGGTTTAAAAGCATACTAAATCAGTTGCTTTAGTATGAATTTATTAGTTTTTTTCAGCATTAGCTTTAATAGTAGTTATTTACATAAGCGTACATCCCATTAACCGCCATCAGGGCTGGAAAACATGCTGAACTGTTCATATTTTCATATAATTATTGAACATAATGGTTTCATTTGCATTTCTAAACAGTGATGTTTCTGTCAGCCTTGGAAATAGTGTCTTTACGCAGTCCCTATTTCACATCCACTTATTTGACATCGTTAAATTTTATGCTAATGTGCTTCCCTAGAATATCATCAGTAGGACAGATGCTTGTGCTTTAATATACAAATCAGGGATGCTTTTCCATCCCCCAAATGGTGAAGGAAATTTTAAAAAAATCTGCACTTTTAGATATAGAGTCTGTCTCCATATAAATAGGTTTACGAAATAAAACTTTCAGGATTAAATGTTATAATCTGGTTTTCTCTTCAAAATGCGTCGTTCATTATAAATAGCTATCTACCTGACTAGGGTTAGTTTTGTTGTCCTGACTGAGGAGATGATTCTTAGTAAAGATCTTGTTGCTTATGAATATTTAGAATTCTGCTTCTGCAGTGTTGATCTTGAGATGCACGTTTTTCGGTGCCTTTGAATTTATCAGACCACAGTGTTAGCTCTGAAAGTATTCTCTACAATTTTGTTCCTTTAGTTTCTTAACTTGGATCATAATACCAATGGTGGAAACTGTTACATTAATGCTCTTGGGTATCTAAGCTTTTGTATGCATTTAGGAAATGTCCAGTGTGAAAAAAAATGAGTCACTTGATGGGGAAGGGTACAGGATGGGAGGCCAAGAGCATGTCATTGAGGTAACATAACTAATAGGGAAGGATAGGTTTTATGGAAAAAAACAAAAATAAAAAAACCTTGCCTTTTGGACTATGTGTACTGTCGGCTTTTGTTTCTGCAGCATTTGTGGATGGTTTTGTGAATGTTGTCAATCAGATGGCTGGAAAATTTGAAATCATCAATAAAGCAAAGAATTGTTTTGGGAGTTGACTCAGTTCTTTTTGGTGCCCACTACGAAGGTACCGCCACTTTTTGGTCTTTTGGAGCCCCTATTTTTCTTGTGTTCTGACAGCTCGCAGCAGCCGTTTGCTGTGGACTCTTAGTGGACCTGCTATGCCAGAGCTGACTTTGCAAAGTTCAAAATGCAAGGCTGGCAATCTGGCAAGATAGGGTATAGAAGCAGCTTTAAGAGTATTCTTGCCCCAAATTACTTGCTAAAAATATATTAGAACTGATAAAGCATAAAACTGATACAGCATAAAAGGATTTTTTGCATAGAAATGTTATTTGGCTTAACAGGTCAAGAGGCAACTGAAATTTTTGCAAGGACTTCTGTTCTTTGGGGGATTGCCAGGAAGAAATATGGTAAGGATTGTGAAAAAACTACAACAGAGGTGAAGTTTCATAGCCATTCATTTTTACCCTAACTTCTTCATGAATTTTCTATACCATCTCTTAAATAGTCTGAGATTAGTACTTCTCACCGTGATGGGATCTTCTGAACTATCGTATTGAAAACGTTGGCCATACCCTTCTATCCAGGGGAAATGTAGCCTTCATTGTTGCTAGACGGATGTATGTGAAAATTTGTTTAAAATGCTGAAAATTTAGCCTCACTTATTATAAGCAAGGCAATAGTTTCAGCTATTCATAAAACTATTTGTGATTACCTTCTTCAGTGACAGATTTTTTTGGTTGGGTGCAGTTTGCCATAAAACTAGAAATACATTCCCTGTTGCCAAAACATACCATTTATCTTTTCCTCTTTGTCCCCATTTCTTTCTTTTCTGGAAAGCGGTTTAATGTTGAGATGAAAATTTCATCTGCCTTTTCAGTTTTAAAGTGCCATAATATTTAATCTGACAACTAGTAGAACTTCTACTACCTTCAAGGCAGCAAAAGAAGTGTGTTTTAAGTGCCTTGTGATTGGTTTCCAACCCCTACTTAGAGGATAAAATAATTCTAAATTTTGGTTTTGGACAGGTTTTTGGTAGGTTTCTTGTAAAGTTAAAAATTTCAGAAAATTCAGGTATCTTCCATAAAGTGCCAAGTGGTTGGGAAGACATTATATGTTTGTTTATACTTATTTTCTCCTTTGTGGCTGGGGAACACCATTACCACCTCTCTTTTAGAGATGATGAAAGTGCTTAGATATAACCCCCAAGCATGTGAGACACCTGAACACCACCTGTCCTGCAAAGCTGCAGGGACTCTCGGGCATTCACTGCGGGACACCTGTTCAAAGAAACTTTAATTTAGGGTGTTTGATTTCTCACTACATAGATTTTCTGTATTTTTTCATCATTAGCTAGGACAGCACTTTTAGAATTCTCTAGCCTCTGGATATAGTTACAAATATGTATCTGTTAATCTTTCCTCAACTCTATGACTAGTGCTAGCATTTGAGGAACTAGGGAGAGCCAAGGGAATAGTTGGTAATTAATGCCTTATTCAATTATAGATGTCTACCTTTTTTTTTCCTGGTTTTAAAAACAGTACATGTGCTTTATAAAACATTTTGGAAGATTCAGAATATTGCTTGCTCCTTGAAACCATCAGTATACATCCCATTTGTCTCTTTGCAGGTCACCATTTCCTCATGGCTTGAGGAGCGACCTGGATGCAAGTAGGTCTAATTTGACATCACCATCACCACGAACGCTAGCATTTTCAGCTCTCTTGCCTTTAATTTTGTATCAATTAATTATACTCTTTAAAAGTGAAAATATTAAACATCTCTTTTAGACACAACAGAAAAGTAGCCAGAAGATGTTGAATGGCATCTATTTATAGTAATAACTTGCCAGTTTGGTTGTCTAATGGTATTTGAGAAAGTTCTCTGCTCAGTTTTGTGATTATGCTTAGGTCTTTCCAGTGAGGAAGGGGAGAGAGGACTCAAAAGAAATAGAAATCTGGAATTTATGTGATTTTAGATGAAATATTGGGAAAATAAAATTTTCATGGAGCTCATTTAGTGCTTAGAACACCTCTGCTTTGCTAAGCCAGGTAGTTAGTTAGATAGCCCTGGGATGTGTGTAAATGACCGACTTCTCAAAACTTCAAGTTCCATCTCTGAAAAATTAAAAATTAAGATAATTATAGTATTTACTTCAAAAAGTTATTTTGAAGATTAAATGAAATAATGTGTATTGTATGCTTTGTATACCATGACTGACCACATTAGAATCACTAGAAACAGTGTTATGTTTTTATCTGTTATTGACTTTGTAGAAGCAGGCAAAACTAAGGAGACCCTCGCTTCCTTTACTCACTTTATTCCCATCTTCTAGTCCCTTGCCATTTTGAGGGCACCCCATTGTTTTGTATTGTCAACATCACTAGGAACACCCAGGAGGACTTGTCAGAAATGCAGAGTCTTGGGCTTTGCAGAGTCTTGGGCTTTGTGCCAGACTTTATTTTTTCAGAATCTGCATTTTAATAAGATCTCTGTATATTACGCACTGTTTGTACTAATTCCTTGCAAAACGAGTGTTTTGTGTAAGAGAGATGGGCAGTGGAGCTTTTATTCTCTCATCTAGGTTCTCACTTCTCAATATATAGCTTCAGATAGGATGGAATGTGTATGTGAGAGGAGTGTATTCGGTAAACCTGTCTTCTGCTATAAGATGGATTTCCTACAGTGTCATATGTGTGATGCAAAGCTTCTGTATCCATATTGATTTTTTCATCTGCCTGTTCTATCAGTTATTGAGAAAAGGAAATTGAAATCTCTGAGTAAAAGTGTGGATCTATCTCTCCTGGGAATTCTTTTAGCTGTTGCATTGTGTATTTGGAAGATCTGTTTTTAAGTGTATGAAAATGTGAGATTGTTACCTCTTTCTGATGAATTGACCCCTTTATAGTTATGAAATGACTTTTTTTTTTTATCCCTGGTGGTAGTGTTTGCTCTAAACTCTACATTGCCTAACGTTTATTGAGCTACTCCAGCTTCTTTTGATTAGTGTTAGCATGGCATATCTTTCTGTATATTTTAACTTTTACCCCAATTGTTTCTTTTTATTTAAAGCACATTTCTTGTAGCCAGCATATAGGTGAATCCTGCTTTTTTATCCAATTTAAAATCCATATCTCTTCGTTGGGGTATTTAGACAGTCTACATTTGTGTGATTCTTGACTCAGTTAAGTGTGAGTTTATCATTTTGCAGTTTGTCCCATTTGATCTTTGCTCCTCTTTTCCTTTTTTCTGCCTTCTTTGGGATTAATTGAATCTTTAAAAACTTATCTTCTATCTCTTTTGTTGGCTTATTAGCTATCACTCTAGTTTTATTTTGGTATGTAATGGTTGCTGCAAGGTGTTTATATTCACCTTTAATAATAGTCAACCTTAGAGCGATATTTATAATACCACTTCAGCTGACTTAGAACAGTATAGTCTTATTTCTTCCTGATGTTTGTTTACTTATCAAGATACATCTTAATTTTATACCCACACCTTACTATTTTTGTTAAATAACCAGTTATCTTTAAGGGAGATTTAAATAGCAATAAAAATATCTTACATATTTACCATGTGGTTACCACTTTCAATGCTCTTCATGAAGTCTGTATTTCTGTTACCACATCCGTTTGTCCGTCAGACTTCCAGTAACAGTTGTGGTTATGAATTCTTTGTTTTTGTTTTAATTTTTTTTAATTAAGTAGGCTTCATGCCCAACATGGGGCTTGAACTCACAACCCTGAGATCAAGAGTCACATGCCCTACTGACTTAGCCAGCCAAGTGCCCCTGGATTCTTTGTTTTTGAACTTATGAAAAAGTTTTTGAAGTTTTTTTTTTCCCTTCAGTAACTTAGAAATGTCACTCTACCGTCATCACACTGTCATTTCTGCTTGAGAACAATGGTTGCCTTTAGTCTTCACACCTTACTTTTCACCTATAGGCACAGCTTACTCACTGTATCTCGTATATGCAAACCATGAGGTGAGAGGTGAGATAACATCTCATCATTGTTGATAAGTATTCATCTATGTTTTCACAGGGCTTGATACTCCATTACTCTTTATCAGTTAACAGCACTCTATTATATGGATGTACCACAGTTTGTTAATCTACTCATTTATTAAAGGATATCTTGGTTGCTTCTGGTTTGGGGAAATTCTGAAAAAAAGCATTATAAACATTCACATGCAAAGGTTTTGGGTGGACATAAGTTTCAAATCATTTAGGTAAATACCCGGGAAAATGGTTGCTGGGTTGTATGGTAAAACTGTGTTTAGATTTGCAAGGTGCTGCTAAATCCTCTCCCAAAGTGGCTACAAGATTTTACATTCCCACCAGGAGTGAATAAGAGTCCTTCTTGCTCTGCATTCTCACCAGCAGTAATCATTATCAATTTTTTGGATTTTAGCCAATCTAATAGGTATGTAGTAATGGTTTATTGTGATTTTTAATTTGCCTTTCTCTAAAGACATTTGATTTTGGTCATATTTTCATATGCTAATTGACCACCTGTCTTTTGTTCTTTGGTGAAATATCTGTTCATATCTTTTGTCTATTTTTAAATTGGATTATTTGTTTTCTTATTGTTGAGTTTAAAACATTTTATATATATTCTGGATACAAGTCTTTTATCAGATATTTGATTTGATTTGCAAATGTTTTCTCCCAGTCCAGTCTATGGCTGTCTTTTCATTCCCTTAATAGTGGCTTTCACAGAACAAGTGTTTCTAATTATGCTAAAATCCATTGTTACCATTTTTTTTTTTCTTTCATGGTTCATCCTGTTGATGTATCTAGAAATTCATCATCAGATCCATGGTTATGCATATTTTCTCCTATGTTTTCTTTGAAAAGTTTTGCCACTTTGTTTTACAGTTAGGTTTATAATCCCCCTTGAGTTAATTTTTTAAGGTTTAAAGTCTGTCTTGACTCAGTTTTGTGTTTTTGAATTTTTTTTTTTCATATGGATATTCATTTGTTTCAGTGCCATTTGTTGAGATCTCAAAGCTGTCTTTTTACTAGTGAGTTACATTTGCCCCTTTGCTAAAAATTAGTTGAATGTAGGGACACCTGGGTGGCTCAGTTGGTTGAGAGTCCAGCTTCAGCTCAGGTCATGATCTTGCAGTTGGTAAGTTTGAGCCTCGCATTGGGCCCTGTGCTGACAGCTTGGAACCTGAAGCCTGCTTCAGATCCTATGTCTCCTCCTCTCTCTGCCCTTCCCCCAACTTGTGCTCTGTCTGTCTGTCTCTCTATCTTAATAAATAAACATTAAAAAAAAATAGTTGACTGTATTTGTGTCATTCTGTTTGTAGGCTCTCTTTCTGTTCTGTTGATTTATGGGTTGATTCTTTCACCAATTCACAGTTTTGATTACTGAAGGTTTATAATATTAAAATCTTATGATGAGTCCTCCAACTTTGTTATTTTTCAGAATTGTTTTGGCCATTCTAGTTCCCTTTTTTCCACATCAGTTTAGAATCATCTTATTGATACTTACAAAAAAAGTTTACTGGGATTTTGATGGGATTGTGTTGAATGTATATATCAGACTGGAAAGGATACGGATCTTAACAATATTGAATCTTCCAATTTATGAACATGGTACATCTCTCAATTCATTTAGATCTGATTTTCTTTTTTTTCCTCTTAGTGTTTTGTAGTTTTCACCTACGGATCTTACACATGTTTTGTTAGACTTTACTTAAGTAATTTTTTGGTACTAATTTGTATTAACTTTTAAAATATTTTCAGATTTTACATTTTCATTGCTAGTATAAAGGAATGTGATGGACTTCAGTATGTTGATCTTGTGTCCTGTAACTACTAAACTTACTGACCAGTTTATGAATGTTTTTTTTTTTTTTTGGTAGAGTCTTTGGAATTTTTCACATTGGCAATCATATTGTCTAAAAAGAAGGATATGTTGACTTTCTCTTGATACACTTTTTATTTCTTTTACCTGCTTTACTGCACTAACTAGTTTACTGGGTTTACTGCACTAATATGATGTTAAATAAAAGTGGTGCTGGAGGACATTATTACATTCTCCAGATCTTAGTGGGAAAACTTTTAGTTTTTCACCATTAATTATGATTTAACCTATAGCACTTTTTTCTTTTCTTTTTTTTTTTATTGAGGTGGAGTTGACACAGAATGTTACATTAGTTTTGGATGTACAACATAGTGATGTGACAAGTCTATGTGCTATGTTCACTGCAAGTGTAGCTACCTTCTGTCACCATACAACACTATTACAGTACTATTGACTATATTCCTTTATGCAGTGCCTTTTATTTTTAAGTAGGCTGCACGACCAGCATGGAACCAAACATGGGGATTGAACTCATCATCCTGCTTAATCAGCTGAGCCACCCAGGCATCCCTATGCTCTACTTTTTATCCCATGACTTCTTCATGCCTTAAGGGAAGCCTGTATCTCCCACTCCTCCTCTCCCATTTTGCCCATCTCTCTACTTCTCTCCCTCTTAAAACCATTAGTTTTCTGTGTTTATGAGTCTCTTTCTGCTTTTTGTCTGGTTGGTTGGTTTTGTTTTTTAGATTCCACATGTAAGTGGAATCATACGGTATTTGCCTTACTCTGATTTATCTTACTTAGCATAACACCCTCTAGGTTCATCCATGTGGTTGCAAATGGCAAGATCTCATATGTTTTTGTGGCTGAGTAATATTCCCCTGTGTGTGTGTGTGTGTGTGTGTGTGTACCACATTTCTATCTGTTCATTTATTGATGGATACTTAGGTTGCTTCAGTACATGGCTTTTGTAAATAATGCTGCAATAAACATAAAGATGCATATGTCTTTTCAAGTTAGTGCTTTCCTTTTTTGTTGGGGGGGGGGCGGTGGGGAGTGGGTAAATACCCAGTAGTGGAATTACTAGGTCATATTGTATGTCTATTTTTAGTTTTTTGAGGAACCTCCTTACTGTTTTCCAGAGTGGCTGCACCAATTTACATTCCCACCAAGAATGCACAAGTGTTCTTTTTGCTCCATATCCTTGCCAACGTTTGTTATTTCCTATCTTTTTGCTTCTAGCCATTCTGACAGGTGTGAGGTGATATCTCATCATGATTTTGATTTGTATTTCCCTGATGATTAATGATGTTAAGCATCTTTTCATGTGTCTGTTGGCCATCTTTATGTCTTCTTTGGAGAAATGTTTATTCAAGTCAAAGGAATTACTGTCCAAAAAATTACTGCCTATGTTTTCTTCTACGATTTTTATGGTTTCAGGTTGTACATTTAGGTCCTTAATCCATTTTGAGGTTATTTTTCTGTATGATGTAAGAAAGTGGTCCAGTTTTCATTCTTCTGCATGTAGCTGTCCAGTTTTTTCCCAGAATTAGTTATTGAAGTGATTGTCTTTCCCCCATTGATTATTCTTGTCTCCTTTGTTGTAGATTAATTGACCATATAAGCATGGGTTTAATTTTGGGCTCTTTATCTTGTTCTATTCATCTATATGTCATTTTTTTTGTGCCAGTACCATACTATTTTGATTATTACAGCTTTGTAGTATACTTTGAAATCTGAGATTGTGATACCTCTGGCTTTATTCTTCTTTCTCAAGATAACTTCGGCTATTTGAGGTCTTTTGTGGTTCCATACAAATCTTAGGATTATTTGTTCTAGTTCTTTGAAAAATGCTGTTGAAATTTTGACAAGGATTGCATTGAACCTATACATTGCTTTAGGTAGCATCGACATTTTAATAATATTCTTCCATTCCATGAGTATGGAATTTCTTTCCATTTGTATGTGTGGTCTTCAATTTCTTTCATAAGCTATAGGTTTAACATATACACCCTTCATTAGGTTAAAGCAATTTCCCTCTATTTCTAGTTTGCTGATAGTTCTTATCACAAATGGATGTTGCATTTTGTAGGAGGCTCTTTCTATGTCAAGCGATATGATCATATAGTGTTTCTTATTTACTATATGGTGAGTTATATTGATTTTTGAATGTTGAAGCAGTTTTGGATTTTTGGGCTGAACCCCATGTTGTGTGATGTATTATACTTTTATATGTTGCTGGATTTTATTGGCTAATATATTATTCAAGATTTTTGTTTATAAGAGATACTGGTCTGCAGTTATTTGTTTTTGTCTTGTAATGTCTTCATCTGGTTTAGTATCAATGTGATACTGGTCTTAAAGAATGAACTGGAAACACTTCTGTTCCTCACTTTAGTTCCTGCAACAGTGTATAGAATGAGTTTTACTCTTTTTCCCCTTAAGTTTCTGTTAGAATTCACTCATTAAGTTATCTGAGCTTGAAGTGGTTTTTGTTTGTTTGGTGGTGGATGTTGTTGTTGTTGTTGTTTTTCCTTTCTGATAGGAACATTTTCAACTACAAATTCAAGTTTGATCAACATGGGACCATTCAGGTTATCTATTTCTTTTTGAGTAAGCTTTGATGGTTTGTGTTTTTCAAGGATTTTGTCCATCTCATCTATGTTTTCAAATTTATATGCATGAATTTGGACTATTACAGTACTGAGTATCAATGGTTTTTTGAATTATGTTCATTTTAATTTGGAATAAAGTCAGCAAATTTCTTTCCTCCTCTTTGGAATATACTTAAAAAGGGTTGTGCAAAAAAATATGGTTGTTTCCTCCTTATGGAGAAATTGCTGTTTGTCATTTCTTGAACTTGAGCCTAATAGCTTAACTTAAGAGTGACAGTTGTTCTTAAGACAGCAAAGTAATTTGTTTTCATTTATTGTATCAATTTACAAACAATTTGTGTGGAAACCATAGATACTTTTCTATAGCCGATTCTGACCATATTTTTGCAGACTTGGGAGAGTGTATGTCAGTTGTGAATATATTAAATGAGATTACAAGACAGAATTTGCATCTGTATGAATCCAGGATAGTGGGTTAATTATTATTTATATATAAAAATTGCCAATTATTTATAATAGTATATTAGATTTAAATTGAGCAGCTTCTCCCTTTTTATACAGTATTGTGACATCAACTTTATTGCCAGTGTAAGTTCAAAAAAGTATCCCTATTTCTAAAGCTAAATTGAAGTAGACTTTATTATCCACATAGACTGAACCAGAGTCTGTGTGTGTGGTAGATTTGGCCCTAGTTCTTTACCCGTTTCTAAATCCACTTTCCATGTGACTTTACAGTTATATATATTTACCTTCCTGTTGATTTGGGATATAATCATATTATTATGATCAAATAGAATGAGTCAAAAGTGAAAGATAGTATGCCATTTTCAAACCTGGTCATTGAAAAAAACGGCCTTGAGGGGCACCAGGCTGGCTTAGTTGGTAGAGCGTGTGACTCTTGATCTCAAGGTTGTGAGTTCGAGCCCCACATTGGGTATAGAGATTGCTTAATAAAATATTTCTTTTCTTTTTTTCTTTTAATTTTTTTAAATTGTTTTAATGTTTATTTATTTTGGGGAGACAGTGAGACAGAGTGAGGGAGGGGCAGAGAGAGAGGGAGACACAGAATCTGAAACAGGCTCCAGGCTCTGAGCTGTCAGCACAGAGCCCGACGTGAGGCTTGAACCCATGAAGTGTGGGATCATGACCTGGGCCGAAGTCAGGAGCTTAACCGACTGAGCCACCCAGGCGCCCTCTTTTTTTTTTTTTAAATGGGCCTTGAATGTTTTCTCTTACTGCATTTCTGTCACTGTCATGAGAAACATTCTCAGGAGGATGAAAAGTCTTTGGAAGCAGTCTGCCCTTTATTGCCCAGGGTGAATATATCACGCGTTATCAGTACCCTAGAAGAGTCCCCTCGTGGCTCCTTCCAATTACTACCACCTCCCCCCACCAGTGGTGGCTTTTATAAACCGTAGCTTACTTTTTACCCTCTTGCCTTGCAGATTCCCAGTTGTTTGGCAGAAATCTTGAGGGAAAATCAACATGTTGAGGCTTCAGAAATCTACCAAAAGCTCCACTGGTTTTGTATTCTATTTTATATTAAAAAAATGCTTTCTATAATAGTTTAGTTTATAAAAAATTGCTAGAATCAATTTACAATATAATTCCCGGGACTCCTGGGTAGCTCAGTCAGTTAAGTGTCCAACTTCGGCTCAGGTCATGATCTCACGGTTCGTGAGTTTGAGCCCCACGTTAGGGCTCTGTGCTGACAACTTGGAGCCTGGAGCCTGCTTCGGATTCTGTGTCTCCCTCTCTCTCTGCCCCTCCCCTGCTCACGCTCTGTCTCTCTCTCTCAAAAATAAGTAAATGTTAAAAGAAAATTTACAGTGTAAGTCCCAAGATCTTGGCATTTTTAGCCTGTTTTCCTACCTCTTTCAAGACAATGTTGTATTTAGGAATTAGAATTGTGGCCGTGAATCCTTGTTAGCCATTAAGGAGATATGGCATTCTTCTTTCAAAATACTTAGCTTACCAAGGCAGAAGAGAAGAGTTAGACTTTCTATTAAAACTGGTAGTGAGTGTTTAAACCAAAAATGGCTTTGGTCATTTGTCAACCAGAATTCCTATTTTCTTTTTAACTCTCTATTATTTTATTGTGACCTTGTACAAAAACCTTACACGTATTTTATCTACTGTTTAAATTGCTCTTTTTTTTTGCAAAGCAAGCCATCTGCTCTTAAAGCATCTAGGAAAGAAACACAGACTCAAAGAAAGAAATTGCATGAAGCTGTGTAGTATAGTGGTTGAAAAGAGAAGTAAGACCTATTTGGATTCAACATTAGGATATGTTCCAATTAAGCTGCATGAATTTGGTCAAATTATTTTTTAAGCCTCATATACCCCCTATGTGGTATGTGTATCTGTGTAACAGATTTTACCTCATGTGATTATTAAGAAGGTTATATGTGATAAAAAATGCATTTAAAGACTTAATATAGTGCCTGGTGCATAGTAAACACTCACAAAGAGCTCTTTGATGATATTATTATTGTTAATTACTCCTATTACTGTTACTAAATATTTCACTGGAAATAGGAAAATCTAAGCAATTTTAAGGCTTTATTAAAAATACTCTTTCTATGCTTTATGAATTTTAGAATTTAATATCTTATAGATTACTACTATGACCTTGTGAAACAGTTTTTTTTCCCTTCATATCTCTGTTAATCTTTTAGTTAAATGTGTCTGTTTACATGAATTTTTTCGAAGTATTCATTTTCTATAGCTACTGCAACAAATTGTCATGGACTTAGCAATGTAACACGGCACAGATTTATTATCTTATAGTTCTGGAGGTCAGTTCAAAAATCAGTCTCAGTGGGCTAAAATTACGGTGTCAGCAGTGCTGAGATCCTTTGGAGGTTCTAGGAGAGAACCCTCCCCCACCTTTCTTAGTTTCTAGAGTCTGCCAGTATTCCTTGGCTTCTGGCCCAGTGATAATTCAACCTCTTTTTCTGTCATCATAGATCTTTCTCTGGCTCTGACTCCTTTCCATGAGGACGCCTGTGGATATATTGGGCATGCCCAAATAATCCAGGATAATCTTACTATCTCAAGATCCTTAATTTAATCATATATACAAAGTCACTTTTTCTAGGTAATGTGACATATTCACAGGAATTTGGGATAAGGACATAGAAATCTTTGAGTGTACCATTATTCTGCCTACCACCATCCTTCCTGCAGCCCCCAGAACTTCATTCCTGTCCCACATGTAAAATACATTCACCCCATCCCAACATTCTAAAAGTCTAAACCCATTACAATATCAACTTTAAAAATTTTTTCTAAATCCTTTCAGCTCAAAAATTCAAATCTCATCATCTAGATGAGGTATGGGTGAGGTTCTGGGTATGATTTGTCTTAAAGCACAAATCCTATCCATCTGTGAACTTGTGGAATTGAGGAAACAAGTTATCTGCTCCCAAAAGACAGTGGTGGGACAGGAGTAAGATACAAGTTACAAACATTCTCATTCAAAAAGGGAGAAAAATGGAGTTACCAGTTCCTGGCAGGCAATTTTGAAACCCAGCCTGGCCAGCTCCATTAGGTTTCAGTACCTGGGAAAGATAGTCTCTGATGTGAGGTTCTACTCTTACAGACTCATGGCTCTTTAAATCATTCTTCCTTTTTCATGAAGGCTAGTACGTGTTCACAGTTGAGTAGTTTCATCAGCCTGATTCCAGCTTATGGTATTTGTCCTCTTTTATTTTGTCCTCTCTCTGTCCCTAGCTGGAACAGAGCTAACAGTGTTTCTGTTTTTTGGTTGTTTTGTTTTGTTTTGTTTTGTTTTGTTTTTTAACATTCTCCAGAACCTTGTGGGTTTCCTATGTATGTCTTGGGGATTCCTTCTGTTATCTAGGGGCTCCTTCATAAATCTTTCCTGAATGATCCCATCTCTGCATCTGGGTTCTGCCTCAATGGCTGGAGTCTGAGTCACATGCCTAATCTATTCCAAGATCCTTCTGTGTGTTTGAGTATTCTGACTTTTTGATCTTCCCAAGGCACTATGGAAAGGTTGCCTAGCATGTTTTAGGGCAAAGTCCCCTTTGCTATTTAAGGTAACATAGTCACAGGTTTTTGGGATTAAGATATGGTCATCTTTGTGGAGATGGGCATTATTAGGCCTACCATAGTATTGTTCTTGTTTTTCAAAGAATTTTTTTTTTTTTAATTTCAGGTACATCCCTAATAATACACTCCTTCCTCCCCCCCCCCCACATATGTATGTATATAGGTATTTGCAACCAAATAGTGTTGCAGTAACTGTTATTCGTTAGGGAAATACACATATTTTGGATATATCATCTTGGGCTTCTGACCAATTATAATTTGTTTTTAACACAGTAGAAATGACTTCTGTCAGGCCATCTGTACTTCTAATCTAAATTAAATGGTATATTTCTCATTTCCTATGTCATTTATGCATACATTTGCATTATCTGGTTTTAAAACATTTTTATAAGTTACATGAGGTACATGTGATTTATTTAACTACATTTTAGGCTCTTCAGTTTAAAATGTCATTTTGACATGTCTCAGTTTAACTTTCTTTTTGTTTTATCTGGTACTGTACTCAGTAGAATGAATTCTCATTGACAGACTCACTTTTATATTTTGTTTTAATTTATCTAATTTTCATCTAATATTACTTTCCAAAATCTTATTAGATTGTACAAAATTACTGTCAAATGTTCTGAAGCTTCCCATTGGTCTCTTCAAATCCATCTTATTTTATAAATATCTGGCAGAATATTTTTTCTTTTGTATTTTTGTGCTTCAGCATTGGTTATTCTAGGAAGTTTATAGATATTTTTTGACATTTTTTCCGTTGTTGATTATCAACACTGAAATACGTTTTTAAAACTCAATACCATTTCAGTATCTAATGCATTTTCAGTCTTTAATCTTATTTTGAAGTTGTAAGTTGTTATTCAGTAGTGGATGTTCACTGCAATGATTTTAGGGAGAGTTGTTACAATTTTTAAGGGGCACAGTAAAGTTGTATCATCAATTATTTTTTTATATTTTTTTAATTATTATTTTTTAGAAACATACATTAATGCTAAAAACTTTAAGAACAGTTTCTTAGTTTTGTATGCACTGAATTGGGAAACAATTTGTCATTTTTATAGTTGTAAACACTGTGTCACCTCTGTTAGTAGTTTCCGCCAAAGATTGATGATATATATTTAGTTATCTCTATGATGTGATTTTGAGAAAAGAAGGAAGTATAATAAGGCTCTTTTATTTTTTTTAATTTTTATTGTTTTTCATGTTTATTTATATTTGAGTGAGAGTACGCACGCATGTGCAAGCAGGGGAGGGGCAGAGAGAGACAGACAGACAGACAGACAGACAAACAGACAGACAGAATCCGAAGCAAGCTCCAGGCTGTGAGCTGTCAGCACAGAGCCTGAAGCGGGGCCCGAATTCACGAGCTGTGAGATCATGACCTGAGTCCAAATCGGATGTTTAACCGACTGAGCCACCCAGGTGCTCCTAATAAGGCTCTTTTAATAGCCATGTATCAAGATGATCTGTAATGATAAGAATAAATAATGGTGAAGTAGAAAAGAATAGTGACTTACTATATTCATGTTTATAGCTCAGAAAGCTGCAATTCACGGAGGTTGTGTAACTTGGTCCATCAATTAGTAAGTAGTCCCAACAGTTTGGATACAACTGTCCCTGAAGTTCTAGCTATCCCTGAAGTTCTAGCTCTTGCTATCCCTGAAGTTCTAGCTCTTGCTATCCCTGAAGTTCTAGCTCTATTCAATTACCGGTGACACTTTTATGCTAGAGAAGCAGTTGGTTTTGAGACGAAAACTAAAATAAGTTACATAAATTATGTATTGTATTGAAATAGGGTGGCCTAATTGATTTATAAATATATGTAGTTTTTCACGCCTCAGGTAATTTGCTTATATGCTTAAGGTTCCTCTAATTTCCAGTATCATTGCAGAGATCAATGTTTAAGTGGCAGTCTTTGCCATATCGACAGCACCATATATAATCTTTCCAACTTGTACAAATAGTCACTTCATATATTTAAGAGGTTAAAAGTCAGTTGACACAGTTTCAAATACTTTATTGGCTTATTTTTATTTATGCACAACCTGGCTATTTGTCTTTGCATTAGCTGACTCCGTGTTATACAGCCATCTTATCCTAAAACAAGTCTTGTCTTCAGTTCAATCATTCCATTTCCTTTTATTTATTCATGTTGTTGTCTATCTTCAGTGCTACAGCAGTCTTCACTATCAAGCTAAGTTCCTCCAATGCTAGCTAAGGAAATTAATCTTTTGTAACTCACCCTATTCGGAGATGTCCTTTACCTTATTTTAAAATTCTTTATTAATTACTTATAAATATTTATACTATATAGTGTGTACTTTTAAATAGCTTTCCCTGAGAAAACTTCTCTACTTTGTTTTTAAGTGTATATTTTTCTTTTACTGGTTACTCAGTAAATTTTCACATACGTGTTTAACTTACCGAAGTCTAAAGTTAGTATCTTTACTCTTCATGCATAGAACACATTAATTCTATTAACTGCACTACTCCAATTTATATGTTGCCATTGTTATGTATTTAAATTAGGAGTTTTTAAAAGAGCTCTTTGAGTTTAGCTTAAAAAAAGAAACACCACAGATTATTTCTTGTATCTCAGACCTTCTACCTGGCATCACTTACCTTCTTTTTCAAGTATATTCTTTAGCATTTCTTTTTGTGAGGATTTCCGGGTTTCATCTATACTTCTTTTTGTCTAAAAATGTTTGTGTTTTCGCTTCATTCTTAAGATTCTAAGTCGGTGGTTACATTTTGCCAGCTCATTGAAGACATACCATTCTACTCTCTTCTGGCTTTCATTTTTGTTCTCTAGAGCCATCTGTTTGCATACTTCTCAGTCCTCTTCTTTATATGTGGTTTGTTCTGTGGTTTCATTCTGATGATTCTAGTTATGAATTTCTTTCTGTTTACCCTGCTTAGGAGTCATCTGTTATCTTGAGTCTGTAGATTTGTGTTTCATTGCTAGTGAGAAATTTTTAGTTATTATGTATTGCTGTTGCCCCTTTCTCTCATTCGTTGCCTTCAGGAAACTCAGAGTAGATATATTTTTGATCACTTTATTTTATCCTTTATAACTTTTCATCTCTTTTCATATTATCTTTGTTTCTCTATGCAACATTCTGGCTTTTTCAAGTCTCCTTTAAAATCTCTCTTTTCATTTCTGTCTAAGCTACTGTGTTAAATGCTTCCATTGGAATTTTAAATTTCAGCCATATTTTTGGGGCACCTGTGTGACTCATTTGGCTAGGCATCCGACTTTAGCTCAGGTCATGATCTCACCGTTCGTGGGTTCAATCCCCACATCGGGCTCTATGCTGACAGCTCAGAGCCTGGAGCCTGCTTCAGATTCTGTGCCTCCGTCTCTCTCTGCCCCTCCCCTGCTCATGCTCATGCTCTGTCTCTCAAAATAAATAAATGTTAAAAAAATTGTTTTAAATAAGTAAACATTAAAAAAAATTAAAAATAAATTTGAGCCATATTTTTATATAGCTAAAAAGTTATAGTTGGATCTTCAAATCTATTTGGGCATTCTTTATTGTTTTCTACCCTCTGTTCATGTTTTCATCCTTCTGTTTTCTTTTATTGGGCATATTAAATATAATTATTTTATCTTCCATGACAGATGATTCCAAAATGTGAAACCTTTGTAGGTCTGTATCTGCTGTGTGTCGTCTGATTCTCACTTATGGTATTTGTTGCTATCTAGATACTGATTTTTTTTTTTTTCTGTGAATTGCTTATTTGCTTTGTAGTTTTGTCTCTGGGAATTCTTTGAGGTTTGTGATAGAAGTAGGTTTTTCCAAAGTAGGTTTGGGTTTTTTCCCAAAGTGCTGTCATATAGTGTGATCTCTATAATTTAGATTATCATTTTGCACCACCTGGGTAGTATAAATTTTAGATGAAAATGTATATGAAGGCAGTTTCGTGGTCGCAGATTCTTAGGATGATTTGTGTAGTCACTTGAGCTTTTCATTTTCCTACTATAATATCTTCATAATACAGATATAGGAAAGGAATGTAAGAAACAAAGACTGCTCAGTTGAGTCTGTTTCTTTTGTGTGTGTGCCAAAGCACATCAGCACGTGCTCTACAGGGGAAGACCTTTTGATGAGACAGCAAAACTCCTGGATGTGGTGGAAGAGAGGATTAGATACTAACTTTAAGCTCTAATACTTTATGTTCATAAAAATCCCAAAGAATCTTAAAAAACAAACAAACAGAACTCCCAGAGCTATTAAATGAGTTTAAAATGTTACAGGATAGAAGATCAAGGTACAAAAAAAAGAAAAAAAAAATCAATGTACAAATATTTATCACAATGAAGAACTAGAAACTGAAATTTAAAAAATTGCTGTTTACATTGTCTCCCCCACAAGTGAAACAATAAGGTATTAAATACATACGGAATCTGAAGGCTAAACGCCACAAAATGTTGACAAAAGAAATTAGAGAAAACCTAAGTAAATGAACAGACCAGCCATGTTCATAGAGTGGAAGATTCAACATAGTGAAGGTGTTAATTACCCTGGAATTGTAAATCCCTATCAAAGTTCCAGCAAGATTCTTTGAAGATATAGTCAAGGCGATTCTAAAATTTATATGTAAAGGTAAGGAAGCCAGAATATCTAAAACAGTTATTTAAAGGAAATAAAAAGTTGGAGGACTCCCACTACTCAGTTTCACTAGAGTAATCCAATGCAGTATTGGCAAAAGGACAGATCCATAGATTCATGGAACAGAATAGAGATTACTGAACTGGAGCCACACAAGTTTGTCTACTGGTTTTTGGTTTTGGCTTCTGGTTTTTGACAAAGGTGCAATAGTGTCCTAAATTAGAGATAGAGTTCTTTGATATGACACCAAAATAATGATCCATAAAAGAAAATTAACAACTAATTAGACAGTATCAGAATAAAAGTTTCATATGTGCAAGAAAGACTCCATTAAAGACAGCGAAAAAAATATACCACAGACTGGGAATAAACATTTGCAAATTACATATCCAACAAAGGATGTAAACTCGGAGTATATAAAGAAGCCTCAAAACAAGAAAACATCCTCATTTCAAAAAGGGAAAATATTAGAACTGACATATAGGAGAAGATTAATATCTTCTTCCTCTACCCTTTTGAGTTCTCAACTGGGACCCCTGTATCAAAGGCTAGATTAACAACAGAAGAGCATACAAATTTAATTAGTGTAAGTTTTATGTGACGCTGGAGCCTTCATAAGAAATGAAGACCTGAAGAAATGGTTCAACCTGAGTGTTTGTATGCTAGGTTTGATGAAAAGTGGAAAGTCATGGAAAGGTATGATAGGACAAACCTGAACAAAGTGTAGTAAACTGGGAGAAATTTGTACCAAAGCCTGTTTGTTCAGATTCCACTGTGTCCCTTCATCTTTGGAGATAAAGATGTTCTTTTCCTCTGGGTATAGGAAAGTCACCTCTCATATAAGGGTTTTATAACCTGCTTCAGAGGAAGGTCCAGAAAGTCCTTTGTGCACATTCCATATTTCATTTTCCTTCCGCTTGAAATATTCAGCATGCCAAGGTGCCAGCCATGTTTGGGAGTAGTGTGTCCTGAAGCCTATCAGACACTTCACGAAAAGACAGTATACAAATGGCAAGTAAACATGAAAAGCTGCTCAACATTTTTACTCATTTGGAAAATGCAGATTAAAGCCATAATGAAATACCATTTCACACGTATGATGGGTAAAGCCTTAAAAAATACAATAGTGTTGTCAATGATGCGGAAAAACTGGAATTCTCATACATTTCTGGGGGCTATGAAAATGGCATATCCATGTTAGAAAAAAATTTGGCAGTTTCTTATAAAGTTAAGCATTCATTTATTGTATGACTCAGCAATTCCACTTCTAGGCATTTATGAGAAATTAAATGAAACAAGAGAAATGAAAACTTACACACAAAATCCTGAATGTAAATGAGTATGGCAGCACTATGCCTAATCGCCAAAAATCAGAAACAACTCAAATGTCTTTCAATGAGTGAATGAATACACAAACTGGAAAATCCATTTGATATGATACTGCTTACTCTGCACTAAAAAGGATCAAACTGTTGTTATACCCAACAACATGGATAAGTCTCAAATGCAGGATTAATCCATGATATTTTCATGATTCAAACAAAGTTCAAGGACATGGGGGCACCTGGGTGGCTCAGTCGGTTAAGTGTCTGACTTTGACTCAGGTCATGATCTTGAGGTTTGTGGGTTCAAGCCCTGTGTTGGGGGTTCTGTGCTGACAGCTCAGAGCCTGGAGCCTGCTTTGGATTCTGTGTCTTCTCTCTCTGCCCCTCCCCTGCTTGTCCTCTCTCTCTCTCTCTCTCTCTCTCTCTCTCTCTCTTTCTCATTTTAAGAATAAATAAACATTAAAAAAAATTTTTTTTAAGTTCAAGGACATGGAGTTTTGCATAACAAAGAACATTCATGTACTGAATAAAGGTTCCCCCTTCCTAGATGAGCTATTAGTTTAGATAAATCTTCAGATGAGTATGGAATTGCTCAATCCTTTCACCGTAGCAAAGGATAAAAAAAAAAAAAAAGCAGCAGCAAATGACTTTAAATAGGGAGCTCTGGACTTGATATGTGAAATGTTTGAACATATAACTATATATGTTCTATGAATATAGTTTATAACAATGATGTTAGGCAACTTCAGGCATCACATTTCTATTACTAGTTCTTGTTTTTCATGGACTATATTGAGAATTTACATTTTTAGTAGTGTCTTCAACATCAGGATCAAAGTGATCTTTGAAAATTTTTATGAATTGGGCAACTGATTTTTCAATTATGTGAAAAATAATTGTGGATTTTAAATTTTACTTAGTCCTATTATGTAATCGGGCTGCATCTTTTGGTTTGTTTCAGTTGGGAAACTTAACGTACCCTTTTATTTTGTGGACCCTGTGAGATACATAGGATCAGGCATACTTGCTACTGATACACAACCTAGTTTCTACACAAAGAAATGTTTACCTACCTTTGGTCACAGAAATATTCTCCTGTGTTTTCCCCTAAAAGTTTTAAAGCTTTGGCTTTTATGTTTCAGGTTTTGTTTTTTACCTTGATTTAAAATTATATATATTGTGAGGTAGGGGTTGAAGTAGTTTTTTCCGTGTAACTATTTGTTTCAGCACCATCTGTTGACCGGCTTTTCTTTACCCATTGTTGCTGTGTCATCTTTGTTGATAATATCTATTTCTAGACTCTTTGTGACTCATTTCTCAACTTTTATGCCAATGTAATGCTGTCTTGATTACGGTGGTTTTATCATAAATGTCTAATTCAGATAAATCCTCCATCATTGTTCATATTTGTCCAGATTGTTTTGGCTATTCTAGTTTTTGGCTTTTCTATGTAAATTAAGAAATAGGGTGTCAGTTTCTATTTAAAAAAGAAAAAAACACTTCCTGGGATTATGACTAAGAGGTTATTGAATCCATAAATTAATCTGTAGAACATTGACATCTTAATAATAAGGAGTCTTCCAATCCCTGAAAATGTTACATCTCTCTATTTAGTTATTCATTGATTTTTCTTGGCAGTGTTTTAAAGTTTTCAGTGTAGAAGTTTTGTGTACTTTTTGTTAGATATATTTCCAAGTACTTTGTTTTTTGACATTACTTTACATGGTTTAAAATTTCATTTTTCAATTTACCTCTAGCATATAGCAACATAATTTTTTTAAATGTTGATTTATTTTTGAGAGAGAGAGATAGAGCGTGATCAGGGGAGGGGCAGAGAGAGAGGGAGACACAGAATCTGAAGCAGGCTCCAGGCACTGAGCTGTCAGCACAGAGCCCGACGCGGGGCTTAAACTCACGAACTGTGAGATCATGACCTGAGCCGAAGTTGGATGCTTAAGTGACTGAGCCAGCCAGGCATCCCTCATATATAGCAACATAATTAATATTTGTCCACTGATTTTGTACACTGAGATGTTCCTCAGCTTATTTAATAGTTCTAACAGATTTTTTGTTGTTGTTGATTCCTTGCTGTTTTCTATTTAAATAATCATGTATTTGCAAATAGAAGCAATTCTGCCTTTCTCATCTGTATACCTTTAGTTTTTCTCATAATTTTTTTTTCCTGGTAGGACCTTCAGTACAACTGAATATTATAGACCTCTTGGCCTTTTTCTTCATCTTAAGGAAAACATTCAGTCTTCCATATTGTATATGATGTTAGCTTTAAGCTTTTCATAGATTTCCTTATCAGGTTAAACCACCTTGCAATTCTAGTTTTCTGAATATTCTTATTGGGAATGGATACTGAAACATGTCAAGTGCCTTTTTGCATTTATTTGAAAGTATCATACAGTCTTCTTTATGTGGTTAATATGGTGGATTTCATTGACTTTCAAATATTAACCTTTTATTTCTGGGAAAATCCTTATCTGATTGTGGTGTAGTATCTTTTTATATATGGCTGGATTCAGTTTACCCAGGCTTATTTTATTACTATTTATGGGGTATATTGTTCTATAATTTTCCTTTCTTGTAATATCTTTTTCAAGTCTTGATATTAGGGGTTATGGAGGTCTAATAAAATGGGTACAGAAAGTTTCTTCATTCTGTTTCCCCCCAAAATTTGTGTAAGATTGGTTCATTTATTGCATTACTGATAGAATTCACCAGTGAAGCTTTTTAGACTGAAGTTGTCTTTGTTAATAACAAATTTATATTTTCTAATTCATCATTTCAGCTTTTGTTGGTTGTGTTTTTCAAGGAGTTTCCTATTTATCCAAGTTGTTGAATATTTTGGCATAAGAAGTTCATAATACTCCATTATTCTTTTGTTTCAGTACTTTAAAGATGTTATTCTACTTTCTTCTGACCTACATAGTTTCTGGTAAGAAGTAACTTCTAATTCATATAATTTTTTACTTGGGTATAGTAAGTTGTTTTTCTTCTTCTTTTCGAAGTAATTTTGTTACAATGTGTCTAGGTGTGATTTTCTTTCCTGCATGGGGTTCACTAAAGTTCTTGAACATTTACATTTATTATCTTTCAACTCTGTGGGAAAATTTCAGCCATCATTTTTTCAAATATTTTATCTAAACTTTTCTTATTCTAGGACTTCACTTGCATGTATGTATACCTCCTAATATTGTCTCAAAGTTCATTGAATCTGTTTAATTTTAAAATCTTTTTTCTTTCTGCTACTTAGATTAGATGATGCATACTGATCTGTCGTGAAACTCACTGACTCATCCTTCTGATACCTCCAATTTGCTTTGTAAAGCTCATTTAATGAAACTTTCATTTCACATATTGAATTTTTCAATTCTAAAAGATCTGTTTTGTAATTCTTATAGTTTCTCTTCCTCTGTATCGATAGATTTTTTTTCTGTTTATTCATTATGAGCATAGTTATAATAGATATTTATTTTTTTTAATGTTTATTTATTTATTTATTTATTTATTTTTTTCCAACGTTTATTTATTTTTGGGACAGAGAGAGACAGAGCATGAACGGGGAAGGGGCAGAGAGAGAGGGAGATACAGAATCGGAAACAGGCTCCAGGCTCTGAGCCATCAACCCAGAGCCTGACGCGGGGCTCGAACTCACGGACCGCGAGATCGTGACCTGGCTGAAGTCGGACGCTTAACCGACTGTGCCACCCAGGCGCCCCTGTTTATTTATTTTGAGAGCAGAGCGAGGGAGGGGCAGAGAGAGAGAGAGAGAGAGAGAGAGAGAGAGAGAATCACAGTCTCTGCCCTGTCAGCACAGAGTCAGATGTGGGGCTCGATCTCATGAATACTGAGGTCATGACCTGAGCCGAAATCGAGAGTTGGATGCCTAACTGACTGAGCCACCCAGGCACCCCATTAATAGATCTTTTAAATCTGTGTTGGATAAGTCCAGCATCTGGGTCATTTTAGTGTTAGTCTTCATTGCTTGACTTTATGGGTCATTTATTGACTTTTGGGAATAACTTCTTTATGTCATGAATGACATGTTGTGGAGTGTTTGTAGTCTGTTGTATTTCTCTAAAGAGTTTTTTTTGAATTTTGTTTTGTTTTGCTTTCCTTGGATTCAGATGCCAAATTCTCCTTTCCAAGATTGGATAGTAGCTGAACTCTTTGCTCAGTTCATTTAGTACTAGCTGGGCTGCTTGGAGACTGTGTCTATTTAGTTCCAGTGTCAGCCCAGAGATTTAAGCAGAGTTTAATACATAGGATTTGTCCTCTTCCTTTCTCCTTACTGGAATATTTCTCCTCAGTTTCCATCTGCCATTATCATCCTTTATTTCCTTCTCTGATTTAACAACAGGTAAGTCTTCCAAAATGTAGCCATTCTGCTCTACATCTATTGGAACCTACACTTTGGTAAAAAGCCATAAGAACAGGAAGCTCACACAGTCTTCCAGTTGGTAACTCCCCTCCCATTTTTCCCTGTTTCTGGTCAACCTCTGATGCTTTGCGATTGTTGTTTTTTTATATCTGGAGTTTTTGTGTCTAGAGCTTTATACTGTGAGAAGGTTGGTTCAAAACAAACTACTCACATTACAGGAAGTGCAATTCCCTGTATTTTCCTTTCGATTTGTGTCACAACTGTAGTGATACTTTCTCTTTCATTTTTTATATTTGTAATTAGTGTTTTTCCTCTTTTCTATTAGTTTTGCAAAGGTTCTATTAGTTTTATCAATTTTCAAAAAGTCAGCTTTTGGCATTCTTAACTCTTTTTCATGTCTGATTTTTGTTTTCTTCATTTCTGCTCTTATATTAATTTTTTCCTTCCTCTTACTTTGGGCTTGATTTGCTAATCACTTTCTGTCATCTTATGGCAGAAACTGAGATTATTATTTTTAAACCCTTCTTCATTTTTACCATAAGCATTTAAAGATGTAAATATCCATCTAAGCTCTAATTTAGCAACATTCCACAAATTGTGAAATACTGTATTTGCATTGTCATTCAGTTTGAAATATTTTTGAAATTTTTGAAATTTCTTTTTTGACACATGAACTATTTAGAAGGGTATTGTTGATTTCTAATTTAATTCCTTTATGCTTAGATAACATACTCTGTATAACTTTATCCTTTAAAATTTAATGAAAGTTGTATTACAGCCTAATATGTGGTATATCTTGATGAACATTCTGTGTGCACTTGGAAAAAAAATGTGTATTTTACAATTTGAGGGGTAATATTTTCTAAATTTAAATACTAATTGGATCAAGGTGTTTGTATCATTTGAAATAGTGTTACTAGGTATTTTGCCATTATTATTGTTATATGTACATGATATATTTACTCTTATTATTATGAAGTTTTCCTCTATATCTGTGATAAGCTTTATTTTATTTTATCTTATTTTATTGAGGTCTATTTTATATTAATATGGTCACAACAACTCTCTTATGCTTACTGTTTGTGTGATTCTTTCTGTTCTATTCTTTATACTGTTTGTGTGATTTTTTCATTCTGTTCTTTATACTTGCAACCTGTTACTTTTATTTCCAGTGCATCTCTTAAATACATCATATAGTTGGGTATTTTTTTAATCTAATGTGACATTATCTATATTTTAGTCATGAATGCTGAGTCTATTACATTTATTTAATTATTGGTATGGTTGAATTTAGGTCTCCCATTGCGCTCTTGGTTTACTGTTGGTCATATGTGTGCTTTGTCTCTGAGATTCTTTTCCTTCCTTATTTTGTGTTAGTTGAATATTCAGCATATTATATTGATTCCTCCATTGGAATTTTAGTTCTGCCAGTTTATTGTTTAGTGTTTGCTTTAGGGATTACCATATGCACTTTAAATTACTAAAATCTACTTAAAGTTAATATTATACTCCTTCTTGTTAAAGGAAACTTGTAAAAATAGACTAGCATTTACCCTCTACTTTGTGAACCTTAATTTGTTTACCTTCGTGTAGATTATAAAAAGTTTCGGTCTTTGTTCAGATGCTACAAATTATTTGGAACCATTTTTCATCTTTTGAATCTTGCTTTTAAGCTTTATTAGAATGTGTCTGTATCAATTTTTATTCTAGGGATTAGTTAGCCCCATTATTAAGGTGCGACCTCTCTGAGGACCCTATCAAATACCTTGTGTATTATGTAGTTTCTCTACTCTGATGGCAATGCTGTATTCATCCATGTGCAAGCTCCGGCAGTTATTCAGCCTTCTACTTTCTGGTGGTTCTTTCACTGACTTGATGGTGTTTTACTCCATGAGTATGCAGATTAATACTCAGCCAAAGACTATATCCCTCTGCAGATCTCCTGAACATTCTCTTTGTACAGCACCTTCCTGTGTGGTACTAGCCTTGAAAAGACTAGTGTCTGTGGCCTCCCTATATGTCAGTCTGTATCTGAATAACTCAGCAAGCCTACCAGCTCCCGCTTGGATTACCTCTCACTGTGCTATAGCCTAGCAACTTCGTGTAAGCAGTAAGCTGGAGTAATTGTAGGGCTCACCTAACTTTTTCTTCTCTTTTCTCTGCGTAATCTTGTGATATCTTTTATTCAACATCTGAACACAGTTGTTTCATATGTTTTGTCCATTTTTCCAACTATGAATGACAGGAGGGCAGTTTTTGTCCCAATTCATCCCCCATGAGCAGAAGCAGAAGCTTTTGAAAAGACAGTTTTTATGATCATGATTACAACAGGATTTTTTTGGTTGGGTTCAGGTTGAATGAAATTCTAGATACAGTTTTACTTTAGGTCATTTCTGCTCTTAAGTTTGACAGATATCCAACTTACAGGTTTAGTATGACTTAACCTGGTCCATTCTCATCACTATTAGAATCTTCCAAGATTCATATAAATTACTGGATTTTTACAAGCTCCTAGTTACAGTTGCATTATTATTCTAGGAACCCACTCCCTAGTACTCATTTTACCTTTTTCACATTTTTGTCAAAGTAATTATTTATTTCTTAAGTGGTTTGGAAATTTTTGAAAATACTTTTTTACAGTGAATTGTATCACTTAGTCAAGTCATAGTACTTCCTTTTTCTTTCCTTTTTTTTTTTTTGATTACATAGATTTCAGCAAAATTGGGGTATCATTTAATACCATTATCAGATTTTTCTGGGTATCAATGCCATTGTCTTTGTTTGCTATGTGTTGAATATAATTATCTACTTACCTTCTGATCATGTAGTTCTTAAGGAGGCAGGATCTGCTTTCTTTTCTTTTTATCCTGTGTGTGGTTCCATGCTTTGATTTGGTTCAAACGTGTTTGCCCGCCTCCACCAATCCCATCTCTCAGTTGTCAACATGGCCTGCCTCTGTAAGTAAATCATGGAGTTGATGTGCTTGTTTTCAGTAATTGAAAATTTTCTATTTGGGGTCAGTATCATCATGGAAAATCATTCATTAAAAATACATCTTGTTACAGGTACTTCTGATTTGGGTACTGAGAAATTTTATTTTGCCACAGTGGTTCTATGTGGTTTCATGTTAAGACTTAGGCTGCTCTTTGATTGGTTTGCATTTAGTAGGCTGGCCTGTGAATGCCCTTCAGAATTGGTTATATCTTAAAATGTTTACATTTGGGCTTCTAAAGGTAATATTTTTTTCCATTTATGAGTGCCTTTATAAAAGAGAAAACTTTTTTTTTAGCTCAACAGAAGTCTAAACAAGGTAAACTAGTATTTAATAGAGAAGAAAAATGTTAAGTTAATGAGCATATGAGGATACTCAGGTTTCATCCTTCAAGTTATGTAGTTTGGGAATGTTTTTCTCATGACAGAGATTATTTGGGAGACATTTTACATACTGCCCCAAGAAGTGTCTTGGTAGCTTTGGGTTTGTTATTATACCATTTATAATGTTTGCATAGTATTGCAGTTTTATTGGTATACTTTACTATATTTAACAGATTGATTGCTGGACATTTAGCTTATTCCCATTTTTATTCTTATACCTTTTATGTGACTTATTTGGGAAGAATATCCTTTTGTCATGTCCCTTCTTCCACCCCATGATGAGATGAGCACCTCATCTGATATTTTTGCACTTTTATCTCTTTCTTTTAGTCTGCAATGTTACCTGCTGAAACCATTTGCCCCTATTACAAATTATTTACTTTTTAAGTGTTATTTAGTACAGGTGTTTTGATCACTCTTGGTTTAAAGTGTATGTATATTTGGATGTAGAAGCTTTGTTATAGTGGAAGAAACTATACCAAGCCTTGGAACATAATTCTTAGCCTTGTTTTTTAGGAGAAATAGTGCTGTCTCCATGTCAAGAAGTAATGACGGGGTGCCTGGGTGGCTCAGTCAGTTGGGCATCTGACTTTGGCCTAGGTCGTGATCTCGTGGTTCGCGAATTCGAGCCCCATGTTGGGCTCTGTGCTGACAGCTCGAAGCCTGGAGTCTGCTTTGGATTCTGTGTTTCCCTCTCTCTCTCTCTAACCCTCCCCTGCTCACACTCTTTCTCTCTCTCAAAAATAAATAATAAAATTGTTTTAAATATCTGAAAAAAAAGTAATGACATTTATGACCAAGTTCCTTTTATCTTTCCACTTCTAAGTACCCATGAGTCAGAGAAGAGATTCAAGTGGAAATTACAAAGTATTTTGAACTTAATGAAAACAAAAACCCAACATATTAAAATTACTTGGAAAACATATTAAAATTACTAAAGCAGTACTTAGAAGTTTTTAGGACTGAACACCTACATTAGAAAAGAAGGAAAGTTTCAAACTAATAACCTCAGCTTTCACCTTGAGAAAGTAGAAAAAGAAAAACAAATGAAATATGAAGTGTTCAGGAAAAGAATATAATAAAGATCAGTTAAGTCAATGAAACATAAAACCAAAAAACAATAGAGAAAAATTTACAAAGCCAATCTGGTTCTTTGAAAAGGTAATAAAATTGATAAAACTCTAGGCATACTGATGATCAGGCAAAAAAAGAGAAGACAAATAACCAAATCAGGAACGAGATCTCATTTCTACAGATTTTATGTTAAAGGAACAATAAGAACAACTCCAGGTATATAAATATGACAACTTATGCATTCTTGTACACTAACAATGAAGCAACAGAAAGACAAATAAAGAAACTGATCCCATTCACAATTGCACCAAGAAGCATAAAATACCTAGGAATAAATCTAACCAAAGATGTAAAGGATCTGTATGCTGAAAACTATAGAAAGCTTATGAAGGAAATTGAAGAAGATTTAAAGAAATGGAAAGACATTCCCTGCTCATGGATTAGAAAAATAAATATTGTCAAAATGTCAATACTACCCAAAGCTATCTACACATTCAATGCAATCCCAATCAAAATTGCACCAGCATTCTTCTCGAAACTAGAACAAGCAATCCTAGAATTCATATGGAACCACAAAAGGCCCCGAATAGCCAAAGTAATTTTGAAGAAGAAGACCAAAGCAGGAGGCATCACAATCCCAGACTTTAGCCTCTACTACAAAGCTGTCATCATCAAGACAACATGGTATTGGCACAAAAACAGACACATAGACCAATGGAATAGAATAGAAACCCCAGAACTAGACCCACAAACGTATGGCCAACTCATCTTTGACAAAGCAGGAAAGAACATCCAATGGAAAAAAGACAGCCTCTTTAACAAATGGTGCTGGGAGAACTGGACAGCAACATGCAGAAGGTTGAAACTAGACCACTTTCTCACACCATTCACAAAAATAAACTCAAAATGGATAAAGGACCTAAATGTGAGACAGGAAACCATCAAAACCTTAGAGGAGAAAGCAGGAAAAGACCTCTCTGACCTCAGCCGTAGCAATCTCTTACTCGACACATCCCCAAAGGCAAGGGAATTAAAAGCAAAAGTGAACTACTGGGAACTTATGAAGATAAAAAGCTTCTGCACAGCAAAGGAAACAACCAACAAAACTAAAAGGCAACCAACGGAATGGGAAAAGATATTTGCAAATGACATATCAGACAAAGGGCTAGTATCCAAAATCTATAAAGAGCTCACCAGACTCCACACCCGAAAAACAAATAACCCAGTGAAGAAATGGGCAGAAAACATGAATAGACACTTCTCTAAAGAAGACATCCGGATGGCCAACAGGCACATGAAAAGATGTTCAGCGTCGCTCCTTATCAGGGAAATACAAATCAAAACCACACTCAGGTATCACCTCACGCCAGTCAGAGTGGCCAAAATGAACAAATCAGGAGACTCTAGATGCTGGAGAGGATGTGGAGAAACGGGAACCCTCTTGCACTGTTGGTGGGAATGCAAATTGGTGCAGCCGCTCTGGAAAGCAGTGTGGAGGTTCCTCAGAAAATTAAAAATAGACCTACCCTATGACCCAGCAATAGCACTGCTAGGAATTTATCTAAGGGATACAGGAGTACTGATGCATAGGGCCACTTGTACCCCAATGTTCATAGCAGCACTCTCAACAATAGCCAAATTATGGAAAGAGCCTAAATGTCTATCAACTGATGAATGGATAAAGAAATTGTGGTTTATATACACAATGGAATATTATGTGGCAATGAGAAAAAATGAAATATGGCCTTTTGTAGCAACGTGGATGGAACTGGAGAGTGTGATGCTAAGTGAAATAAGCCATACAGAGAAAGACAGATACCATATGGTTTCACTCTTATGTGGATCCTGAGAAACTTAACAGGAACCCATGGGGGAGGGGAAGGAAAAAAAAAAAAAAGAGGTTAGAATGGGAGAGAGCCAAAGCATAAGAGACTGTTAAAAACTGAGAACAAACTGAGGGTTGATGGGGGGTGGGAGGGAGGAGAGGGTGGGTGATGGGTATTGAGGAGGGCACCTTTTGGGATGAGCACTGGGTGTTGTATGGAAACCAATTTGTCAATAAATTTCACAAAATAAATAAATAAATAAATAAATAAATAAATAAATAAATAATAAAAAAAATAAAAAAAATATGACAACTTAAATGAAAGGGATAGATTTTTTTGAAAGACATAGACTACCAAAGCTCACTCTGGAAGAAATAGGTATTTGAGTAGCTATATATGTATTTTTAAACTTGAATTTGTAGTTAAAAGCTGTTATGGAACATCCTAGTAAAAGTCCTATTAATGCAGTAAGACCAAAAAAAAAAAAAAAAAAAAGGAATTGAAGGTACATATTGGGAAAGAAAGAATAAAGCTGTCTTTGTTCACAGCTGACACAACTGTCTCTGTAGAAAATCCTAAAGAATAACCAAAACCTCCTGGAACCTAGTAAATAATCCTGTCAAGGTTGCAGAATACAAGGTTAATATACAAAAGTTAGTTGCTTTCCTGTATACTAGGGATGAGAAACTGAATTTGAAATTAAAGACACAATATCATTTACATTCACAGCAACAGAGAGAGAAGAAGGGAGATACAGAACTAGGTGTAAGTCTAGCAAAATATGAGTAAGATCTGTATGAGGAAAACTATAAAACTCTGGTGAATGAAATCAAAGGATTAAATAAATGGAGAGATAGTCTGTGTTCATGGATATGAAGACTTAATATTTTGAAGTTGTCAGTTCTTCTTAGTTTGATCTGTAGATTTAATGCCATCCCAATCAGAACCCCAGCAAGTTACTTGTCGTTATTGGTAAGCTGATTATAAGCTTTATATGAAAAGCCAAAGAGCCAGAAGGGCCAACAAAATAATGAACAAGGACAAAGTAGGAGAGATGATGCTACCCAACTTCAAGACTTACAGTGAAGTTACAGTAATGAAGACAGTGCAATATTGGTAAAAAGAAAAATAGATCAGTAAAACTTGATTAGAGAGCCCAGAAATAGACCCACACAAATATAGTGAACTGATCTTTGAGAAAGGAGCAAATATAATTCAATGGAGAAAGGATACTCTTTTCAACAAATGGCACTGGAATAACTGGATAATCCACATGCAATAATCCACATACAAAACAATGAATCTAGACACAGACTTTACACTTTCCTAAAAATTAACTGCAAATGGATCATAGACCTCAATATAAGATGCTAAACTATAACACTTCTAGAAGAGAGGAGAAAGTCTAGGTAACCTTGGGTTTGGTAGTGATTTTTGAGATAGAACACCAATAGCACAATCCATGAAAGAAAAATTAATAAGTAGGATTTTATTAAAATGGAAAAGTTCTCTGGGGCGCCTGGGTGGCGCAGTCGGTTAAGCATCCGACTTCAGCCAGGTCACGATCTCGCGGTCCGGGAGTTCGAGCCCCGCGTCAGGCTCTGGGCTGATGGCTCAGAGCCTGGAGCCTGTTTCCGATTCTGTGTCTCCCTCTCTCTCTGCCCCTCCCCCGTTCATGCTCTGTCTCTCTCTGTCCCAAAAATAAATAAACATTAAAATGGAAAAGTTCTCTATGCAAAACACTTAGGAGAAGGAAGAGCTAGGCCATAGACTGGGAGAAAAATCTTTGCAAAACACATTTTCTGGTAGGGGACTTATATCCAAAATATACAAAGAACTCTTAAAACTCAATAATAAGAAAACTAACAGCCCAATTCTTTAAAAATGAGCAAAAGATATGAACAGACACCTCACCAAAGATGATAATACTGATGGCAAATAAGCATATGGAAAGATGCTCAATATAACATGTTACTAGGGAATTGCAGGTTGAAACAACAATGAGATGCTGCTGTACACATTTTAATGACTAAAATAAAAAACACGGACAATGCTGTATGCTGATGAGGGTGTGGAGCAACAGGAACTCTAATTTGCCGGTGGAGCGCAAACTGGTGCAGCCACTTTGGAAAACAGTTTGGCAGGTTCTTAAAAAGCTAAACAGTCTTAAAATATGATTCAACAATCCTACCGCTTGCTATTTATCCAAATGCACTGAGAATATATCTGTACAAAAACCTGTGCACAAATGTTTATAACAGCTTTATTCATAATTGCCACAATCTGAAAGCAATGAAGATGTCCTTTAATAGGTGAATGGATAAACAAATTGTCATGCATCCATACTGTGGAATATTATTCAGTGATAAAGGAGCTATCAGGCCTTAGACATTGAGGAACTTTAAATAAATACTGCTAAGTGAGAAGGCAATCTGTAGAGGCTTCATATTGTCTGATTCCAAGTACATGAGTTCTGGAAAAGGCAAAACTATAGAGATAGTAAAAAGATTTGTGGTTGCCAGCAGACTTGGAGTGAGGGAAAGAGGAGAAGGTGAATAGGTAGAGCAAAGGGGATTTTTAAAAATCTTTATTTATTTATTTTGAGAGAGAGAGAGAGCAGGGGAAAGGCAGAGAGAGAAGGAGAGAGAGAATTCCAAGCAGGGTCCACATTGTCAGTGCAGAGCCCGATGCGGGACTTGAACTCACAAACCATGAGATCCTGACCTGAGCCAAAATCAAGAGATGCATGCTTAGCTGACTGAGCCACTAGGTGCTCTGAGCACATTTTTAGGGCAGTGAAAGAATTCTGTATGATATTGTAATGGTGGGTACTTGATGTTATGCATTTGTCAAATCCCACAGACAACACAGAGTGAACCCTAATGTAAACTATCAACCTTAGTGATAATGTTTCAAGATTCACTCATGAATTGTAAAAACTGTACCACACTAGTGCATGTTATTAACAATAGGGAGAGATGTTGGGGGGCAATGCTATACAGGAGCTCTCTATGCTTTATGCTCAAATTTTCTATAAATGTAAAATTGCTCTAACAAATAAAGTCTGTTAATTAAGGGGGAAACAAAAAACTTTCCTCAAAGAAAATTTCAACCCCAGATGGCTCCATTGGTGAATAATGCCAAGCATTTAAGTAAAAATAATACTGGTCTTCACTGATGGTCCCCAGTGTCACACTGAGTTGGGGCTCCCCAGGACTATCTCCAGGGATAGTGATTAGCTAGAAGGATCCACAGGACTCAGAAATCATTTTACTCATAGCTACATTTTTTTTTTTAACAACAAAAGGATATGCAGCAAAATCAACAAAAGAGAAAGAGGTCCTATAGACAAAGTATGGAAAAAAACAGGTATCAGTTTCCAAGAGTCCTCACCCATTGGTGTCCCAGAGGATGCACTTAACTTACCAGCAGTGAATTACAGCAATACATGTAAATGTTGTCTAACAGAGAAACTTTCTTGAGCCTAATAATTGAGGGTTTTTACTAGGGATCAGTCACATACTGCCTGCATGGCCAACTATAGTTACCAAAAGCAGGTGTTCACCTTGCTTGCACAAAGTATGTAGACAGATAGATTGGTAAGTGCAGTTCACATGTGCAAAACAGTTTTTATTGGTACATTCTAAGATTTCAGTTCCCAAGAGCTAGCTAAGGGCCAGTCAGAAAATCAGGCTCTTCTGGAAATGTGCGAGTTTTAAGTGAATCAGGCCTCCATCTTGCACATAGTCCTACACAAACTGTTTCTGAAAATTGAAAAGGAACAGATAACTCATTACGTGCATTTCCTAATAGCAAAACCTGTCAAAGATACTACAAGAAAAATAAATTGCAATCCAGTATCCCTTGTTAATATAGATGCAGTAATTCTCAACAGAATATTTGCAAATCAAATCCAAAAATATAAAAGTCCATCATATATCACGACCAAAATTTTTCTAAAATGCAAGATTGGTTTAACATTCAAAATCAGTTAGTGTAATTCACCATATTAACTGATACAAAAAAAAACTATGCGATTATCTCAAAAGATGAAAAACAATGACAAAATGTAATATCCCCTCCTTACAACTTTCTCTAGCAACCAGAAATAGAATAGAATTTCATCAACCTGTTTTAGGGCATTTACAAAGTATTTACCCTCATGCTTAAATAGGAAGATTATACTTTTCCACTTAAAATTTGAAGCAAGATTACAAGTTAGAAGTAGAAGTCTAGGGGCACCTGGGTGGCTCAGTTGGTTAAGCATCCAACTCTTGATTTCAGCTCAGATCATGATCTCATGGTTCATGAGTTCAAGCCTCACATCAGGCTCCATGCTGACAGTGTGGAGCCTGCTTGGGATTCTCTCTCTCTCCCTCCTCTCTCTCTCTCCACCCCACCGCCACTCATGTTCTCTTTCTCTCAAAATAAATAAAAAAAAACTTTTAGAAGTATAACTCTAAATCATTTTAGGCTGATTTTAGGCTGATTTAGGATTCTTTATTTTCATACATGTATAGAACTTTAATAGTTCAGTGCAACAAATCTTTTTTTTTTTTTTTTTTTTTTTTTTTTGTGGGACACTTTTATTACCCCTATGGAATTTTTTCTGTTGTTTTGTTGTCATTTATTTTATTTTATTTCTAAATTATAAAATGCCCATCACATAATTCTTAAGTTGTTTAGTTTGATTTAAGAGGAGAGATAGTGCATGATTACTAGCAGTAGGGGATTATAGTGTTTTGAGTAAAAGTGAACCATGTGTAACATTATTCTACCTGGTTTCAAAATGTTTAAAACCTTTTTTTTCCTTGTAGGTATTGGTCCCCTGAAGAGGCAGGGACTCAGGACAAGGCTCAGGTAGTTTCTTGGATAAGTTAAATAAGGTTTAGATGTGCTCATTTTGACTTGCATATAGGTCTTTCAGAATATGAATTTGCTTATAAGGCTTAGGTAAAAAGTCACAGTTGTATGTATATTATTGACAGAAGTCAAAGAATAATGTTAATTGATAATCTCTACTGTTTATTATATAACACATATTTTGCAAACTGTTTTTGAGTGCTAGCTTTATACTAGTCACTGGCTTACACACTGTATGGGGGAACAAAACAAATATTTATGATGCGGAATGATAAGTGTATGATAGAGATATTTGTAGGGTAAGAGTTCAGAGCACAGAGGAGAGGTTAACCAAGGATCAAGGAAGACTTCTCAGAGGAAGTGACTTTAGCTCTGAATCATAAACCACAGAAGAATTAATCAAGTACTGAAGGCAAATAAGGGAGTGCCAGACAAAAGGGAAAGCACGTGAAAAAGCATCAAGATATAAAACATTGTTCAGAGAACAGTCTAGGTAGATACTTCCAGGTAGCACCTCATGCACAATGGCTGTCCTAATAAGTAATAAATTTGTTATTACAAAATTGTGACTTCCTCTTTGTGAATCAGTGGCTTGGACAGCATTTAATAGATAACAGGTCCTCGGTAAATATTTCTTGAAAGAATGACCACAATATGATAAATGGTAACTTTTTTTTTCCTTATGTATAAGCTGTTGTAGGAGTTGATGGGGGCAAAGAAGACTTTATATAAAATAGTCATGAGTTGAGACTTGAAAGATGAATAGAAAATTCATTTACGTGACCCTTTTGTGCCCACCTTATATTAAACAATAGCTTTAGCATAAATTAGTCAAATCAGGGAGAGGAGATAACTCTTTCTTATAGAAGAATTTAAAGTAATAAATGTAGATATGCATGCCAGTGAGTAAAGGGTAAAGAAAGGAACATTCTAGACAGGGGGACATATTTCAAGATGCAGAGAGCATAGAGCTGCATTGTTTAATATGGTAGCCACTAGCGACTACATGTGACATTTTAAATTTAAATTTAAATTAATTAGAATTGAATGAAATAAAAACTTTAGTACCTTAGTCACATTTGCCAACTTTTAAGTTCCCAATTACCCACCTATGACTGGTATCGTATAGAATGGGCATAGAACATTTACATCATCACAGAAAGTTCTGTTGGACAACACTGTCATAATGTGTTTAGGAAACTTCAGAAATCTGATTTACTGCGAGTGTAGGTTGTGGTGTTGACATGGAAGTTGCAAAGGCCAGGTGGAAGGAAATGATGCTGCAAGAGTAAGCTTAGTTCAAATCATGGCAAAGAGGTTGGACTCACCCTGTGAGATTTGAGCCGGCTGCGGTTGGGGAGTGGGGGTAAGGAGTGTTTAGTTTTGATTGTTGAAGATAGGGGCTGATGAATTGATCTGATTAGTGTTTTTAAAGAATCTTTGTAGCAGCAAGACAAAAAGTAGATTGAAAGGGTGAAATTAGTGTTCAGAAGCTTATTGTATAGTAGATCAGCAGTCCAGATGAGAAAGATGCTGAAGACTGAGCTAAATCAGAGGTCATGAGGATAGAATGAAGGCAGACTTGAAAGGCAGACTAGATGGCTGTCATTTCTGGATTGGTCATTTAAGTAGATGGTATAGGACATAAACAGGGAAACACAGGTTTTAAAAAGAGAAAAGGATTGTGACTGGTTTTGGCTACATTCGCTTTGGAGATAGGCTCAATTTAATAGAGTCTGGAGGTGAGAATAAAATTCAGGACCAAATATGTGTTTCTGGGAATCGCCGGAGTATAATTGGTTTGTGAAGCTTAAAGTTTGGATGAGATTGCCCAGGAAAAATGTGTAACACAGAAAGAGAAAAACTACAGACAGACCCTAACATTTATGAAGTGTAGAAAGATAGGGCCTTAGAAGGAGGAGGAGGAGAAAGAATAGCTAGGAAAAAAGGAATAGTATTAGTAAAGAATTGTGCCAAAAGAGCTGAAGGAAGATAGTACTTCAAGGAAGTCACAGATCCGGAGAAGTCATATAAGAGGATCATAAAGTACATATTGGATTTGTGGAACAGAAGTCATTGGGAACCTTTAGGAACTGCGATTTGCTGAACTACCAGGTGAATTCAGACCTTCATTTGTGTTGAATCTGTAAAGGGTCCTCGGGAGTGCCAGAACTGATATGGCCTTCAGTCATGTCAGTGACCCTTACTTATTTGTAAATGATAACACACCATGGTGTTTTTATTATTATGAAAGTCAAGTGAGAGAATAAGAGAAAAATATTTTTTTAATCTAAAGTTTTTCTTCAAGTTTAGAGACTTATGGTTACTTTTAAGTGAAATCTATAAGCAAACAGGAGAGAGGATTTTAAAGACAAAAGACATAAAGACATATCTTGGTAGAATATTGGGATTACAGAGGACACATTACAGTTGTATGAACAGTGGAGGTATGAGCCAAGAAAGAGGAGGAGCTGGGCCAGATGAGGGAAAGAAATAGAATACTGTGTTTTATAGGCCATTGGTTACATACCTTCTTCCTGCGTAGATCTAGAATACATTAAATAAGTTTGGGGCCTTTTTTGTACTGCACAAATAGATCTCTGTTCCTTAGATGTGTTCAAACTAATTAATGAGGTGAGCTCCCTGCTCAAGGGGTTCAGTTTCATGGGAGCTGATTGGATGGGGGACAGATTATCTGGAAAATGAGAAATTATTTATAGCCTAACCAAGAATAATTGGAAAGTCTTTTAACATATCTGGTTATCATGTCTTCCATGGCCCCTAGAGATGTTATTTCTAATAGCAGATGACAGTACCAGGCATCTTTGTGTTACTAATAGGAAAGGAGAACATTAATTTCACTCATTTTGTTTTCTTCCTTCCATACCACTCACCTTCTACCTCAGAGGGAGATAGGAGGAGAGGGATGGAGAGAGAGACAGACAGAGATAGAGACAGAGAGAGAGAGAGAGAGAGAGAGAGAGAGAGAGAGAGAGAGACACTTTGGTTGAACATGCGAAGACCAAGTCCTGTTCCACGTTCCTCCATTCACAGTATACCTTGGATGAACTTTGCTTCTTTTCCTAAGGTTACTTTTATGCAGATACGTTGGGCAAAATTGTTTACTCAACTGAGATGCTTTAAATTTGTTTCTTTTCAGTCAAGGGGGGCTGAAGAGTGGGCTAGGGACTTGTTTATTGTCTTTGAGAGAGTGAAATCTCAGCAACAAACATTTACGTGACCCTTTTGTGTCCACCTAATATTAAACAACAGCATCAACATAAATTAGTTAAATCAGGGAGAAGAGACAACTCTTTCTTATGGAAGAAATTCAAGTAATAAACATACATATTTATCCTTTCAGAAGATGGAGTTTCACTCTCAATCTGTACTCCTGAGAGTGGGCCATATTTAGTTATTTACACTAAAAGAATAGCATGTGGAGAGGGAAAGATAATGACTTTACAGCAGAGAAACCTGGTACACACCACCTTCACCGAGTGATCAGGCTTCGTGTCAGCGGTGTCTTGTGGCTGTCACGTGCCCCTGCTGTGAGGAGATGACAGTGGCACCTCCGTGGTGTTCTCTTCAAAAATCCACAGCCCGCTCTAGGCCTGAGAAAAACACCAGGCAAGCTTAAGTGGAGAAGCATGCTACAAAAATACTGGACGGTATTCCTCTAAATTATCAAGGTCATGAATAACAAGGAAAGACTGAGAAAGCGTCACAGGCCAGAGGACACTGACAGAGTAACTGAATGCGCTGCCAGCTGGATTGTGAAACAGAAAAGGGACCGTAATGGAAAATTCGTGAAATCTGAACCAAGTCTGGAGTGGGGTTAATAGCAGCGTAACGACGTTGGTGTCCTGGGTGTGACAAATGTACCATTGGAATGTAAAGTATTAACAATAGGGAAAGCTGGATGAGAGGTCTGTGGGAGCTCTCTGTAGTAGCTTTGCAACTTCTCTGTAAATCTGAAGTTATTCTAAAATAAAACACTTATTAAAAATAAATTAATTAATCATAACACTGTGACAAAACTGTAGCCTGGAGACTGCCTGCTGTGAGCAGAGACCATTTAGAAGTAGTAATAACTTTTTCTGTAATGTGATTATGTTCACTGTGCTTTAAGGAGAGAAAGGAGAGAAGTGGTTCTCAGTGGGAGTGCCCTCGTAAGAACAATAGGTGTAATTCAGCACAAAAATATATTCACCTGATACAGTTAGATTTTTTGTTGCTTAGAAATATCTAATTCAGAAAGAGTTGTAAAAACGACATACCATGCACTGCCAACCCAGTAGTGCCAGAGGAAGTTTCTATTCTTACAGTGGTGTTGCTTTCTCTTTTAGGAGCACAGATGGGGCAGGCCGAGTATGGTGATGGAGGTGGCGTGTTAATTATTGTTGTTTGTGGTACCCTAATGCGATGGAAATAAAAGTCTTGACCAAAACAGAAGGGCGTAGGGATTAAGAGTAGGGACCATGGTGCCACACTCCTGGTTTGAACCCTGGTCCCACAGATTCTAACTGTGTGATCCTGAGCAATATACTTAACCTCTTTGTGTCTCAGCTTCTTCATCTGTAAAATAAAATGTTAATTGTATTTCATAAGGTTTTTGTGATACTTAGGAACAGTGCCTCACATGTAACAAGTGCTCAGTAAGTGTTAGTTATACCTGTTTTTATTATTTGTAATTATCAGGTGACAAATGTGAAATTGTTGCTATTGTAATATGCTTTTGTTTCAGTACTTTAAAAAATGTTTTTGCTTTTTTTCCTGCTGTCTTTAAGATTTTCTCTTTGGCTTTCGCTTTCAGCAGTTTGACTATGATAAGTCTAGGAGTGTGTGTGTGTGTGTGTGTGTGTGTGTGTGTGTGTGTGTGTCCTGCTTGGAGTTCTTTGAGCTTCTTTGCCCATGGTTTGCTGTATTTCATTAATTTTGCAAAATTCTTACTTGTTTTCTCTTCGGATATTCCTTCCATCTCCCTTCTCTCTCTTAATCTCTCTCTGGGATTCTGATCATACATGTTTGATGTGGCTCTACAGATAGGGGATGCTTTGTTCTTTTTATCTTCTTTGTGTTTCATTTCAGATAATTTCTGCTGCCTTATTTTCAAGTTGCTTGTTTCCTGTGCTGTATCCAGTCTGTTGGTAAGGTCATCAAAAGGGATTCTTTATTTCTTACTTAGACACTGTGTTTAGTTAAAGGACAGTAGAGACTGAGATAAATAGTATTTACGTCGGACTTGGGCACCTCTCTCCTCTGTCAGGCAGGCAACTAGTGTGCACTTTGAGTCATTCTCACCAGTAGTTGAATTGGATGTGGGTTTTATTTTTACTGTAGTTCTCCTTGCTGCACCACACTCTTCAGTGTCTCCAGTGGTGGCCTTCTGCTACCTTGTACTTGGTGTGGATTCTGGGGTACTGGCAGGCTTTTCCTAGTGTTCCTAGTCCCTGGGAATGTTTCCTGACCTTCTTTCTCATAGAAGCTTCTAGCTTTTGCTTTCCATGAGAGAAGGATCCAAGAAGTGAGCAGTTTGCACCACTAATGGGATTCTCTTAGGTCTCTAGCTCTGTTATTATTTCTTATAAGTGAGTTAGTGCCTACTCTTCTTGTCTCTGATGTTCCCAGAAATGTGTAAACTATCACACTAGCCCACACGCAGGCTTTAATAATTTGCTACAATTGTTAGGTGTTTTCTTCTTCGCTGCCTTTTATGATGACCACTGCTTCCTCTGGGCTCTGTGTCTCTGTATCCTGTGTATCCTGTGTGTATCCTCTGTATCCTGTGTATCCTGTGTCTCCTTAGAGAGGTTTGTTACCTCTTAGAATTCAGTTCACCTGATTGTCTTGTGACCTAAACTTTTATGGGCCCACAAAAGCTATATCCTAGAGATTGTCTGGCTCTTTCTCATTGTTAGTGTGGGAGTGACATTCTCTAGAGACTTTCTACATTCTAGGCAGGGTGGATCTCCCTTCTAACCGTGATGTATCTTTTACACATGAGTTAAATAGTTCTAAGAAGAAATAATCCCCTGTAGAACTGCCTTTTCTCATTGTGAATCTAATAGTATTAGTTTAAAAATAATTTAAAGTAGGGGTGCCTGCCTGGGTGGCTCAGTCGGTTAAGCTTCTGACTTCAGCTCAGATCATGATCTCACAGTTCGTGAGTTCGAGCCCCACGTCAGGCTCTGTGCTGACAGCTCAGAGCCTGGAGCCTGCTTCAGATTCTGTGCCTCCCTCTCTCTCTGCCCCTCCCCCGCTCACACTCTGTCTGTCTGTCTCTCTCTCTCTCACAAATAAATAAACATTAAAAAAATTTTTTTAAATTAAAGTAGTGGTAGTTTTAACAACCATTTAAACTAGTAGTTTTATTTTATTTTATTTTTTTTTTAATTTTTTTTTTCAACGTTTATTTATTTTTGGGACAGAGAGAGACAGAGCATGAACGGGGGAGGGGCAGAGAGAAAGGGAGACACAGAATCGGAAACAGGCTCCAGGCTCTGAGCCATCAGCCCAGAGCCCGACGCGGGGCTCGAACTCAGGGACCGTGAGATCGTGACCTGGCTGAAGTCGGACGCTTAACCGACTGCGCCACCCAGGCGCCCCTAAACTAGTAGTTTTAAAAATAATTTAAAAAATAAAAGCAGCAATGCTGAAATGAGTGGAACATATTCTTTAATAGGCATTTTGCATACCACAGAGAGATGGTATAAAGTGTGCTGTGTGATGTAGTTAGTTGTGCATCAAGATGCTTTGATTCTATAGTGTTAGAAAAATGGGTCTCCTGCCGTGCTCGGCACTTAGTTGTAGAATCCACTTTCTAATTAGCGTTCTACTTTTGGATTAAATCAGATCAAAGCAATGGCGACTCATTTTTGTCTTAATTCTTTTTCTACTTTAAATACAAGATGAATAAAGAGTATGCCATTCAAAATTAATCAGAATATTATGGTGTAGCTTAGATGCTATAACAATTCCACATAATTCCATAGCAACTCACAATAATTGTGAGTGTTAAAGTAAAAAAAAAAAAAAAAAAAGAAAAAAAAATGTCCCAGGACAGTGCCCTACACTTTGCCATAGTTACCAGGCTCTGCTGCATAATAATGTCTTTATGTTTATGCCATTTAGTATATTTCTCCATTGGTAGCATTTATCCCCCAAGTTAGGGCTATCATGGAGGTTAGTACCATGGATTTCTCTTCCTTTGACCCAACATTTGAAAAAACAAATGGGCAAAATCTCCAAACAATAAAGAAGTCTTCAAGGAGGAGTTGTATTTACGAAGATAGTTCAAGGCATCCTGACCTTTGTCTTTGCAAGTGGTGAGGATTTCTCATTCTAGTTGCCTCACTCTTGAGATAACTGCCCTAGCACATATTTGAAGATTTGTTTTTTTCTGACTTTTAGAATTGTGCAATATTAATTTATTTTCCAGCTTTTATTTTAAGCCAGAAACAAAGTAGTCAGTAATTTGCTATTTTGTGATGTTTTTGCTGTTCTTTGCTCTAGGGAATATATGCTACAGTGTAAATTTTTGAGGATTACCAAAATAGTCTAGCTATTTTATTTTCTTAAATGTTAGTTTTGTTTTAACATTTAACATTTTATTTATATTTTTTATATATTCTCCATAAGAATGTTTTTTGCTCCATAGAATTTCACCTTGCATATTATGTTACACAGAAAGTGTGATGTATAATTTCACAAAAGCAGTTATAAAAGATTTAAGCCATGTGCACTTAAATGTAATAGCCTGGTTTTCTACATTCTATCTGTGATTCAACCTCCTCTGTCAGTTTATTTTACATCTTCAATGGAGCATAGAGGAAAAAAATATATAATATGAACAAAAGAAGTAAGTGTTTATTGAAAGTAAGCATATGATGATATTTTTATTGTATTTATGACACAGACCACCTCAGTGACCATGAACATTTGCAATGATCAACCCTTTGATTTGCATTGGAAGTTTGATATTTTATTTAAGTATTTCTGTAACTGGCATTTACTATAATTACCTAAAGCTCTGAAAGAGAAACAAAATTCAGCAGCACATATGGGAACAGCAAATTTGCACTGAGGTAAGAAACAAAGAAACACAATTGAGGTTCTCCATATTTATGTGCTTTTTGCTTCTAGAATTAGAAGATGAAACCTTGCTATGAGATTGGAACTGGTTTCAAATTCCAAATATTTTCTTTCATTCCATAGGTGCCTTTTTATTTTGTTGATGATTTCTTTTGCTGTGCAGAAGCTTTTTAGTTTGATGTAATCCCACTTGTTTATTTTTTGCTTTTATTACCGTTGCTTTTGATGTTCAATCCAAAACATTATCACCAAGACTGGCTGTCAAGTTGCTCACCCCCTGTATTTTCTTGTAAGAGTTTTAGGGTCTTAGGTCTTATGTTCAAGTCTTTAATCCATTTTGAGTTGACTTTTGTGTAAGGTATAAGGTGGTGGTTCAGTTTCTTTCTTTTGCATGTGGCTATCCAGCTTCCCATCACCATTTATTGAAAAGGCTGTCCTTTCCCCATTGTATATCCTTATATCCTTGGCTCCTTTGTCATAAATTAATCAACTATATGTGTGTGGGTTTATTTCTGGGCTCTCTATTCTGTTTCATAGATCTATGTGTCTGTTTTTATGCCAATTCCATACTGTTTTGATTACTATAGCTTTGTAACACAGTTTGAAATCAGGGAATATGCTGCCTCCAGCTTTGTTCTTTTTCAAGATTGTTTTGGCTGTTAAGGGTATTTTCACAATATCTTTCCATTTATTTGTGTTCTCTTCAACTTCTTTCATCACTGTCTTACAGTTTTCAGTGTACATATTTTTCACCTTGGTTATATTTATTTCTAAATATTTAAATATTTTATTTTTGATGCTACAGAAATGAGACTGTTTTACTTATCTTTCTGATAGTTTCTTGTTGGTGTTTAGAAGTGCAACTGATTTTTATATATGACTTTTTTATTCTTCAACTTTACTGAATTTGTTTATTCAGACAGTGTTTTAGTGGAACTTATAGGCATATATATAACTACATATATATAGCTATGTATATAGTTATATATAGTTATATATGTTATCTGCAAATAGAGACAGTTTACTTCTTCCTTTCTTATTTGGATGCCTTTTATTTCTTTTTCTTGCTTAATTGCCCTGGGTAGCACTCCAGTGGCGAATTGTTTCTTTGTTTAAAAATCAATGATAGTAACAAGGATGAAGCTTAGAGAGGAAAATTATATGTCATTGCAATATGATAAAATAAGCTGTGTAATAATATGAGCTTTTATTTAAAAATTAGTCGAGGTTAGTTTTCAAAGAGCTAATCTCTCTTAAAACCAGTCTCTTAGAGTGGCTCTTAGAGACCACTTTCTTGCTGAAGGTCAAGTGATTCTCACTTATCGTTTAAATCTATTTTTCATAAAACCCCAGGAAAGGTACAGCCATAGTCTTTCTAGCTCTCAGCTAGGCTATAACAGAGGTTGCAAAGTACAGCCTACAAATCCAGCATACTGCCTACTTTTGTAAATAGAGTTTTATTGGAACACAGTCATGCTTGTTTGGTTATATATTGTCTATGGCTACTTTTACATTGCATGACAGAGTTTGCAGGAGACTATATGACCCACAAGACGGAAACAGTAGCTGGCACTTTAGAGGAAGAAGTTTGGCAAAGTTTGGGTGGAAATCATCTACCCAAAATAAGATCTCTAGATCAAAACAGGTCTCCCTTTTATGTCCTCATCTCTATTTTTGTGCTTTTATCACCCAACACAGTTGTTGATTTTGTTTTTCCTGTCTTGCTGATTCTGATCTTGAATACTTGTGTTCAGAATTTCAACATTTCACTTCAAGATTTTGTATTTTTAGCTTTCTGAGTAAAGGAAAAGTAGTGAAGTAGGAAATTTATTTTTGCATTTTTGTTTCTAATCTTTTCGGTCAGTCTTTTTACCTGAGGATACGTATTTTCTTCCTCGTTATTTTCCTTTACTCTACACTTTTCTTCCCTTTTTTCCTTTCCCTATTTACCCAGACCTGAAGTAATTTAATAAAACAGCAAATCTGGAGCTCTTTTGGTAAGGCTTTTCAGTTTATACCTTAAGGAAAAGGGTGTTTTCCTCTTTCATGAAAAGCTGCCCAGATAATGCCATCTTGACCATCCCAGATAGCATATGGCCATCTAATACCTGATGGTATCCGGAACCATGTAGTTCATTAGTGAGGATTTGGGGCTTGGTTTAGGTTGGGTTGGGTTGCTGTTAGACTTTGTTTCATTGCTTTTGTTGTTATTGTTGTATATGGGATTTTTTGGGGGGAGCGCTCATCCTTTCTAAGGATTCTGCAGCATACACAGAACCACTTGTAAGAAACAGACCAAAGAGATAGGAAAACTTAGAACTAGTAGATACATAAGTCCCGGAGATCTAATGAACAGTGAATATAGACAACAGCATGATATTATAATCACCAAACTTGCTAAGAGACTAGATCTTAATTATTCCCCCCACAAATTAGTAATGATAATTATGTGATGTGATAGAGGTGCAGTATATAAATGTATCAAGTTAACATGCTGTACACCTTAAACTGACAGAGCATAAGATGTCAAATATATTCCAATAAAAAATTTACACAGGGTTATACATCAAACATATTTTAATTATATAAAGCACACCCACAAAAAGGAGAGTGGAGGGTGTATCCCTCAGCACCTGTGCAGCTCCCTGTCCTAATAGAGCAGCCAGGCTAGTCTGTTAAGTATATGCTCTGTGTGTGCATGTTAAGAGATCAGGGAAGATAGCTTGCGAGAATAAGGGTCATGTTACTAGGGAATTTCTGGTTTGGCATTTAAAATTTTATGACAATACGCATGTTCTAATGAGGTGTATAATAGTTTTTAGTAAAACTCTGTGATAGTCCCGTCATACCAAATCTTATAAAGCTGTCATCATTAAACCTTTTTTTCTATAATTTTTAATTCATTGTAACCAGGACACTCAGGTGTTATGTCCAATTGAAGAAGAAAATACCAACTCTCTCTAGTTTTTAAAAATGTTTCTTGAATTAATGAAATATGTCCTAGGCATGTAACATAAACATGAATTGCTAAGGTTTCTGTTGCACAGATGTCTGATGTTTTGCATCTATATGTGAAAAAACATGTTTTATATTTTATATATACTTACATAGGAAATTTTGCCTTTTGAGAAATTAATATTTAGTCATATTTAATCAGTTTTATCCCACATACCTCTTGTGATCCATTTTATCCATCCTTATTTATTGTGATCCAAACAGATTGTGTTCTAACAAGGTTAGAAAAACTAACAAAATAGCAGCAAATATTAAAAAAAAAAATTCTGATTAATTTGCTATAAAAGAGCCATGACTTTGGTGGCAGGAAAGCTATTTTTCTTAACTCTGTAGAAGTGCAAGATGGGCAGAAATGGAGCCTGGAACTTCCTCGCAGTAGTTTAGATCAGTGGTTCTCAGACTTTAATATGTACATTCGTCACCCGGGCAGCTTAATAAAGTGTAGACCCTGATATCCATATCTGGAAAGGGACCCAGGATTTTGCAATACTTGTAAGGTCCCAGGTGATACTGATGCTGGTGTCCATGGACCACACTATTAGACTTCCTGCCTAACAGCAAGTTTTTCTCTATATACAGCAGGTTGATAATGTGGAAAAGTGAAACCCAGTGTAGACCAACTGCAGCTGTTGAGATGTACTCTGATAAGGAAGGGATGCACTTGCTGAAACTTGCTGTGATTGTAAAATATTAGTCGTAAGCAAGAGTGTTAACTAAGTGAAGGATTGTGAATTCCTGAAGGTTTTATCCTGGCTTCCCCTTATCTAAACGCAGTGCTGGTATGGAAAACCTGTAAGAAAACTGCATTTATCTTGATGACAGCATCTCTCTGGGATGTTTGTGTTCCCTTGAACTCTGGGCTCCTTAATGGATTGCTTATTTTTCTTATGTAACTTTTTGGCTTATTCAAGTTTTGAATGACATGAATGCAAAACAAGGTGTTTTTTTGAGTCCCTTGGACCTTTTCTCACCTCAGACTTCTGGGAAGAATTTGGTTGTCAGATTAGAGCAGGGGCACAAATTATTTGGTATGATTAATAGCTTGAATGGGAAAAGTAGCTATATATATATATATATATATATATATATATATATATATATGTATTTTTTCCCTCCTGAATTTTTATAAAGGTCTATAACTGAGGGTGGAGCTGTTCTAAAAACAGAGTCAGTAATATTCTCATGGAAGTAGATACATAAAACATACTTTTAAGTTACAAAATTAGATAATTATTTATAATTACTCTTGCCTTATACACAAATATAGTAGAGAATTTTAGGTTTTACTATTTATTATACACTTAGTTCTGCTGTAGCAGTCCTATGCATTCTTAAAAGTCATCATACTATGCAAAATCATTCCCCAAAAAACCCCACAGGACTTATGGGAAAAATGACTGTACACTCAAAAACTTCATCAATGAAACATTTTTATAAAAATGGAACCAATAAAAATGATAGCACAGTTTTATATATATTAAGAAATTAAGATATGCATAAATACTACAATACAGTACTTTACCTTGAAAATACCTGCAATATGCTTGTGTAAGTAGACATGGAAAGTGTAGCAGCTTGTGAGTTACTATTAAATATAGGAGAAGGGTTGAGGAGATTGGATGGAAAGTTGTAACACTAGCTGCAGGGGGGTGTGGCCCCTAGCACTACCTAGCTAGTAGTTGTCTGAGGTGTGTGGCTTTTGGGTGTGTTTTGTGTATTCATACTGGGCTGGGGTCAGCTGGGTGCTGTTTTTTGCCTGTATTTAGTGTTTCTCATGGGTAATATTCACCTTGTGCTCAGATTATTTCCAATATATCAAATGCACTTAAAATTTTATATGTTTTCAAAACAAATGTTGTAGCAGAACTGACCATATATGAAATTTCCCACTTGGAGAAATGAAACTTTTTATTTTATTGCAATTCAGTTGCACAGGCACCAGGGGGAGTAGTAGGTTCATGTTTCGCAATAGCACTGACCAGTGCTTTTCTTAGTGTTGCAGCTGCACATATGGTAGATTATTATCATTTTATGGTTACGGTTATAAGCAATTTGGTAGAAAATGACAGCTAAATTATGCAGTGTTACTTTTATTTGTTTTAATTTTGTAATCTAAATATATTTTTTTAAATGAGAAAACAAAAGGCAAAATAATTTTTAGGAGTAAGTAACTCTCCAGTGGCTTAGTCTTGTGCCACCCAGTGGAGCTTGCATTTCATTTCTAATCGATCTCTTGTGTACGATAGACATTGGGACATATAGCTGAGGGGTTATGTCTGTATTCTGGGGAATGAATGTTTTCAGCTACATCATCGTGACTCCTACTACTTAGTAAAAGGGAGATTTCACTGGCATTTTGATTGATAAATCTGTGCATTTTTAAATCCTCTACCATTTCCTAGAAATATAACATTCCCAAATTTTATTCCAGGAGGCATCCCTAGAAATGCTGCCAAAACCAATTTACTTCCCTAAGTCCTGTTAGGATTTGGTGCAGTGCTGCACAGACTGCTCGCTGGGTACAGGCATCATGGCCCATTGGCATCTTTACATAAAGTCCTTTTTTGAGTTGAAGGAACTAATAACGTTTCAGGGAAAAGATGTGCAGAGTGCCTGCCTTGTTTGTTTGGAACTTGTATATTCAAAGAGAGTGTCAGGTCATTGGTACCTAACACATCTATGAAAGTTACTGTGATTCAACTCTGAATACATATCTATTATAAAAGAACAGATTTTCCTTGAGTAAAGGGACTAAATTTTTTTTCCCAATATTTAGTTACATAGCTATTTTCATTATTAAACCTTCCTTAGATATTTTCCTTGACTTGCTCAGCGTTAATACCTGTTGATACCTGTATGGTGATCTGCCTATCTTCAAACACAGTCTGTCATTTCTATATGATCTATATATTTCAGAGCCATTACCTGAACTAGGTGAAAGATATTTATAAATTGCTTGATCTTTGAAAATATTAATCCAGTAAAGTAATGTAGTGCTTATAATCTTTATTCTGTTGGTATAAATAGTTCATGTCAGTGATTTTACTAGTGTGGGGAGCTATTTAGCATTTTTCATTGCTTTTAAGTTTTATTTAAACAATTATACAAGTGATACAGATGGAACTAGAAAAAAATTTGGTTGGGTGTTAGAAAATTAAACCCTACTGTAATCTTTTTGATGCCACTTGGAAAAAGAGAAGAAATTTTATTGTGATGAATAACAAGTCCTTAATATATTCAATGTGATTACTTTTTTTATAGTATATAGGTAATCCTAACTTAATTCTTTTGTATTTTACCATATGTCGTTCTGGATCCACTTCAGAGGGTAATCAAGTCAGGAACTAATCATGCAATATTCTCTAGCAAAGTAAATTTTGTTTTCCTTCAAATGAAGCTGATGTGTATTAGCACTTTCTTCATAATAAAGTGACATCATTCAACATTATGATGGTGCTCTAAACAGTAATAGGATGTTAAAACTTTTTGGAACAGTAACTTTTGTTATTTAAGTGTAAAAATCCAACAGTTATGATTTAAAAATACTGAGAACAACTTGAGAAACTGGAGTTTTAACAATTGTCATATTGACATTTTATATGCTACATAAATGCCAAATATGTATATGTACTCTTCCGGGTAATGATCATGTTTGTTCCGGGACTGCTGTAGAACCTCACATTACACTGCTTTTCTTGAATATAAGGTCATGGGACGAGGAAGAGAAAACAGTAAGTTCTAAGACATTATCTTAGGGAATATCTGCATTTAATGCTGGGTAAAGGAAGGGGAAAGTCAGTAAAAGAGATTAAAAAAGGAGCAATCGGGGCGCCTGGGTGGCTCAATCGGTTGGGCATCCGACTTCCGCCTAGGTCATGATCTCATGGCTGGTGAGATCGAGCCCTGCATCGGGCTCTGTGCTGACAGCTCGGAGCCTCGAGCCTGCTTCTGTTTCTGTGTCTCCCTTTTTCTCTGCCCCTCCCCTGCTCATGCTCACTGTCTCTGTCTCTATCTCTGTCTCTCAAAAATAAATAAACATTAAAAAAAATTTTGAAAAACTGTTGAGAAAATAAAAAAGAAAAGATAAATAAAAAGGAGCAGTGAGTAAGAAGGTAGAATGAGCCAGTAACTCAAAAACCAGGAGAGGAGATCCTTTGAAGAGGGAGAAAATGGGCAGCAAAAAGGAGGAAACCCCAAATCAGGTTGTAATATTTAGTACTTAATAAAATTAGAGGATATTTGTCATGAATACAGTGAAAACTGTGACAGGACAGGAAAACGTATTGTATTGTGTAGAGAGGTCATCCTAAAGGTGCGATGACGAGAGAATTGGAAAGCAGGGGTTTAGACTGTCCAGGAGCCAAAGCATTGGTCCCCTGGCTCAAGCCTCTTTTATTTTTGCAAATTGTCTGATAACAGCAGGCACATACAACATAGTATTTGGCATCTTGACGGGCTGTGCACCTGCAGTGTATTCCATACTGGGTCATGAGTACATCTGGCACCAGACAAAACATTCTTATCCCCAGGCCTGGTGCCCGTATGATGTCCTTTTGGAGAGAAAGAGCAGTCCTGGTGGCCTTCTGTCCTTGGAATGAAACTGATTCAGTTTCTTGCTGCTCTGTCCCTTTCCTTCAGGACATTCTTATGGTGCCTCCAGCATCTTGTCCTCCAACAGTATTGGGCCAAAAATCAAATTGGAAATGAAGAGGCACCTGGGTGGCTCAATCGGTTAAGCATCTGACTCTTGCTTTCGGTTCAGGTCATGATCCCAGGGTTGTGGGATCAAGCCCTTTGTTGGGCTCTGCACTGAGCATGGAGTCTGCTTAAGATATTCTCTCTCTCTTTCTCTGCCCTCACCCACTTGCTTGCACACACTCTCTCTCTAAAAAAAAAAATAAAAAAATTGGAAATGTTAGAAGTTGAGACAAAAAGTATAAATCTTTTAGAGTGTTGATAATGATGGGGAAGAGAGAGAAATGTTGGCAGCTTAAGAAGAAAATATTATTTGAAGTGGGCTTTTCTTTTTCTTTCTTTTTTTTTTTTTTTTTGAGAGAGAGAGAAAGAGAGAGTCTTAAGTGGACTCCACGCTCAGCACAGAGCCCAACATGGGACTTGATCTCATGACTATGAGATCATAACCTGAGCCAATCGAGAGTCGGATTATTCAACCAACTGAGCCACCAAGGCACTCTGAGAAGGGCTTTTTGTAGGATGCATTTAGTTTAAGGGTTATAAGAAGGAGCCAAGAGCTGTTGAAATCATGAGAAAGATAAAATAATATCTATGACAATATCTGGATAACCTAGAAGGGAGTGAAGTCAGCAACACAGATGGAAAAATTTGTCTGAGAAAGCATCCACTCATTCACTCCTTTCACTCATTCATTCAACATTTGTTGAATGTTCAGACCTGAGGGATTGAGATGGGAGTTGTGAAGAAATTGTGGATATTTAACAAGGTCATGTTGGCCATCTGTCTTTTTAATGAAATAATTATGAAATACATGTTTTAGAGAAATACTTTCAGATTGTACTTAAAAATGGGTAAAATTTTTGCTGTTACTCCCTAATTATTCCATTTTAAGTTTCTTCTTTATCCCTATCAGACAATGTTACAACTTATGTTTCAGCTATCAAACATAATTTAGAAAATTTAAGAGAAGGAAAGCCTATTTATATTTGTACCTTGTTATGTTCTTTCTTCCTTCCTGATATTCCAGCATCCCTACCTTCATTTCCTTCTTTTATAGAGAATCTTTTGTCATTCTTTTAAAATAGATCTACATTCCATTAGTTGTCCTTCTGAGAATTTCTTGATTTCTTCTGCATTTTTGAAGGATATTTTTGCTGGATATAGAATTCTGGGTTGACAGTTCTTTTAGCATTTGAATAATGTGCCACTTCCTTCTGGCCCCCATGTTCTGTGATGAAAATACATCATCATTCGATTTCCCTCCCTTTAAATAATAGTGCCACTTGTCTCTTGCTTTCAAGGTTTTTCTTCATCTTTAGTTTTCAAAAGTTTATGATGTGTCTTGGCATGGATTTCTTTGGGTTTATCCCATTTAGGGTTTTCTCAACTTCTTGACTCTTGCCAAATGTGGGAAATTTTCAGGCATTAGTTCTTCATATATTTTTTCCAACTCTTACCTCTTTCTGCTCTCTTTCTGGGATTCCAGTGACATGAATGCTGCATCTTTTGTTATAGTCCCACATGTCCCGGAGGCTCTGTTCCTTTTCTTTTTCAGTCTGTTTTCTCTTTTGTTCTGATTGGATAATGTGTATTGTTCTCTCTTCAGCTTCTCTAATTCTTTTCTATGTCCTCTCCATTCTGTTGTTGTCTGTTTTTATCCTGACCATTGTGTTTTTCAGTTCTAAAACTCATCTGATCATTCTTCATATTTTCTGTTTCTTTGATAAGACTTTTTTTCATTTGATTCAAACATGTCTATAATTGTTTATTGAAGCATCTCATGATGGCTGCTTTAAAATCCACACATCTGTGTCATTTCAGTATTAGCATCTGTTGACTGTCTTTTCTCACTCAAATTGAGATTATCCTGGCTGTTGGTATGGCAAGTGATTTTTAATTGTATTCTAGACATTTTGGGTGTTATGTTCTAGTCTTATTTAAGCCATCCCTTTTAGCACACCTTTTCTGACATCATACCCATGGGGAAAGATAAGTCCTCCCCTGTTTAATTTTAGGTGGAGATGAAAGTTCGTCACTAGACCTCTGCTGATACCACCCAGCTTTCCAAATGGCCTCTGCTGTTACTGCTGGTAGTGTTGTGAAAGTCTTGGCTTTCCACTCAGCTTCTTCACATCACCCCACTAGGGAGGGACACCTCATTAAAGCTAGTTGGGAGCTGAAATCCAGGCTCCCTATGAGGCCTGTACTGAAGTCATAAATGAGGTGGAGGAAGAAGTCATTACTGTCAGATAGGGATTAAAATCCGGCTCCTCACTCAGTCTTCTTGGATAACACCTCAGTGGAAAGGGAGTGTGTGGTAGAGGAACATCTAAGTCCAGACTTCTCATTTAGCTTTTGCTGATGGAGGTAGGGTTGGGGTTGCAGTGTTTTCTGTGCTGCTTGGCTAGAGTAAAGCAGTTCTTATCTAAAAGTTTTCCATTTTGGTAGGCATCCCTTTCCCTCTTTTTTGGGGGGACACATATGGGTCCATTGGCATTTCTGGTTTGTTGACTTCTCCAGCACCCAGTTCAAGGTATTTGAACCAAAAACAAAACTAGGCAACTCATCACTGTGTTCTCTAGGTTCTGAGGCCCCAGCCTCTGCCATCTTCTCTCCATTTTCAGTCTTCTTATGTTTTTTTTTATATATAAAGTCCAAAGTTTTAATTGTACTTAGTAAGAGGAATAGGGAAAATTATGTTTATTCCATCTTATCTGGAACCAGAAATCCCATTGTACTAACTTTTTTCTTTAAAAGAATATTTTTGGTTGCTGACATTGACTCAATTTTCTGAAGACATCCTATTGTAGTTAGATGTCTTACCTTAGTCCAGAAGAGGATATTTTCCATCCTCCCAGTGCAGACATGGGTGAATTGTTTTAGTAGACAGAGACTAACTGTAGAAAGTTTCTGCTTCCTAGTGGAACTGCTTAATATAGTAAAAACTATATAATGGAAATCATGGGCTTTAACTATTCTGTTCATTACTTTTAAATTTTATGATAGATCCAGTTCTCTATTGTTAAGCATATATAGATAAAAACTTAGGTCTCAGAGATTGTTCTTTTAAATGTGGCCTCTTGGTTGATTTATTTAGTAGTCAATAGTGTTAAAATAGTTGAGTCAAAACCTAACTCCATGATTTTAATGACATTGTAAAACTTTTCTCCTTGAATGTTTTCAGCTACTTCTCTGTAACATTCCTGGAATGGAGGGTCAAGCAAATAATCTGGTTCTTTACCAGTGTTTAAAATATCATTCTGCTAAACAGTCCACATAAGCTCAATTATATTAGGAACCAGTGAAGTAAAGTTGTTCATAAAATGCTTTATTACCTTCAGTCTTTGCAGCATTTGCTGAGTTTAGATAATAAACCTGCACATAGAAGTTACTTAATTTTTCTCTGAGCAATAATTTACATTTGTGAGCAGTAGCCTCAGTCATTTTCAAAGAGGCCAGAAATGAGATATTCCTACTACTTTTTCCCATTTAACCTTAAAATGTTAGATATGATTCCATTCTATAAGAAATCTCCTTTTTCACTCTAGTTATGAATACTATTTTATGGACATTGTTTGGTTTTTACTTAGAATTATTATACTAGGTCATGTTTTCATCCTTCATGGAAAAGCGTATGCAACTGTGGCAAAAGTGCTGTCCCCCAAGGCCATAGAGAATGGTGTAGCAACAATTAGACTGAATTCAGAAACCATACTGCACACATAGGCTTAACAGTGTGCTTGGACAAGGTAAGAGGCTGAATATCTTTTTGAAAGTAGAAGAGAAAAATGTGGTTGTTTACTTTTCCCATGGACTCTTCCCCCAGTATAAATTTTCTAGCCCTACAGGTAATGTTTGCTAATTGTTATTACTTCAGCAGCCAGTCACAATGGAAATGGTATAGTGCTTAAAAATCTAGAATACTGCTTCCTTCTAAAGAAGAAAATGGGTTATTTCACTCTCCTATTTTATTTTCTATATACTTCTTTCCAAAACAAAAACAGTTGATCAAAAGAGAGGAAAAACACCCATCATATTCTAAAGATGGATTAAAGAGAAGAAGCAAAGGAGTCTGATAATGTGTTATATGCCTCAGTATAAAGGAGGAGAACAGGCTTCCTTCCCACTGATACCAAGGAAGAGGGAGGGGACTTAGATATGCATACTCAGAGTGGGATCCCCAGATCAGCCATCAGGATCATTTGAAGGAAGCTTATTAGAAACGTAGACAGAATCTTGGGCCCTACCTCAGATCTACTTAATCAGTATCTGCTTTCTAGCAAGAATTACAGGTGATTCCTATATACATTACTTTCTAGAACACACTGAGCTAATGGTTCTATGACTTTACTCCAAATCCCAGCTCAATGGCAGAGTGACCTTAGGTAAATTGTTAACCATTCTGTGCAGCAAATTTATTTGTAAAATGAGAGTAATAATAGTATCTAATGGTTTTTTTTTTTCCTTTCGAGGAGAACTAAGTACAATAATGTCTTTAAAGTACTTAGAAGTGCCCTGCCCCAAAGTACAGCCATGCACAGATGCTCTAATTCAGGTACCTATTCCTGGTAAGAAGCATTTAGTTCCATGCTGGGTAATGCTGGTATCTGACTCTATACAAGAACTCCAATGAGGAATCTAAAGAGGTGAGAGATGACAAACACAAAACTTAGGAGAGCTAGAAGAGGAACTGTATGAGGAAAGTATAATGCCACTGGATTACTTAGTTTAGAGAAGAATAAGAGATCTCTTAAACTGAGTACATTTCTACTTGGAAATGAATGGTCTTACACAGCAGCATAAATAGTTCAAGTAAACAAATAGAAGAATATGAAGAAAGGGAAGTATCATGTATATTGAGACTGATAGTTTGTGGAAGGTTTTAATTTAATGACAAGAATGAAACTCTCCTGTTTGAAGATAGGAAACAGAATGAGACAAGTTCTTTCTAAGGAGTTTTTAATCTGTTCCTCATGGCTGAGCTAGTAGACCCCACCCAGCTTGATGTTTAGCTCTGCTTCACAAAGCATTATACGTACAACTTCACTTATTGGCCTTTCAGAGTCTAGAAAACTTAGTGTGCAGTTTTCAGTGGTCTGTATTGTCAGGAATATACCCTCTCTAAAACTGGAAATTTTCAAGTGTTAAATCATTGTTACCACAGTTCACCTTATAAATGGTTGGGGGAGGGGTGAGATAACAACCTTCTTTTTCTCCGATTCTAGACTGGTTCCTGTAACTCAAGAAAGGCTGAATGATTTAAAGCAGCCTTCCAAATGGTGAAAATACTTCTCCTTTGGGTCTGGCTGATACATGGAACCTTTAAACCAAAAATACATTTTTAAGCAAGTTAGAAGCAAGAGAAAATGCATGGCTTTCAAAAGAAATATTTTTGCAACCTTGTCTTTAATATCTACCACGAATGTAAATGTATATCATTAGAGTGTTACATGAACAGAAAATCATAAAGAAATAAAAACTCTGGTCAATCTGGCACATTAATTGCCTGTTTTTTAGGATATCTGTATGTGAACTTTTAATTGTGAATACATGTCCTTGCTTTAAGGTTGGAGAAATAAACCTTGGGTCTCCATTGTGTGATTAGTTTCCTGAAAATCTCAGGGTCTGATGATCTGAGCAAAGACAGAATCTCAAGTGTCTTAGTGCCAAGTCTGTTGTGCCCCATCCTGTTTTGCAACTCTGCAGAAAATAAGGTAGAAACTGTGATGCTTCAAAAACTCTAAAAAAGCTAGTTAATTACTCTAATTAGATCTCTTTACATGTCTCCTGTTTTTGTTGCCATTGTTCAAACAGAGTAAGTAGAATCCAGAAGAAACTGGGTGAAGCGTTTCTCTTTTTTTGTAAACGTCCAGAGTGTTGAGTTTTCCCCTGTTTGTTTTGGAGATATGTTCCTTTCCTCCAACAGATTAGTATCATCAGGAAATTGGAAAATACTGTGGTCTTGCACTGAATTTGCCATAAAATAATTAAAGGGAAAATTTCAGACTTGTATCAGTAGGTTGTACTCCAGCACAGATCACAACTTAATATAAGGGTGTAAAGTTATTGTCATGTGAAGTTCTTGTCTAGCTCTGCTAATCAATTCGTCTTGGTATCACTTTTTCTTTTACCAACAATCCATTTTTAATTGTATATATTATCATTGGGTACCAAACTAGTTATATAATTTGGACCTCTGTTTATCTCTGACAATGTATGTGTACTGTTTTTTGAAGGGGGGAGGGGTAGGAAATGATTGTGAGAAATATGACATGGTCAAAAGCCATTTGCTTCAAGGTGGGAAAATATTATGAAGTTAGAACAATTTAAAATTTTAATGAATCAGTATTTTTAGCTATCCTCTTGACTAATTTAAACAATATATGGTCTATCTATAGTTTGTTTCAATTGCCAATCCAAAGCTAACCCGAAATTCAGTAGACACTCCTTTACTTTTATTCTTTTATTCATTTCTCTAACATTTTTGAAGTGCCTGCTGTGTACTAGAGAGATAGCCAGATTAATATACTATTATTTCCAGGAACACATAGCCCACTTCAGGTGATAGTGATACAAAATAATTTTAGCAGTATGCTACTTACTATAATAAAGGTGCTTAACTCTGCTTAGGAATTCAAAGATGGAGGAAGAAATGGCATAAGGGCAAATTTGAAAGGATAAACAGGAATTTTGTAGGTATAAGGATAGGCAAAACATTCTAAGTACGATACGCGGTATGTGCTATCTTTATATGTATACATTATGCACTGTGTCGGTGTTCAGAGTGAAGGGCGTACCTGCTCTAGTGAACATCTTTGAGTTCCCATATTTCCTTGGGAGTCTTGTGACTAATGGATGGCATCAGAGTTGGAGCCTCACGGTCACTTGTTTTTATCTCAAAGTGACCCTGAGTAAAACATCTCTTATTATCCAGAAGCTTCTCTCTTTGATGTGGAAAAATAACATAACTGTCATCCACCAAAACAGTGGGAGAAATGGTGAATAACCAAGCAGTGTCAAACTTGTGTTCTGGCAAGGGTCACCAGTAGCCTTCTCAGCCCTCTGTCTTTAACTGGCATGGTCTCTGCTGCTTCGGATACAGTCAACTGTATTGATTCTTCTTCCTTTGATTGATTATTGATTCCTCTTCCTTTGCCTGCCCTTTCTATGTTATTGTTACATAGGCCCTCTTCTCTCAGTTTGAAAATATCTTTCTCCAAGTGGCTTTCCCTTGTTCCTCAGTCACTTGTTTCCTTAGGGCATGCTAGCAGAGCCCGACACAATGTTCTTGCCATTATTTCCATCATTCGTTATTGTATGTGCTTGATTACCTGCCTGCCTTGCTGGATGATAAGCTCCCTGCAGGAGACAGTGTTGCTGTTGTTCATCACTGTATGTCTAGCGTCTGGCACAGTCTCAAATGCTAATGTACTCAGTAAATTGTGTTTATTCAGTAAATATTTGTTGAGTACCTATTATGTAGGCTAAGGAATTTGGCAATAAACACAACATGAATATTCCTGCTCTGTGGAGCTTTTTATTGAATGGGTGAAAGAATGAACAAATGAATGAATGAAGCTACACATTCCCTGGACAATGTTACACACTCTTGTGTTCAGTCACCACATATAAAGTGATTAACTCCCAAATTCTCTATTTCTACTGAGACCTCTTTTCTGAATTCCAGGCCCAGGATCCAAGTGTCGTGTATTAGCCATCTTGAGTGAACGCTCCCCAAGCATCCCCACTCAGTGTGTCTAAAGTGTGCTTTCCCTTCCCCTAAACCTTTTCTTTACTGTGCACTCTGTGTCCTGGTAAAGGCAACTGTGCATCTGGTCATACATCTTGTCTTCCAGTTCATAAGCTGACAGTGTCTTAAATCTTCCTCCCTACCCCAGTCCCCCTAATTTCCACCATTGTTCAATTCAGACCCCTTGTGTCTCTCATTTAGACTATTGTAGCAATTTTCTAATCAGTTGTTTTGATTCTGGTCTTAAGCTTCCCAATCCATCCTTCATATGCCTACCAAAGGTATCTTTATAAAACACAAATTGATTTTAAGACATCCGTCAGTGAGTTGTACGGAAATAAAGTCTGGGGCACCTGGGTGACTCAGTTGGTTAAGCATTTGACTCTTGGTCTCAGTTCAAGTCATGATCTCACTGTTCCTGGGATTGAGCCCATGTCAGGCTCCTGCTTAGGATTCTCTCTCTCTCCCTCTCTCCCTGCTCCTCCCCTGTTCTTGCTCTCTCTCTCTCTCTCTCTCTCTCTCTCTCTCTCTCTCAAAAACAAATAAATAAACATTTAAAATTTTTTAAAAAAGAAATAAGGTCCAGCAACTTAGTGTAACATTCCTGATCTGGCCCCTGTTTGCCCCTACCACCTCGTCACACCTCCCTACCTATGACCACTTTCCCATCCGTGCTGTACCACTTGCAGTTCCATTAGGGTGCATATCAGTTTCATTCTCCATGCCTTTGCTCCTGATGATCTTTCAGCTGACGGACCTCCCCCATCCTGCCTATCCAGTGCATCAGTATACTCCTTTTCCAAAATTCATTTCTGGGGTCACAGCTGCTCTGGAGTCTTTCCTGACTGTCCCTCTTCAGTGTTGTTAAAGTGAACACTTACCCCCACTTAAAAAAAAAAAACTCCGCTGTATCCTATGTTTAAATGCCTCTCCTAGAACATGGTATTCTTATTTATTTAAATCTCTTTCTCTAAGCCCCTTGATATCATATATATTTGACATATAACACTGTAAGTTTAAGGTGTACAACGTGATGATTTCATATACGTGTATATTGCAGAGCGATTACACCATAATGTTAGTTTGCACATCCATTACCTCCCTGTGTGTGTGTGTGTGTGTGTGTGTGTGTGTGTGTGTATGAACATTTAAGATCTATTCTTATAGTAACTTTCAAGCATACAATATGTACCTATCATTAACTATTGCTACCATGCTGTCCCTTAGGGTTCCCCAGAATTTATTCATCTTAAAACTGGAAGTTTATATCCTTTGACCACCACCATCATTTCCCCAAACCCTCAGCCATTAGCAACCACCAATCTACCCTCTGTTTTTATGAGTTCAGCTTTGTAGACCCCACATATAATTAAGAGAATATAGTATTTATCTTTCTCAGTCTGATTTTTTTCACTTAGCAGAGTGCCCTTAAGGTTCATCCATACTGTTGCCAATGGGAAGATTCTTTTCTTTTTTAAAGCTAAATAATATTCCCGTGTGTGTTTGTGTGTGTACATTTTTAACTCCCATCTTTTGACAGACACTTAGGTTGCTTCCATGTCTTGGCTGTTGTAAATAATGCTTCAATGAACATAGGGGTGTACATATCCCTTCATGATAGTGATTTCATTTCCTTCAGATATGTACCCAGTAATAGGATTGCTAAACCATATAGTAGTCTAGTTTTAGATTTTTTAGGAACTTCCATACTGTTTTTCATAGTGGCTGTACCAATTTACATTCCCATCAGCAGTGTACCAGGATTCCCTTTTCTCTACATCCTTGCCAGCACTTTTTATCTCTTGTGCCCTTGATCTCTTTTCAGAAAATCTATTGAATGTATGCTCTGTGTGCTGCACTATACTAAGCGCTTTTCATTTATTAGCTTATTTTATAGTCATAGTTGCCCTGTAAGGTGAGGTAGGAATCATCATCTCCAGATGAGGATGTCAGAGAAGTTACTCATCCAGAGGCACATTATTACTGAATACCAGAATTAAGATTTCAGCCAAGAATGTTGGGTGACACCTAAGCCTGCGCGCTAATCACTCTACGTTACTGCCTTCATTACGTGACTGGAAGAAAACTCGACAGGCTTTTAAAAAGTGATCTTTTGCTACCTTTCATATGCCTATCTTTGGTTCAAGGGATGGGTTTCTGTTGGTGTATCATCAGATCATACTAACAGTTTATCATCTGATTTAATGACCACGGATACACGTAGTTAGAGCTCTCGGGAGTCTGACCTAATGCTACCAGTTCTGCTTATCCCCAGATAATTTATGGTGGAAGTAGGAAGACAAGAAGAGACTAGCTAATAGTAGAAAGAAGACACAAAAAAATACAACCAAAAACAAGTTTTTGCAACTATTTATTATGGCAATTTTCAAATATATAGAAAAGTTGATAGAATAAAGCAAAGAACCACCATATATATGCTACCTAGATTTCATAGTTTACATTTTGCTCTATTTGCTGTGTCCTCTCACATATTTGCTTTTATTTTTGTTACATATTTGCATAAATATATATGTATATAATTATAGATATAAATAAATGTATTTTCTTACATATATAAACATTTATTCACTTATTTTTTTCCTTGAGCCAAGGGTCATTTGTCACCCTAAATACTTCACATTCATCTCCTAAGATTAAGAGCATTTCTCTTTATAAACCACATTATGATATTTAATAAAATTAGCAGTAATTCCATAAGATCAACTTTTGAGTCAATATCCCAGTTTCTCTAGTTGTCCCGAGAATGTCTTTTATAGCTATTTTTCTCCCTGAGCAAGCATCCAATCATGGTCCAATCATGGTCCATGGGTTGCGTTTCTTTGGGTCTTCAATCTCTTAAACTAGGATAGACCTCTGACCCCACTCTCCCTCCGTGACATGAACTTTTTGACAAGTTCAGGCCAAGTGCTTTGCAAAATCTCCCACACTGTCTGATTTGTTTCTTTGTGCTGTAATTTAGCTTGTTCTTTTACTCTAATTTCTGTGAAATGGGAGTTAGGTTTACATGTTTTATTAAATGCAAGTAAAGCATTTGGCAAGAATATCTCATAGGTAAGTTGCCTACTTTATACATTAGGGGGTATATAATTACTGGGTTTTTCTTTTCACTGTTAGTGATCTTAAATTCACTTTGGGAAATGACTACCAGGTTTTACCATTTAAAGGTACATTTTCTTCTTTGCTCTAAGTAACTAATCTTGACACTTTATGCATATCTTATTTATTAATCTTTCACTTACTGGTTTCAGTCTCCATTGATGATTCTTGCCTGGATTTGTTATTTCATTGGGGGTTATAAAATGGCAATTTAAAAAATTTGGCCATTCCTTCTAAATAGTTAGCTAGGATTCTTCTATAAAGATGGGCTTTACTTTTTGTTCCCCTTTCACTCTTTTTTGTCGTTTTGAAGTATCACCATGAACTGGTAAATATTTACTCAATTTGCTATTAGAGTCACTCCTTCCAGTGCTCAAATTGTCCTAAATTTGACTGAGAGTCTCCTTCAGGGTTGCTTTTATTCATTTGGCAACCCCCCCCCCCCCGCCCATCTACTTCTCTTTGCACACTTTTTTGCATTAGAGCATAGCTTACTTTGTACTTTCCATATGCCAGAATGGGAATCAGCCATTTTTCCAAGGAGTCTTTGTTCAAAAAATAGAGAATTTTTTTTTTTTTAGTTTAATGATTCTCCCTTTTCTCCTCCCATAGAGACCTTCCTTCACTGAGTTCTGTATTAAATCAGGATTACTAAGTACCAGATCCCAGTATCCCAAATATCCAAGGCAAGGGTGAGATGGGGTAAGAGGGTAGTCTTTGCTATGCCAGATGAAATCTTCCAGCTCAAGGCGATCACTTTCTACTTTGGCAGCATACTAACAATATATCCTGTCTCTGGTCAGGAGACTCACATGATTTTTTTTTTTCTTTCTCCCTATATCCCTATTCATTCTGCTTTGACCTTTACTTTTATTTTTCTGAATTAATGCATTTTGAAGTTAAGGCTTTAAGCTTTGCAAAATGACCATTTTCCACAGCCATTTTGGCTAATTAATGTTTAGGTTTTAGTATGATCTTGCGTGATATTACTTTATACTTATTTATGTTATGAAGATTTCTTTCTTTAATGAGGTTGTGACGACTGCCGTTCCTTTCAGTTCTTGAATGGTGGTTGGACAGATTACCTGTGTGTTAGATTCCTGTCATGGTTGGATGTACACCTTCCCTTAGATTGGATTTTGTACATCTGTTGCATTCTTTTCTGTCATTTGGCCAGGATTGAGTTAAATGTGTCTTTTTTTTCCCTCACTATACTCCCTCCCCCAGATCAGTGAAGAAAGCATTTTACCCACATTTTCCTTACATAAATCTCTCTCTCCAGATGGAGGGTTGAAGTCTCATTGTGTTAGGGAGGAAGGAAAATTACTGTGTTTCCTGGACATACATTTTGGATTTTCCAGGAAAAGGGGAGCATTGCAAAATCTGATGAATCAAGACAGATATAAAAAATTGATAAAGATAGGACTGCCTGTTTTTATATTCTGCAGAATAGCGTGTGTTTAAATGAATTTGCCTATAATTTGTCTTCAAATGCTGACATTTACCTCTTAGGCTGTATAATTGTGCTGGCTTTCTCCAGAGTACAATTCATATTCTGCATCCAGGCTAATACGTCCACCTACTATAAACATTACTGCCTATGGTAACAACCAGTATCAAACATTCTTTTTATATACGTCATAGCTGGCAGGGACTCTTGGGACCACCACACATCATTCTCGCCTTTTGAAGCTTACTGCCAAAAAGCATGGCAATGTAAAAACCAGCCTGGTCTGACATATAGTGACTTTGAAATGATATTAATATTAGCTTATTTAGAACACTTCATTCTATCGTTACTGTTTTTAAGATACCGAGGATTCAATAAGCTCTTCTAATTAATGTATTCTTTAAGCTTAGTAACCTATCCTTTTATTATGAACCGTTCCCCTTCTATAAACCATCTGTGGCTCCTTTCTTTTTGTTAAAGGTTAATAATGAGAATAACGAAGCAATTGGTTATTTATGCAGTCATGATTGGCAAAAGTTATTAGAGCAGGAACCTGCCCTGAGGCAATGATTAGGTTATGAAAATGTTAAGGAATACTGAAACCAGTCACCATTTTTGACATTTACGAAATACTATTCCCACCCTTAATCATGATGACCAGTTGTAAAAGTATTTATATAGGATAATCTTATTGGACAGTAATTTTTATACCAACAGCATACATAATTAAGTGACGGGGGAGATTCGGAAATGATCTGAGAGAAAAGTGGGCCTGGGGAGGAAATGAGAAGGAATAGAACTCTCTCTTGGATAGAGCTGTGTCCCATAACACCTGATCTATGCAGTTAGGTGACTTTTCCACTTTAGGGTTTTCGTCTTGAGCACTTTGCAAGTTCGAGGAGCTGTGGGACCCTGGTTAGATTGCTATGTTCTCCATTTTGGACTGTGAAAAATGTAGAGAAGTATATGGGCAGAAAATTTCCTGATGACCGTTTTATTTTTTTTTTTTTTTATTTTTTTTTAAATTTTTTTTAACGTTTATTTATTTTTGAGACAGACACAGCATGAACGGGGGAGGGGCAGAGAGAGAGGGAGACACAGAATCGGAAGCAGGCTCCAGGCTCTGAGCCATCAGCCCAGAGCCCGACGCGGGGCTCGAACTCGCGGACTGTGAGATCGTGACCTGAGCTGAAGTCGGACGCTCAACCGACTGAGCCACCCAGGCGCCCTCTGATGACCGTTTTATTAATGAAACATTGACTTAACTGACATTATAGAAAAACAAGACAAAAATCTAATATAATTCCTTTATGTTTGATATGGTTAGAACTTTCTTCCTAAATTAGGCAGTAATTAGAAGTGTTATCACTTCTACTCTGCATTTTTTGTAGCAGTTTTATTGAGATATAACTCACATACAATAAAATTTACCCATTTGAAGGGTGCGATTCAGTGGTTGTGAGAATATTCCCAAAGCTATACAAGCACAACTATCTAATTCCAGATCATGTTCATTACCTACCCACTCCCCACCCCCCTGCTGAAATGATACCCACTAGCACTTCCCTCCCCCAGCTGCTGGCACACACTAATAATGTACTTTCTCTCTGTATGGATCTGAAGTAATTTTTCAGAAAATTGGAGGACAGGAAGTGAACATGGATGAATGTAACTTTTATTTGTGATCCCATGTACTTAGAACTGAGTATTCTTTCCCCTAGTTCATTAGAATAGGTATTTAAAATAATTAACAAAAAAAAAACACCACAGCGACGTTATATAAAAATCATACGTGTGGCCGTTTGTGTCTGGTTTTGTGAGCATAATGTATTCAAGGCTCATCCATATTATAGCATATAGCAATACTTTATTTCTTTTTATGGCTGAGTAGTATACTGTGTATAGATATACCACATTTAGTTTATCCATTTATCACTTGGTGAGATTTGGGTTGTTTTTACTTTTTCACTGTTATGAAGAATGTTACTCTGAATATTCATGTACGAGTTTTTGTGTGGACATATATTTTTTATTCTCTTGGGATTATTGCTAAGAATGGAATTGCTGAGTCTTGTAACTCAATGTCTAACTTTTGGGAGCACTGAATATGCTCAATGTCTAACTTTTGGGAGCACAAAATATTATTATTTCCAAAGCAACAGTGTCGTGTCACATTCCCCTTGGCTATATAGGAGCGTTGTAATTTTTCTATATTTTTATCAAAGCTTTTCATTGTTAGTCCTTTTCATTATAGCCATCCTTGTAGATGCAAAGTGGCATCTCATATTGTGGTCTTGATCTTCATTTTCCAAATGTTTAATGATGTTGAGCATATTTTCTTGTGCTGCTTGGACATACGTATATTTTCTTTTGAGAAATGTCTATTCAAGTTCATTGCTCATGTTTAACTAGGTTAGATATTTCCTTACTGTTGAATCATACAAGGTCTTTATGTATTCTGAATACCAGTCCCTTATCATCTGTATGATTTGCAAATATTTTCTGTCAACCTGGAGGTTGTTTTTTTAATTTCCTAATAGTTTCCTTTGAAGCAAAAGTTGTTCTGTGTGTATGCTTTTTCAAAAATTTAAGTCCAATTTATTTATTTATTCTGTGTTTTCTGTGCTTTCAGGTGACCATTCCCTAATCCAAGGTCATAAAGATTTACTTTTGTGAGTTTTACCATTTTAGCTCTTACATTTAGATCAATGATCCATATCCAGTTAGTTTTTGTGTATGGGGTGAGATAGGAGTCTAACTTCCTTCTTTTGCATGTTTTTTTTTTCATTCAAATTTAAAGATTTGAGAGAGAAATTTCTCCTCAAATGGGATGACCATTGCTACTCTCTTTGTGAATTATTGCTTTCATTTTTTTTTTTTTTTTTTTTTTTTGGTGGATATATGTACTGTGTTGGTCTACTTGCACTCTCACCAAATATGGTTGCATTTTTGGCTCTGTTTTGTTTACTGGAATCTGAAAAGCAGCACTGATAGATGCAGTTTGAGTCAGTTTATTCGTTTTTTTCCCTTAATTTGCAATCTCACCTCTTCAGCTACAATATAGAGAATGCCAAGAACTTCTCAGTCTCTATCAGAAATACCTATCAGAACAGCAGGAGAAGCTCACCATGTCCCTCTCAGAACTTGGTGCTGCTGGAATGCAGGAACCACAGGTAAGCAGCTTTATTCTTACCTTTTCTTGTCTTGAATGGATCAGCAAGATGTCATAAGTCATTTGCCTTTATTGTATCGAGTCCCAGTATATACCGTTGTCTTAAAACATGCAAATATAGCATGGGATTGAGTTAGTGTCCTTTACTTCTTTTTTGTTTTTTCACCTCCTGTTCCTGGGGCCCAGAGGTCAGGAATGATTACTTGAAGCAGGCTGTGGGTCAGTGAGAAGCTCCTAGTTATATGAAAGTACAGCAGGAATAGTAAAGAAAACCCCATTGCTCTGTTGCTTAATGAAGATCAGGTGGGCTGTTATGCATTGTCCTTACAGAAAACACTGATGAGCCTTTCCTAACTCATGTTTACGTTTTTAGAATAATAGAAGTGACTTGGTGACTCATAAAATCTTAAATTGTAGAAAATTGAAATATTTTGCATGATTTCATATTTGTGTATATGTATAAATCACATAAATATAGATGAGACTTTACATATAAACATCTATATATACATATATACATATCCTCAAATGGTGTATATTGTGCAATTAAATGACTTTTCAGAACCCTACCAGTTGTGATGTGAAACAAGCTCTCAGCCTCTCGCCAGTGATACTTGTTGTCTTTTCATATCCAACTGAGTTTAAACCTTCAAGTGAAGAGGACAATAAATCTTACACACTGAAACATCGCAGAAAAAACTGCAGTAGGGTCCAGGCCATTGCTATTAAGTATTAAAGCCTGGGTAATGTGCTAACATGTTACCTTCCCCTTTGAATACTATCAGATCCTGTAAATGGTTTCTTACAACTCTTTTAAGGAACATCATTGCTGGTCAGCCTAGAGACAGTGATCTCAGATAGGTTCGGAACTGGACCAAGAATTTGCAATAATGTGGATGCAATCATGGAGGGGAAAGGAATGAAAAGAACAAAAACAAACAAATAAAAATACTTACAGAGAGGGAGGCAAACCATAAGAGACTCTTAAATACAGAGAACAAACTGAGGATTGATGGGGTGGGAGGCAGAGGGGCAGGGAAAATGGATGATGGGCATTGAGGAGGGCACTTGTTGGGATGAGCACTGGGTGTTGTATGTAAGCAATGAATCATGGGAATCTACTCCCGAAGCCAAGAGCACACCATATACACTGTATGCTGGCTAACTGGATGATAAAATATATATACAAAAAAAATTGGGGTCAAGAAAATTTCAGTTATGAACTTAAGTTTAGACATATGGAAAGGTTAAAATAATATAATAGTAATAACTTGCTGGAATGTTGTGTAGCTCAGACTTTCGGCATATCCTTTTTTTTGAAGTCACAACATTTATAAGAAATGGCCTTGCTCGGCTGGCTCAGTCAGTAGAGCATTGATCTTGGGATTGTGAGTTTGAACCCCACATTGGGCCTAGAGATTACTAAAAACAGATAAATAAACTTAAAAAAAAAGGAAATGGCCAAAGTATGAATGGTTTATTTGTATTCTAATTTGAAATATTTTCTTTTGTTCTGTTTTCTAAAAAACCTACAGTGTAAAATGAGGCAGAGGAAAGTGGCAGCTAATCTTGATATCTGGATCCTATCTGGAAAATCCTATCTGGATTTTCCCTGCCACTTGGAAAACAGGGCAGACAGGATTTTTTGTTTGTTTGTTTGTTTCTTAGCGGGCAGGGAAGAGGGGCAGAGGAAGAGAGAGAGAGAGACAGAGAGAGACACAGAGAGAGAGAGAGAAAGAGAGAAAGAATCATAAGCAGGCTCCACTCACGGTGTGGAGCTGGCAGGATGGGTGATCCCAGAACCCTGGGATCAGGACCAAAGCCTAAATCAAGAGTCTCACACTCTGCCTGCTCAACCCACTGAGCCACCCAGGCATCCAGGGAAGGCAGTTTTAAAGGTGGTCCTTGTCTATTGTTTTTGGGTGGGCTAGAGAAAATTGTAGCAGAAAGTATCAGATTTCTGACCTTTGCTTTTGTATTTCCACTCCTTCCTGCTGCATGGCATAGTGTCAGGGGCCACAAAAGTGAAGGGCAACCTATTTGGCAGGCGTATTAGAGGGGAGGGAAGGTTTTTTAATTGACAGTTTAGAGTCTTAGGACCTTAAGGAAATAGACTGAGTTTAAGGTCTTAGGACCTTGAGGAAATAGACTGAGAGTGAAGAAATAGTCACTAGAGGGCTCTAAAGACATGTATGGGGCTCTAAAGACTTCTAGATAAGGAGGGCTCACTCTTTTTATCTACTTCTGAAATTGGGGGAAAATAAAACTTTCTTAGGTATTACTGTTCTAGTGTTTTACGTTTATGCTAGTGATTCTTGGAGGTTTCACTAGAGACCCATCATAATTAACACCGACTCTCTAACCTTAACTTTGAGGAACAAAACTGAAAAAATCACTAACACTAGAATGAAGATGTTGGCCAAGTATTTACAGAGAGCATCCTAAAAAGAGAAATTTTGACTTTTCATTTAGACTTACTCATGAGAAAATTTTAAAACCATGTTTTCTGGAAGTGCCTGGTAGTTAAGTCATTATGTCTTATATGCAACGAAAATGAAATTGAGGCCACTTGTAGGCTCTGCCATTTGACTTTAGAGAGGAAATAAGTTTCTTTTTGGATGCTGAGTAGAGATTATCATCTTGCTTCTTATGGTATCTGCTTTGTTCTTTGTGATAGGATTCTCTTACCTGAACGAAGGTAAACACCTTGTCATTCCCTCTCATGGGAATTGGGTAACTTTGGTCAACAGTTTTATTTTCTGTCAGGAGGGGCGTCATTGTGATGACTCTGAGCCTGAATGAAGATGTGGTAAAGTTAAATGTCCCCTTGATGTGCTCACAAATAGGCTTTGCTCATCTTTATCACAGCACCTTTCTTGTTCTTTTGTAATCATTGTTTAGTTACCCTTCTCCTTCATCAGGCTTTTTAAAAAAAACAGGCATCCTATTGGATTGGTCTTTATATATTCAGAACCTATCACAGCATTTGGTTTAACATTTAATTTTTATTTAACAAATACTTATATGGTACATATTGGGTGCCAGTTCTCAGCTCGGAACACATAGTAAATCATGTAGCCCTCATAATAAACCAGTGAAATGAGCCCTACTTTACAGAGGAAGAAGCTCAGACTCATTCAGAGAAGAGAATGATGACTTACCAGGTCAGGCAGGTGACAAGTTGGCAAATCAAGGTGTGAACCTAACTAGTCTGAATCCATAGTTTCTTGAAGAAAGACAAGAAAAACTTGAGATACCTAAAAAAAAAAAATGTTGAAAATTCCCTTTAGATGCCCCTGTTTCCATGATTAAATCTTGTTTGTTTGTTTGTTTGTTTTCTAATGTTTATTTATTTTTGAGAGAGAGTGCTGGGGGTGGGGGAGAAGAAGAGAGAGAGAGAGGGAGACACAGAATCTGAAGCAGGCTCCAGGCTCCAAGCTGTCAGCACAGAGCCCAACACAGGGCTTGAACTCACGAACTGTGAGATCCTGACCTGAGCCGAAGTCAGACACTTAACCCACTGAGCCACCCAGGTGCCCCTGACATTCGTTTTTTTAATATCAGAGCACTAATATACTAGAAATGGTAGGAAACTCTTTATTTGCTTTTACTGTGAACAGCCACAATATCAGGGAAACATTAAATTTTATTCGTTCTGAAAATAAGGGGTTTTTTTTTTATTTAACTAATCTCCAGATTTTGTGATGGAGATGGCAGAAGTTCATTTTACATGAGGCATTTACTTGACTTTAAGAGACTTATTCTGTTTCTTCTTTCATTGTTTGCCATCTGGCTCAGGTTGCATATTATAGGTTTTGCTTATAGTTTTATTAAATCCACAGTTCTCAGAAGAATGCCCTAGCTTGTGATTTTCTTCATTGATTTCTACCATTTCCTTGAAAAGAGATTACTCCATTTACAAGGTGACTTTTTCCCTTGTTTTTCCCTCATTCTCTTTCTTGCCGTGCCTCAAAGATGAATTTTCTAATTCATTCAGCCTGGATTCATTATGGATTCTAGAAATGTTTTTCACTTGCTCTGTTGAGATTAAGATATTTCACTGATGTGTGTCCGTTATTCCATTTCCCTATCTTAAGAAATAATACTTACCCACAATATAACCTTGGTCTTGGATGTGGAAGGATCTAGTAACCATAGTTTTGACCAATGTACATTTTAGAATATAGCTTTTCTTACCACAATTGAGTGTTTGACAGGCTCTACCATTTTTGAAGTGTTACATAGCAGTATTTCTAAAGTATTCTTTAAAGTAAGAGAAAGCCTAGGCAGCATTTTGAGTAGCTTCTCCCACTGTCATTCAAAAGTGTTGGTATGCAAGCCTACCTTACTATTTTTTTTTTTTACCTCTCCTTTTTTTGTCAAAAAGATATAAAAAGGAAGATTTGGTATCTTTTTGAGATTTCCCCTTTTCGATAAAATGGATAAACTCATCATTACTTTTCAGCCAAGGGCAATAGATATTAATGAATCTCTGCTGATCTGATCTGGTAAAAGGCCTTTTATAACTTTTCCATTTTGTCCATGATGACTTGTTCCATGTTTCTTAGTTTGAATCTGGGTCATGTACTAAACAGAATTTGAAATATATGAAAGATAAATCATTACTGAGTACATGTTTAATGTTTTTTGGTAGTTCCTATTGTTGTCAATATAGTTTTGTTAAAAGAGTTTTTGTTGTGCATAGGGCATAGAACTACTTCCTGTTCTGTGATTATTTTCAGGCATTTTTTTGTTTGTTTGTTTCTTTAGGTGCAGTGTTTTTTATGCATATTTTACGCACCTGAACTTTTGAACACTGGCACAATATATCATTTAGTCTTATGTAATGAATAGTAAGTAGAAGTATTGTCTTTAAATGAGGATAAAACTATTATTTTTATGGTGCATAAATCCTTAACAAGAAAGAAAAAATCTAGCAGATATTCTGAGATTCAAGTGACTACAGAATCAAGAGATCCTAGAATAGTACCTAGAGCTGTGCTTTTCAGAGCCATATTAAGACCATTTCAAAATGTCTGGGTTTCTTGCTGGTAAATTCAGTGTGCTTCTAGAGCTGCTTCCCAAATCCACCTTAACAGTAGTAACCTTAAGTCAAGAAATAATGCTCATCAATAAAATATATACTTTTAATAGCCAAGGAAAAATATAAGAAATGCTACCCTTGACAGGTAGGTGAACTTCATAAATTTCTATTATTATATGTTGCAAAGAATCTCTCTTCGAGGGGAATTAATATTAAAGTGTGGTCCAATGGTATGAATCATAATGATAATGAAGGTCTCAAGTCCAGGCAAACTTTGTTGACTGCATATGGCCTACTGTGCATGAATTTTGAATCCTAAGATGACTGTGCCGATTGAATTTTGGTGCCACTGTGAACAATATTTTACTTTTCAGTATGTTTTGCCCATTATTTATTATGGTCTTTTTATTATTTATTCAGACAACTATACAAATTATTATAGACCATTTCCTACCATTTTGAGAGGAGAGATCAGTCTTTATATACTCCATTGAAAGTCCTGCATACCTAAATCAGATCTTCAAATCAGGCTAAATTGAATAATAATAAATAATTACTTGGTGATATACTATAAGTCTCTTAAACACTGAAAACCAAATCAACATGAAAGACATATATTTACTATTGTGTTAATTTTTTCAAATCAAATTGCTTTATAATTGGTACTGAGTATACAGTCTTTCACATACTTGGATATTACACAATTAGTTTCAAACCAGAAAGTCTATTTTTCAGTGCAATCTAGACATTAATACTTGGCTATTAACTTGAATAAATAGGCTTTCTACTGGTAGGTTATAGATTCAAAATTAAATCTCAAAAGTATTTAAACTGATAATGTACTATTAAAAATGTTAAACTTTGTATGTTCTCTATATTAGATATGATTGGGATACATGGTCAAAATATGTTGAACAACTTAGGTTTATGATCAATCTTTTTGGAGTCAATTTTTACTTTGTATCTGACTTTTTGACATTATTTCTCAGTCCTACATCTCAGAAGTCTATTTAATTTCTTTCAAGTGGCTCTAAGACTGTGCTAGCTGTCATAGGGCATGTAATAGGAAAGAGAATCTAATACTAAACAGATTGTCTCATTACTACATGATTCCACTTATATGAAGTGTTTAAAATAGGCAAATTCTTGGGGTGCCTGAGTGGCTCAGTCGGTTAAGTGTCCAACTCTTGGTTTTGGTTCAGGTCATAATCTTGTGGTTCGTGGAATCAAGCTTTGCATTGGGCTCCACGCTCAGTGTGGAGCCTGCTTGGGAATCCCTCTCTCTCTCTGTCTCTCTTTCAAAAATAAACTTTAAAATAAAAAAATCAAACTATTGTAAACAGAAAGTAGAATAATGGATGCGCTGGGGGGTGAGGTGGGGAGAAGGGGAGTTAGTTTTCAATGGATACGGAGTTTTACTTTTCCAACATGAAAAGATTCCAGAGTTCTGTTTTACAACAATGTATATGATAAACACTAGTGTGTTGTACCCTTAGAAATGGTTAAGATGGTTAAATTTTGTTTGTGGTTTGACTACAATTAAACATAGATTGTCTCAGCCCAAGTTTGAATGAATTTTTACTCATGGAACAGAAAGTCTTGATCTGCAACCAGTTCCATTGACTGCAGAATAGAAGTACATGATTTTGCAGAGTTAGCATCAACACGTTCAGATACGACGTCTAAGTGCAGGAGAGAGGCAACTGGGTCACATTTTATTACTACACTGATAATCAGTCTACTATCTATCTGCACCCTGCCAGAGCTAGGCTTTTGTTCAAATGACCAAGGTACCAGCTGGAAGAAATCCTAAATACCCTTTCCCCCATTTTGGATGGGAATACTGACATTTATATATCAAATGTTACTGACAAGGATATTTGACACACCCTCCAGGTAAACAGATAATACTTCAAAAAGTATAGTATTTGGCTGTCCTATTTATGGACTCAGACCTTCGCATAACTTATCTTCCTGCACGTGCCTGTTAACTAAGCTATATTTCAAACACCCTGCTGCCTGATTTTTATAGTTTTTTATTATTCCGTGAACATTAAGTTATTTCTTCCCTTGTTAACTTTTTAGTTGAACCCTTGCTAACCTGTTTTCTGCTTCTTTCAAATTAACGTGATTTTGAGCCTTAGTACATTATTTCATTGGTTAATCTTGTCATTATAGTAATAACATTCATTATCTGATTGAAATGTTAAGACTCATGTCAATGTGTAAAGATTAACTTTCTCATATCAAAAAAAAATAAGTGGAACAGATAGGTAAAGGTGGAATTATTGATTTGGCAGATGTCTATTGAATGCCTATGTGCTTACTGTTTTGAGTGTTCTGGGTATAGATCCTGCCCTCATGCATCATATAATCTCAAAAGACAATTTAACAAGGAAAAGGAAATTAAAATTTCAGAAAATAACAAGGCTATGTGATAGAGTGGATAGGGCATACATGGATGAGCCCTTTGAGAATATTATAATATAAAAAGAAAAATAGAGGTACAACATGCTTGTTGAAAGAATAAAACTCAGTAAGAGGAAAGGCACATAAACAGGTCATGAGAACAGTTTATGAGACCAGCTTGGCATCTCCAAATAATGATTAATGCATAAGTATGAGAAAACTTAATGTGTCGGGAAAAAGAACCACCAAAAGAGGAAAAATCCTTGGAACTTACTGCATAAGGCTGTGAATTGATATTGTTTCTACCAGCCAAAATGACATCAGTACTCAGGAGGGTGTTTTCTCAGTAGAGGGCAAAAGTAGCCCTAGACTAAAGGATGCTGTGGTTTTCCCTAAAAAAAAGCTGAAAAACAATATTTGGCAGGACATATTTCCAAGTTAACTGCACAGAAAATAAAGCATAAAGCGTATTTATCACTCAAGAATAAATACCGAAATATCCAGCAACCAAAAAGTTAAAATTCACAATGCTTAACCTCCAGTCAAAAATTACTGAAAAAACAACAACAACAATTACCGGCCCTATAACGGGGGAAAGTATAACCCCAGGTGAGACAAAATCCATGAAAACCAACCCAGAAATGACACAGATTATACAATTAACAGACAACAACCCTAAGGTTATTTTTACTGTATTGCAACACATATTTTCAAGAAGTTAAGGAAACATGAGCTTGTTAACTAGAAGCAATACATATTGTTAAAGTCTTAAATCAGACTTGTAGAGACTAACTGCAATGAAAAATAAACGGGAAGGCATTAACAGGGAATTTAACATTGCAGAGGAAAAGATTAGTAAAATAAGGACACAGTAATGGAAACTACTGACAATTAAACAGAGATAGAAGAAGAAGAAGAAGAAGAAGAAGAAGAAGAAGAAGAAGAAGAAGAAGAACAACAACAACAACAACAACAACAAGAAGAACGAGAACAAGAAGAACAAGAAGAAGAGACTGAAAGAAAAGGAACAGAGGCTAAGTTAGCTGTAGAACTTCAGACAGCCAAATATATGTGTAATTGAGTTCCCAAATGGGCTCTGGGAGAGGGGCAGAGTAGAAAAGAAATATTTGAACAAACAATGACCCCCAATTTTTCCAGTATTATGAAAACTATAAACCCACAGATCTAAGAGGATCAGTCAATTAAAAGCACAAAATAGATGGAGAAGACTCTATGAAGTCACATCATAATCAAATTACTTAAAACCAAACCAGTGATAAAGAAAAATTCTTAAAAGCAGTAAGAGGAAAAAAAAACATGGCACATAAAGAGAAAGATGAAAATGAAAGCAGTTTTTGTTTGTTTGTTTGTTTTTGGTCAAATAATACAAACCAGAAGACAGTGGAATGAAATCTTGAAATTACTGAAAGAAAAAAAAATTGTCATTAGAATTCTATACTGAACAAAAAGTATCTTTCAAAACTGAAGGTGAAATAAAGACTTTTTGGACAATGAAAGCTCAAAAAAATTCTTCATCCACAAACCTGCATTACATGAAATGTTAAAAGAAGTCTTTCAAACCACAAGAAATAATATTAGATAGAAATATAGATTTATATAAAATAATGAATCCTAGAAATGCTAATTATGTGAGTAAATATAAAATAACATTCTTTGTATTATTAAGGGTAAGTTTGTATAAGAATTCTTTGTTTTATTATGTTTAAGGGTAAAATATATATTTTTAAGAAAGGTAATATACCATGGAGTTTATAATATGTAGAAGCAAAATGTGTAACAGTGTAAAGTTACACTTTACCTAGTGTAAAGACTAGGTGAGGATAATTAACATACTATTGGAAGGTTTCTTAAATAATATCTGTAAAGACAAATATCCTTTCAAAGTAGACTATGATAAGTTAAAGGTACTTGCTATAAACTCTAAATTAGTCCCCAAAATAATATGACAAAAAATTATAGCTATTAACAGAGTAGATTCAATGGAATCAAAAAAAGTAATCCAAAAGGAGTCAGAAGAAGAGGGAAAAGGGAACAAAAAATCGAAGGGACAAATAGGAAACACATAGCAAAATTAAAAGTAAAAAGTTGGGGAAAAAAGGTGTACCATACTAATATTAATAAAAAGAAAGTTGGACTCGCTAAGTTAATATCAGATGATTTACATTTCAGAGCAAAGAATATTTCAGAAAAAGGTCATTTCATAATGCTAAAGTATTCAATTCATCAAGGCAATATAATAATACTAAATGTTCATGTACTTAATAACAGTTTCAAAATATGTGAAGCAAAAAATGATAAAACTGCAAGGAGAAATGGATACATTGACAATTTTATTCAGATATTTTATACCCTTCTTTCAATAATTGGTAGAAAAATTTAGCAGAAAATTATTAAAGGATTTAAAGAACAAATTACATTAGCCAATTTGATGTGACTTTTAAAGAAAACACCCAATAGTCTAATGCAGTTTTTTCCAGTATACACAGATGTTTGATAAGATAATTTGTATTCTGCATCATAGAACAAGTCACAATAAGTTTAAAATAATTCAACTTATTCAGGGTACTTCTGTGACCACAATGGGATTAAATTAGAAATTCACAACAGAAATTTGTCTCTGATATCACCAAGTATTTGTAAACTAAATGACAAATGTCTAAATAACCCATGGGTCCTAGAAGAAATAAAACAGGAATTATAATGTATATTGAATCAAAGTGAAGACACAAATATCAAAATTTGTGGGATACAGATAAAGCAGTACTTAGAAGCATATAAGATTGTCTATATCAGAAAAAGACGTTTCAAATAAATTATCTCAGCTTCTGCCTTAAGAAAGTACAAAAAGAGAAACTAAGTCCAAAGTAAACAGAAAATAAGAAAAAAGTGAAGCAGAAATCAAGGAAATAGAAAACTAAAAAGACAGAAAGTCATTGAAACCAAAACATGGTTCTTTGAGAAGATCCATACAGTTGGTAAACCTCTAAGCAGACTGGTCAAGAAAAAAAAAAGAGAGAAGCCACCAATTATCAAAACTGAGAATGGAATATATAGCATTACTACAGTTTCTACAGATGTTGAAAGGAAAACAAGGTAGTTTAACGGACATCTTTATGTTGGTAAATTTGCCAATTCATATAAAGGACAAATTCCTTGAAAAACAAAAACTACCAAAGTTTACTTAACTAGAAATAGATAACCTGTATAGCCCTATAATAGTAATTGATTTGAGGCTAAACTCTTCCCACAAATAAAACATTAGGCTCAGATGGCCTCACTGGTAAATGCTACCAAATGTTACTATTCATTTAAGAAATAAATACTATGAAAAGAAAACTACAGGCCAACGTCCCTGATGGACATAGATGCAGAAATCCTCAGCAAAATATCAGCAAACTGAATTCAACAATACATTAAAATTATCATTCACCATGATCAAGTGGGATTTATTCCAGGGAATAAATTCCAAGGGTAGTTCAGGTTTGCAAATCCATGTGATAGATTAACAAGAGGAAGGGTAAAAAGCATCAGACAAAATACAACATCCATTCATGATAAAAACTCAAGAAAGTGGGTTTAGAAGGAACATACCTCAACATAATAAAGGCCATATATAAAACATAGGAACAATACTTTTATTCAACACAATACTGGAAGTCCTAGCTGGAGTGGTCAGACAAGAAAAAGAAAAGGCATTCAAATTGGTAAGAAAGAAGTAAAATTGTCACTATTTCCAGATGACATGCTGAATATAGAAAACCCTAAAGACTCCATTAAAAAAAAAACTATTAGAACTGATAAGTAATTTCAGTAAAGTTGTAAGATACAAAAGTAATATACAGAAATCTGTTGTGTTTCTATGCACTAAATAAGAAAGAAAAATTAAGAAAACAATCTAATTTTCATTTACAATCGCACCAAAAAGAATAAAACACCTAGGGATACATTCAACCAAGGAGGTGAAACACCCACACTCTGAAAACTGTAAGACATTGATGACAGAAACTGAAATTGATACAAACAAATGGAAAAATATACTATGCTCATGGATTGGAAGAATTAATACTGTTAAAATGTTTATACTACCAAAATCAATCTACAGATTCAATGCAGTCCCTATCAAAATTCCAACAACATTTTTCACAATACTAAAATTTGTATGAAACCACAAAAGACCTCGAATAGCCAATGTAATCTTGAGAAAGAAGAGCAAAGCTGGCATTATCACAATCTCAGATAGAAAGATAGGCTACAAAGCTCTAATAATCAAAACAGTATGGTACTGGCACACATAGATCAGTGGAACAAGATAGGGAAATATACCCATGCTTATGGTCAATTAATCTATGACAAAGCAAGAATATACAATGTGGGAAAAGTCTTTTCAATAAATGGGGCTGAGAAAACTGGACAGCTACATGCAAAAGAATGAAGACTTTCTTACACCGTACACAAAAATAAACTCAAAATGGATTAAAGACCTATGTGAGACCTAAAACCGTAAAACTCCTTAAAGAATACGTAGGCAATAATTTCTTGGACATTGGTCTTAGCAATGTATTTGTCTCGGGCAAGGGAAACAAAAGCAAAAATAAACTACTGGGCCTACAAAAATAAAAAGCTTTTGCACAGCAAAGGGAACCGTCAGCAAACAAAAAGGCAGCCTACTGAATGGGAGAAGATATTTGCAATGATAAGGGATTAATATCCAAGATATGTAAGGAATTTATGCAACTCAACATTAAAAAAAAATCCAATTGAAAAATAGGCAGGGAACCTGAATAGATATTTTTTCAAAGAACACATACAAGTGGCCAACAGATACATGAAAAGATGCTCAATATCACAAATCATCAGGGAACTGCAAATCAAAACCACAATGAGATATCTACGTAACACCAGCCAGAATGATGTCAAAAAGACAAAAAATAACAAGTATTGGTAGGATGTGGAGGAAAGAGAACCTTTGTGCACTGTTGGTGGGAATGTAAATTGATGCAGTCACTCTGGAAAACAGTATGGATTTTCCTCAAAGAATTAAAAATAGAAATACCATATGATCCAATAATTCCTCTACTGGGTATTTACCCAAAGAAAATGAAAACACTAGTTCAAAAAGATTTATGCACCCCTCTTTATTGCAGCATTGTTTACAATAGTCAAGATATGGAAGCAACCCAAATGTTCATAGATACACAGATGGGCAAAGAAGATGTGGTACACACACACACAATGGAATATTACTCAGCCATAAAAAAATGAGATCTTACCATTTGGACCTATAGGATATTATGTTAAGTGAAATAAGTCAGAAAGAGACAAATACTATATGATTTCACTTATATATAGAATCTAACAAAACAAACAAAAGAACAACAAAAAGTACTCCTTTTTAATGTTTATTTATTTTTGAGGGAGAGCACACATGAGAGTGGTGGAGGTACAAAGAGAGAGAGAGTCAGAGGATTTGAAATGGGCTCTGCAATGACAGCAGAGAGCCTGGTACGGGGCTCGAACTCATGAACCGTGAGATCATGACCTGTGCAGAAGTCAGATGCCTAACTGACTGAGCCACCCAGGTGCCTCCCAAAATATTCTTAAATACAAAGAATAAACTGGTGATTGCCAGAGGCAAAGTGAGAGGGGGTGAGCTAAATAAGTAAAAGGGATTAAGCGGTATAAACTTCTAGTTATAAATCATTCATGGAAATGAAAAGTACAGCATAGGGAATATGGTTAATATTGTAATAATGTAATAATGTTGTATGATGATAGGTGGCGCCTACACTTACTATGATGAGCACTGAGTAATGTAAAGAATTATAGGGGCTCCTAGGTGGCTCAGTTGGTTAAGCATCTGACTTCGGCTTAGGTCATGATCTTGCAGTTCATGATTTCGAGCTCTGCATTGGGCTCTGTGCTGACAGCTCAAAGCTTGGAGCCTGCTTCAGATTCTGTGTCTCCCTCTCTCTCTCTGACCCTCCCCTGCTTACATTCTATCACTCTCTCAAAAATAAACAAACAAAAAAAAAAGAATTACAAAATTACTGCGTTGTTATCTCTGATAAGTATATGCTTGTCAAAAGAATGTCAAATTACTTGAGGCAACAAATGATAGAACTGTAAGGAGAAATAGATGAAACACTAAGCTACAGATTGAATGTTGGTGTACTTCCAAAATTCGCAAGTTGAAACTGATCCTCAATGTGATATTATTTGGAGATGAGGCCTTTGTTTTTTTTTTTTCAATATATGAAGTTTATTGTCATATTGGTTTCCATACAACACCCAGTGCTCATCCCAAAAGGTTCCCTCCTCAATACCCATCACCCACCCTCCCCTCCCTCCCACCCCCCATCAACCCTGTTTGTTCTCAGTTTTTAAGAGTCTCTTATGCTTTTGCTCTCTCTCACTCTAACCTTTTTTTTTTCCTTCCCCTCCCCCCATGGGTTTCTGTTAAGTTTCTCAGGATCCACATAAAAGTGAAAACATATGGTATCTATCTTTCTCTGTATGGCTTATTTCACTTAGCATCACACTCTCCAGTTCATCCATGTTGCTACAAACGGCCATATTTCATTCTTTCTCATTGCCATGTAATACTCCATTGTGTATATAAACCACAATTTCTTTATCCATTCATCAGTTGATGGCCATTTAGGCGCTTTCCATAATTTGGCTATTGTTGAGAGTGCTGCTATAAACATTGGGGTACAAGTGCCCCTATGCATCAGTACTCCTGTATCCCTAGGGTAAATTCCTAGCAGTGCTATTGCTGGGTCATAGGGTAGGTCTATTTTTAATTTTTTGAGGAACCTCCACACTGTTTTCCAGGCGGCTGTACCAATTTGCATTCCCACCAACAGTGCAAAAGGGTTCCCATTTCTCCACATCCTCTCCAGCATCTATAGTCTCCTGATTTTGTTCATTTTGGCCACACTGACTGGCGTGAGGTGATATCTGAGTGTGGTTTTGATTTGTATTTCCCTGATGAGGAGTGACGTTGAGCATCTTTTCATGGGCCTGTTGGCCATCCAGATGTCTTCTTTAGAGAAGTGTCTATTCGTGTTTTCTGCCCATTTCTTCACTGGGTTATTTGTTTTTCGGGTGTGGAGTTTGGTGAGCTCTTTATAGATTTTGGATACTAGCCCTTTGTCTGATATGTCATTTGCAAATATCTTTTCCCATTCCATTGGTTGCCTTTTAGTTTTGTTGGTTGTTTCCTTTGCTGTGCAGAAGCTTTTTATCTTCATAAGGTCCCAGTAGTTCATTTTTGCTTTTAATTCCCTTGCCTTTGGGGATGTGTCGAGTAAGAGATTGCTACGGCTGAGGTCAGAGAGGTCTTTTCCTGCTTTCTCCTCTAAGGTTTTGATGGTTTCCTGTCTCACATTTAGGTCCTTTATCCATTTTGAGTTTATTTTTGTGAATGGTGTGAGAAAGTGGTCTAGTTTCAATCTTCTGCATGTTGCTGTCCAGTTCTCCAAGCACCAATTGTTAAAGAGACTGTCTTTTTTTCCGTTGGATGTTCTTTCCTGCTTTGTCAAAGGTTAGTTGGCCATATGTTTGTGGGTCTAGTTCTGGGGTTTCTATTCTATTCCATTGGTCTATGTGTCTGTTTTTGTGCCAATACCATTCTGTCTTGATGATTATAGCTTTGTAGTAGAGGCTAAAGTCTGGGATTGTGATGGATCCTGCTTTGGTCTTCTTCAAAATTACTTTGGCTATTCGGGGCCTTTTGTGGTTCCATATGAATTCTAGGATTGCTTGTTCTAGTTTCGAGAAGAATGCTGGTGCAATTTTGATTGGGATTGCATTGAATGTGTAGATAGCTTTGGGTAGTATTGACATTTTGACAATATTTATTCTTCCAATCCATGAGCACGGAATGTTTTTCCATTTCTTTATATCTTCTTCAATTTCCTTCATAAGCTTTCTATAGTTTTCAGCATACAGATCTTTTACATCTTTGGTTGGATTTATTCCTAGGTATTTTATGCTTCTTGGTGCAATTGTGAATGGGATCAGTTTCTTTATTTGTCTTTCTGTTGCTTCATTATTAGTGTATAAGAATGCACCTGATTTCTGTACATTGATTTTGTATCCTGCGACTTTGCTGAATTCATGTATCAGTTCTAGCAGACTTTTGGTGGAGTCTATCGGATTTTCCATGTATAATATCATGTCATCTGCAAAAAGTGAAAGCTTAGCTTCATCTTTGCCAATTTTGATGCCTTTGATTTCCTTTTGTTGTCTGATTGCTGATGCTAGCACTTCCAACACTATGTTAAACAACAGCGGTGAGAGTGGGCATCCCTGTCATGTTCCTGATCTCAGGGAGAAAGCTCTCAGTTTTTCCCCATTGAGGATGATGTTAGCTGTGGGCTTTTCATAAATGGCTTTTATGATGTTTAAGTATGTTCCTTCTATCCCGACTTTCTCGAGGGTTTTATTAAGAAACGTTGCTGAATTTTGTCAAATGCCTTTTCTGCATCGATTGACAGGATCATATGGTTCTTATCTTTCCTCTTATTAATGTGATGTATCACGTTGATTGATTTGCGAATGTTGAACCAGCCCTGCATCCCAGGAATGAATCCCACTTGATCATGGTGAATAATTCTTTTTATATGCTGTTGAATTCGATTTGCTAGTATCTTATTGAGAATTTTTGCATCCATATTCATCAGGGATATTGGCCTGTAGTTCTCTTTTTTTACTGGGTCTCTGTCTGGTTTAGGAATCAAAGTAATACTGGCTTCATAGAATGAGTCTGGAAGTTTTCCTTCCCTTTCTATTTTTTGGAACAGCTTGAGAAGGATAGGTGTTATCTCTGCTTTAAACGTCTGGTAGAACTCCCCTGGGAAGCCATCTGGTCCTGGACTCCTATTTGTTGGAAGATTTTTGATGACTGATTCAATTTCTTCACTGGTTATAGGTCTGTTAAAGCTTTCTATTTCCTCCTGATTGAGTTTTGGAAGCGTGTGGGTGTTTAGAAATTTGTCCATTTCTTCCAGGTTGTCCAGTTTTTTGGCATATAGTTTTTCATAGTATTCCCTGATAATTGCTTGTATTTCTGAGGGATTGGTTGTAATAATTCCATTTTCATTCATGATTTTATCTATTTGGGTCCTCTCCCTTTTCTTTTTGAGAAGCCTGGCTAGAGGTTTATCAATTTTGTTTATTTTTTCAAAAAACCAACTCTTGGTTTCGTTGATCTGCTCTACAGTTTTTTTAGATTCTATATTGTTTATTTCTGCTCTGATCTTTATTATTTCTCTTCTTCTGCTGGATTTAGGCTGTCTTTGCTGTTCTGCTTCTATTTCCTTTAGGTGTGCTGTTAGATTTTGTATTTGGGATTTTTCTTGTTTCTTGAGATAGGCCTGGATTGCAATGTATTTTCCTCTCAGGACTGCCTTCGCTGCATCCCAAAGTGTTTGGATTGTTGTATTTTCATTTTCGTTTGTTTCCATATATTTTTCAATTTCTTCTAATTGCCTGGTTGACCCATTCATTCTTTAGTAGGGTGTTCTTTAACCTCCATGCTTTTGGAGGTTTTCCAGACTTTTTCCTGTGGTTGATTTCAAGCTTCATAGCATTGTGGTCTGAAAGTATGCATGGGATGATTTCAATTCTTGTATACTTATGAAGGGCTGTTTTGTGACCCAGTATGTGATCTATCTTGGAGAATGTTCCATGTGCACTGGAGAAGAAAGTATATTCTGTTGCTTTGAGATGCAGAGTTCTAAATATATCTGTCAAGTCCATCTGATCCAACGTATCATTCAGGGCCCTTGTTTCTTTATTGACCGTGTGTCTAGATGACCTATCCATTTCTGTAAGTAGAGTGTTAAAGTCCCCTGCAATTACCACATTCTTATCAATAGGGTTGCTTATGTTTGTGAGTAATTGTTTTATATATTTGGGGGCTCCCGTATTTGGCGCATAGACATTTATAATTGTTAGCTCTTCCTGATGGATAGACCCTGTGATTATTATATAATGCCCTTCTTCATCTCTTGTTACAGCCTTTAATTTAAAGTCTAGTTTGTCTGATATAAGTATGGCTACTCCAGCTTTCTTTTGACTTCCAGTGGCATGATAAATAGTTCTCCATCCCCTCACTCTCAATCTGAAGGTGTCCTCAGGTCTAAAAGGAGTCTCTTTTAGATAGTAAATAGACGGGTCTTGTTTTTTTATCCATTTTGATACCCTATGTCTTCTGGTTGGTGCATTTAGTACATTTACATTCAGTGTTATTATAGAAAGATATGGGTTTAGAGTCATTGTGATGTCCGTAGGTTTCATGCTTGTAGCGATGTCTCTGGTACTTTGTCTCACAGGATCCCCCTTAGGATCTCTTGTAGGGCTGGTTTAGTGTGACGAATTCCTTCAGTTTTTGTTTGTTTGGGAAGACCTTTATCTCTCCTTCTATTCTAAATGACAGACCTGCTGGATAAAGGATTCTCAGCTGCATATTTTTTCTGTTCATCACATTGAAGATCTCCTGCCATTCCTTTCTGGCCTGCCAAGTTTCAGTAGAGAGATTGGTCACAAGTCTTATAGGTCTCCCTTTATATGTTAGAGCACGTTTATCTCTAGCTGCTTTCAGAATTTTGTCTTTATCCTTGTATTTTGCCAGTTTCACTATGATATGTCGTGCAGAAGATCGATTCAAGTTACGTCTGAAGGGAGTTCTCTGTGCCTCTTGGATTTCAATGCCTTTTTCCTTCCCTAGATCAGGGAAGTTCTCAGCTATTATTTCTTCAAGTACACCTTCAGCACCTTTCCCTCTCTCTTCCTCCTCTGGAATACCAATTATGCGTATATTATTCCTCTTTAGTGCATCACTTATTTCTCTAATTTTCCCCTCATACTCCTGGATTTTTTTATCTCTCTTTTTCTCAGCTTCTTCTTTTTCCATAATTTTATCTTCTAGTTCACCTATTCTCTCCTCTGCCTCTTCAATCCGAGTCGTGGTTGTCTCCATTTTATTTTGCAGCTCATTGATAGCATTTTTTAGCTCCTCCTGGCTGTTCCTTAGTCCCTTGATCTCTGTAGCAGTAGATTCTCTGCTGTCCTTTATACTGTTTTCAAGCCCAGCGATTAATTCTATGACTATTATTCTAAATTCACTTTCTGCTATATTGTTTAAATCGTTTTTGATTAGTTCGTTAGCTGTTGTTATTTCCTGGACGTTTTTTTGAGGGGAATTCTTTCGTTTCGTCATTTTGGATGGTCTCTGGAGTGGTGCGGAACTTCGGGGCACTTCCCCTGTGCGTCTTGAATAACTTGAGTTGGTGGGTGGAGCCGCAGTCGGACCTGATGTCTGCCCCCAGCCCACCGCTGGGGGCCACAGTCAGACTGGTGTGTGCCTTCTGGTGTGTGGCAGTGTGTGTGGTGGGATTCACTGTGGGGTGGCATGGCCCGTCTGGGCTATTTGCACACTGCCAGGCTTGTGGTGCTGGGGATCTGGCGTATTAGCCGGGGTGGATTGGCAAGGTGCATAGGGGCAGGAGGGGCAGGCTCAGCTTGCTTTTCCTTTGGTGATCTGCTTTGGGAGGGGCCCTGCGGCACCGGGAGGTAGTCAGTCCCGCCGGAGGGATGGATCCGCAGAAGCACAGCATTGGGTGTTTTCGTGGTGCAAACAAGTTCCCTGGCAGGAACTGGTTCCCTTTGGGATTTTGGCTGGGGGATGGGCGAGGGAGATGGTGCTGGGGAGCGCCTTTGTTCCCTGCCAAGCTGAGCTCTGTCGTCCGGGGCTCAACAACTCTCCCTCCCGTTGTCCTCCAGCCCTCCTGTTCTCCAAGCAGAGCTGTTAGCTTATAACCTTCCAGATGGCAAGTCCCGTTTGCTGTCAGAACACACCCCGTCTGGCCCCTCCGCTTTTGCCAGCCAGACTCGGGGGCTCTGCTTGGCCAGCGGGCCACCCCTCCGCCCCGGCTCCCTCCCGCCAGTCCCGTAGAGCACGCACTGCCTCTCCGCCCTTCCTACCCTCTTCTGTGGGCCTCTCGTCTGCACTTGGCTCCAGAGACTCCGTTCTACTAGTCTTCTGGCGGTTTTATGGGTTATTTAGGCAGGTGTGGGTGGAATCTAAGTGATCAGCAGGACACGCGGTGAGCCCAGCGTCCTCCTACGCCGCCATCTTCCCAGGATCCAAGATGAGGCCTTTGGAATGGTGATTAGGTCCTGAGGTAGAGCCCTCAGGAATGGGATTAAGCATCCTTATAAAAGAGGCCCCTACACCATCAATCCACTAGGCATGTGAAGGAAGGCAAGGCACAGAATGGGCAACTGCTGAACTCTGACTTCTGTTTGGAGAATAACACATTGGACATAATATTCTTTTGTGGCCATTAGTAGCCATTACCAGCATTAAAAAAAAAAAAGGCATACTAAAGGGGAATGGAATAAATTTATACTGGGTCATGAGTATTATGCATTGGTTTCTGCTACATATATATGTATGTTTGTACTAAGTCAAGATGTAAAGTACATTTTGTTGAATTCTAGTCCAATATAAACCTGAAGAAGTCGTCTACAGTAGCTAGTAAAAGTCTCTGCTATGACCATTAACATTACACAGGTACAAAACAATCTATTAATTTTTTCATTATGTATTTAAAATTTACATTTATCAGCCCATACACATGCAAGAAATTATATCTAAAGTTATGTATTACATGATATACCTATAATATATCTTTCCAAAATAAAAAATACCAATGTGACCATAAAAATAATTAGTGTGTTGTTTACCTGACTATATAACATTATATGTCAACTGTACTTCAATAATAACTAAAAAGACAGAAATAGTACTAAGTCTACATACATTTCCCAAAAAATTCAAGAGATAATATTTATAAATTCATTATATGAGGCCTACATTACTCTGATACAAGCCCAAAGACATTACAAGAACATTGCAGACAAATATTCCTCATAAATTAGATGCAAAAATTAACACAATTTTAATAACTTCAATCCAACAATATAAAAAATAATACATTATAACTAAATTGTTTATCTCAAGAATCAATTAGTGTAACTCACCCTATTAGTCAAAAAATGAAAAGTACACTCATCTCCATTGAGGTAAAAAATAAAAACTGGAGAAAACTCAATTCCATTCATGACAAAATTCCAAAAACTTAGGAGAGAATGTCTTTAGCCCAAGTAAGGGCATCTCACAAAAACTTATAGATAATATTATACTTTTAATGGTGAAAGATGAGGAATAAGCCATAGTTATTTTCTCCCACTTCTATTTAACATTGTATGGTAAGTTCTAGCCAATACAAAAAGAAATAAAAAGTCAAACAGATTGTAAAAGCACTAAAGCTTACTATAAAGTAACGTAACATGATCAAAATGTAAGTCTACATAAAGTGTAAGTGTACACAGAGACTTTTTACTAATTAACAAAAGTGCTACTAGAAGTTGTATGAGTTTAGGAAGATTGCAAGGTACAAGATCAATTTACAAAAATTAATTGTATAACAGTTGTATGAGTTACTTAGAATAATCAAAATCATAGAGACAGAAAGTAAAATTGTTGCCAGTAGCTGCAGGGTGGGGAATGAGGGCTATTGTTTAATGGGTGTAGAGTTACAGTTTTACAAAATGAAAAGAGTTAGGAAGATGGATGATGGTGCTGTTTGCACAGTATTATTAATTTAATATCACTGAACTGCATACTTAAAGACAGTTAAGACAGTAAATTTTATGTGTATTTTACCACAGTAAAATTTTTTATGATCAACTATATATATGTTAGCAATAAACATTGAAACTTTAAAAATTTTTTTTAATGTTTATTTATTTTTGAGACAGAGAGAGAGCATGAATGGGGGAGGGTCAGAGAGAGAGGGAGACACAGAATCTGAAACAGGCTCCAGGCTCTGAGCTGTCAGCACAGAGCCCAATGCAGGACTCGAACTCACAGAGTGCGAGATCATGACCTGAGCCGAAGTTGGTCGCCCAACCGACTGAGCCACCCAGGCGCCCCAGAACATTGAAACTTTAAAACATTTTAAGTTTTTAAATAAAAACAATACTATTTGGTAATAGAATCAAAATATATGAAACATTCAGAGATAGATGTGACCTATACTCTGACAACTGCTTTGCAAAAGAACTTGCAAATTTCTATGGAAAGATATACCATGTCTTTGGATATCTATGGAAAGATATACTATGTCTATGGATAAGAAAACCAATATTAATATGTCAGTCCTCCTCAAACCTATAGATTTGACCAGCTGAAATTCCAGAAGGCTTTTTTTTTTTGGTAGAAATTGATTCTTATATTCATGTTGAAATGTGAAGGATCTTATTTTTAAAGTACAGTAATAAAGGTATTGTAGTAATGTAAAGATAAACAAATAGATCAATGGAACAGAGTATAGCATTCATAATTAGACTTGATATATAGTCAGTTGTACCTAAACTTAAATATAAAACAATAAAAGCTATAAAACTTCTAGAAGAAAACATTAAAGAAAAAACTTTTCACTTTGGGCTAAGGAAAAATTCTTAGAATCAATACTATAAGCATGATTCATAAAAGGAAAACTGATAAATTGTACTTCATCAAAATTAATAACTAGTTTTTTAAAGACACTGATGTGAGAATGAAAATTCAAATCACAAACTCTGGGAAAATATTCATAAAATGCATGTCTGATAAAATTGTATCTAAGTATTTGGATCGGGTCATGATCTCATAGTTTGTGAGTTTGAGCTTCACGTCAGCACTGCCAGCATGGAGCCTGCTTGAGATTCTCCATCCGCCCTCCTCTCTCTGTCCCTGTCTCTCTGTCTCTCTCTCTCAAAATAAATAAATAAACTTAAAGAAATGTATCTGAAGTATATGAAGAACTCTCAAAACTCTACCTGAAGAGTCTAGTCCCTTAATACTTCTAGACTTTTATTGTTGGGTTTCAAAGACTCTGGGGCAGAGAGAACAGGGAAGATAATGCAAATGTATTTTTTTCTGTATATTTACTCTGTTTATATCCTCAGTATCATTTGAAATTTTATCCCTCATGGACAATGAGGTAATAAGTTCTCTCTGGTTTCTATAGGTCTTACCACTTACATTTTAGAATTCTACTTTAGGGACCTCTTAACATTAACTTACAGCCGTTAATGCTAACCTAGTCTCTACTCACAGAAAGCTCTGGTAACTCAGTTTTCTTAGACTGCCAGTGAGTTTCTTTCAAAGTGTTAATAAAGTGCCATGACTTGCCCAATCCCATTGAATGAGCCAGTGGTAGTGAAGATTCAAACCCAGATTTTGTGATCTCAAGGTTGGTGTTCTTGCCGTTATACTTCAGCTACCTGGTTGAAAATTAGTTTGGGCTCCTAATTTTTGCTCTTTCTGTAATTCAACTGTGTACACTTGGGTAAATCATTTAACTACTTTGGTCTTTCACTTTCTTTGATAGAAGATGAGAAGCAGAGGGGAAAAGGAAGACCTCTGAGGTTGTTTCCATTCCAACTTCTGTTTTCTTATCCTTCAATTCTCCTTCATTTCTCTGTCCCTAGTGCAGTCCTCCCCTCTACTTTGTTTTCGTTTGACCACCGGTGAACTCCCCTTATGTGTCACGGTTTGTTGTGTGAAGGTTGTGTCTGCAGAGTGACACATGTGCCTCACATACTCAGAAGACCACCCAGTGAGCTTTCCTTGCTGACAGCAGCTCTGTTTTCTGGTCTTCCAGGCAATGGGATTGTCGGTCTGATTCTACTTTTTCTGTCTTTAAAGCACACCATCCTCTGAAACTGAAATTAATTTCTGTGAGTGTCATCTTGAATATACCTAACTAGAAATTTTACCTCTAAATTTTCACCTGCAGAAACCAGTCTTTACTTCATGAGATTTTTCCTTTTTGAGGGTAGTTCTTCCATGACAAGTCTGCCCTTTCCTGCGGCTCTGAATTGTCGAAAAAAATCACATTTCTTTAGAACCTTTGAGCACTGATTGAATTGGATGGTGAAGGGGAGCATGCAAGACATCCCTGCATAGTTCTTAGTTTGGGTGAGGAAAAAAGTAAGTCACGGTGGAGTTGAGACACTACTATGACATATCTTTGTGTTGAACTATAGTCCTGATTCTATTCATATGCAATTAATGCAGCCACTTTTGTTATTCTTTCACATTTATTTTTGCCCCATTTTGCTTTGCATCGTAATTTCTTAGGAATTTTCTTGCACAGAAACTTAGCTCATTAACCATATGTTGTCCCTTAAATAGAAGCCAGTTTTCAAAACATAAATTAGGACATTTCCCTTTGTGGCTAACAGCTATAGCTGGAAAGCATGTGGCTGCATTCATTCCAGGTCCTTTCTTTTTTTTTTTTTTTTTTTTTTTTTAATTTTTTTTTCTCAACGTTTATTTATTTTTGGGACAGAGAGAGACAGAGCATGAACAGGGGAGGGGCAGAGAGAGAGGGAGACACAGAATCAGAAACAGGCTCCAGGCTCTGAGCCATCAGCCCAGAGCCCCACGCGGGGCTCGAACTCACGGACCGCGAGATCGTGACCTGGCTGAAGTCGGACACTTAACCAACTGCGCCACCCAGGCGCCCCCACGTCCTTTCTTTTCACGAGTCTGATGTTCATGTGAGAACACATCCACACCATCCAGTCTTCCACATTCCCTGTCCCCTTCTCTGCCTGTCCCCCACTTTCTTGTCATTAGGGACCAGGCCTTACAATTCCAGCCAGTTGGGGATTATGTTAATAACACAGTCATCACCTCATTTTTAAACAATATCACCTAATATAGGAACTGTCTTACATAATAACTTAAATAAGCTAAATAATTAATAACAGAAGAACAGAAGTGAATTATACACTATTGGGGGGAATAGACATCATGGGTCCATACCCGTGATAGATAGATAGATAGATAGATAGATAGATAGATAGATAGATAGATAAAAACATACATACGAACATACAAACATACATACACATACATGGATGGTGGAGGAAGGAGGGTTTTTATTTACCATATAGTGTGAACTGGTAAATGTGGATGAAGTGCTAAAGTTGAAAACTTATTATTATGAAATCATCATGAAAAAACTGAATCAAGCAAGAGTCATCAATGGCTGCTCAGTCTAGGGGCAAATGAGAAGGAAGATCAGGATATTTGCATGGTCTTTAAATATCTCCCTTTACATTGCTTATTAATTGGAAGGGTAAAATCACTTGGTAATTATACAGTGTGGAAAAATTGTCCAAGTAGTCAAAATTAACATATCCCAAGAATGCCTGGTGGACTCTTGTGTTAAACCATGAAAACACATCATCTATTCATTGTTCCCACTGAGAACACATAACCTGAATCTAAATCTCAAAGAAACATCAAACACAAAATGATGAGCCTTTTTACTAAATGGGGGACTATCTACTTCAAAAATGGAAATGTCATAAAAGACAAAATCTGTGGAAATATTTCAGATAAAAGGAGAATTAAGAGATCTGACAATTGAGGGTACCTGGGTGGCTCAGTTGGTTGAGCATCCGACTTTGGCTCAGATCATGATCTCATGGTTCGTGGATTAGAGCCCCATGTCGGGCTTTGCACTGACAGCACAGAGCCTGCTTCAGATTCTGTCTCCCTCTCTTTCTGTCTCTCTCTCTCTCTCTCTCTCTCTCAAAAATAACTAAACATTAAAAAAAATTTTTTAAACTTTTTTACTAATGTTTATTCATTTTTGAGAGAGAGAGAGAGAGAGAGAGAGAGAGAGAGAGAGAGAGAGAGAGACATGTAGCATGAGTGGGAGAGGGACAGAGAGAGAGGGAGGCACAGAATCCGAAGCAGGCTCCAGACTCTGAGCTGTCAGCACAAAGCCCAACATGGGGCTTGAAGTCATGAGCTATGAGATCATGACCTGAGCCAAAGTCAGACGCTTAACTGATTGAGCCACCCACGCGCCCGCCAAAAAAGTTTTTTAATGAGTATGACAAATGCAGTATCTGACCCTAGACTATATCTTCTAATGTTGGTGGAAATATCAGAAATTCAGAATGTTGTTGGTAGATTACATAAAATTTATGGAATTAATAACTGTACTGTGGTTATGTAAGAGAATATTCCTATTCATAAGAAATGGTCACTGAAGTATTTCAGGATACAGAGTCATGATGTATGTAAGTTATTCTCAGGTAATTCAGAAAAATGTTGCATATGTGTGTGTTCACAAATGTCTATGCAAATGGTGAAGAAAATGGGGTATAATGTGATAATGTATAAATCTGGGTAAAGGGCATGTGAATTTTGATGTACTTTGCTTTTAGAATTTTTTATTGTTTGGTATTCTTTTTTTTCTCTTACTCATTTTTTCGCTTACTCATATTCTTTTTCTAGTGTTATTGAGATATAACTGACATAAAACATTACATAAGTTTAAGATGTGCAACATAATGATTTGATATGTATATGCTGCAAAATTATTACTCTAAGTTTAGTTATTGTGCATCACCTCAAATACTTACAAATGTTTTTTTCTGTGGGATGAGAACTTTTAGGATCTACTCTCTTAGCAACTTTCAAATATATAATACTGCATTGATGACTATAGTCATCATGTTGTACATTATATCTTCAGGATTTAATTTTCTTATAACTGGAAGTTAAACCTTTTGACCATCTTCACCCAGTTGATCTTGTTTCTAAATAACTTTTACAAATAAAAAATAATAATTTAAAAAATAATAAAGCTTTTTTCCCCCTTCAGTTAGAATTAAGGGCCAAATCTATGTCTTTTAGAGAAATAATTTTTAAAGTCCTACTACATGGCTACTTTAAAAACTCTGTTGTTTATCTTTTATACCTATAATTTTCTATATGTGTCTTAGATATACGCTTACTGTTTGTCTTCACAGAAAGCCCCTGGATTAGGCACATCATGGAATATAAGCAAAACAGTTGTGAATCTAAGTACCTTATTAGTGGAATATCACCTGGAGCAGTGGTGTCCAGTAGAGGTATCTGTGACTATGGCACTCTTCTCTGTGTGCATTGTCCAGTGTGGGAACACATGAGCGCTCGAAATGGGGCTAATGAGACTGAATTTTTCATTTAATTTTAATTAATTTTAACTTTAATAGCCACACATGGCTACTGACTACCAGATTGGACAGTGGTCTTCTGAAGTGATGACTAATGCCCAAATAGGAGAAGTTTATAAGTTCCCATAATCAGTAAGTTTCCTATTTAAAGAGATGAACTAGTCATAGCTGTGCTTGTTAGCTTGAGTGAGATCGGTCCTTTTTAGAAAGAATCTATGGTATATTGCATATGTTTTTACCTTTCCATTCGTAGCAGATTTCATAGTTAAATAATAGTGAATCAAACTCAATGAAATTTCCAGTGTCACAATTAAATATAATTACTGCAAGACTGATTTTTATGGGTTGCAACATTAGCTACTGAAAACCCAAATTAGATGCAGGACTTCTCTTTTAATGACTTATTCTGATTAAAGAGACAGAATGGATATAAGGACAGGAAAAGGAGGAAAGAAAGGAAGGAAGGATGGGTAGTTGGATAGATAAATAGAAAAGAAAATAATGCAAGATATTCTATTTTAACTGCCATAGGAGGGATACATTAAGTCTCTTTTGTCAAACATTGGAATAGATTTGATGGTAAGGTTCCTTCCAGCTCTAAATCTTGTGATGCTAAATCTTAAGAATACTGAACTGGAGGAAATCTCTGAGTGGAACAGTCAGGTAAATTTAGGGATTGGAGTTTAACATTTGACTTTTGTTGTTATATGATGTTAATCTCCCAGGCCATAGGAGTGATCTCTGCTTTTCTAAGTCAATTTATTTCATTTGAAATAGAATATTGATTTAGAAAAAAAAAAAAAACCCTGATAAACAGTCCTTAGAGTGTTGTGCCTTCCTGGTTACTTTAATAGTATTTTTAAGAGTGAGAATCATGCTTTTTCATCAGTCACATATAAATATACTACTTATGGAGGCAGCATGTTAAGAGAATAGGCCAGAAGGAAGTATAAACATAAAAGGTAACCTGTGTGTCTCCCTGAATACAGCACTTTTTAGCATTGAAGCGTCAGTCCATTGTTCCTCCAATAAAGCCTTTTACTGATATTGGGAGGTAATACTATTCTCATTGGTTAGCTAACCATGTTGATAACTTCAGTTCTTCCAGATTGAGTCAAGTCACTAACTTTTTCAGTTTAATGCTCTGTTGATTCATAAATCTGTTTCTTTGTTTGACTTATACCTTTGTGCAGCGTTAAGAGTTCTCAAAAGATGTTTAGGCTTAAGCATTCTGCTCTACTTTGGGCATGAAATAAGTACTTGATGAAAGCCTGCATGCTTGACAGGTTGAGTGCCTGCTGTTTTTTCTCTATCCTCACTCTGCTACATAAATGAATCTTGCTTGCTTGGTGCCTCTTCTTTCAGAGCATTTGCCCGAGTACTGAGAGCACTGGCTCATAGAGGTGAACACCCAGCTGGAACTGATGCCACCTTGACTTCACATTTTTTTAAACAAGGGACCATATTAATCTGTTAAACCCAGAAACTGAGTGTATCGGCATTCCCATGACCACCCCACTAGGGAGTGGTTTGGTGACTCACTAAGAGAATCCCTAAGACTCAGCATATAGTCATATTCACAGCTAATTTTTTACAGTGAAAGGATGTAAAGCAAAATCAACAAAAGGAAAAGGTACATGGGGTGAAATTTGGAGTAAATCAGATACAATCTTGTAAGAATATTGTCCAAGTGGAGTTAATAAGATGCTTAATTTCTCTGCATTTAACATATAGGAAGTGCTCTCTATGAGGGAAGCTCATAAGAGACTCGGTGCTTGAGGTTTTTATTGAGGGCTGGTCACGCAGGCTCCCTTTGCTGAGCATGTACTGATTTCCAGACTTGTAGAAGGAAAGCGAATGGCCAGCATAAGCGATATTGTTTATGTAAGCCATGTGGGCATGGTAAAATAACATTATCAGTTAGGGAATGGTGAAAATCCTCCCCAAATCCAAGTTCCCATAGTGGCAGTCAAGGGCCAGCCTTGCCAGCAGGGTTTTCTAAGGATAGCAGTCTTGGGCCTGCTGTGTTAATAACTCTTTTCTACATCTGGATATACCTCAATCAACATTCAGATTTGGTAATTTTAACCTATTTTAACTTTCCTTTTGTCTAGTCTATTTACTCTCTTTTCGTTGAACATTAGTGTTCCTTAGAGATTACTAGAAATATCTTGAACTGCACATCTACTCTTTTGCCTAATGGGGCTATGTCAACTTCTTGTAGGATAGAGCAGCAAATCTTTCCTCTTAATCCTTCCTGCTGTTGTTTCTTTTATGAAGTGACCAACAATGGATATTCTCTTCCTTAGAGGTCAGTCTAGAACCTTGTCACTGTTTTTTATTTTTGGATTTACTTTCATCAGTTCTCCAAGAGTATGGTATCACAGCTGCATCTGAGCCTTTAACCACAGATTTCTTCCTCCCTCAGCTCCACGCTAGTAATGCCTTGAAAGAAGATAGCATGGATGCTATCTCAGAAACCTTAGAGGTGAACTATAGCACCTTTGAGAAGCTCTTATGCCTATCATAGATATAAACTGTAGGCATTATATAAGCCAAATGAGAAATAAATTGGGCCTTTAAATCAGGTCTAAATGTCAACTCGCACTTACAACTGATTTAAGAATTTGAGAATGAAGAAACTTTTTTATTTTGTAAGCAGAATCACAGTTAAAAGCATTTGGGTTAAGGGAATAGGAAAAAGATGGGGCAGTAATATCACTGTGGGAGTCTACAGAATAGGAAGTAGATGATGCTACCCTAAAAACCGAGTAACGGTTGCCATGGAAATAAGACAGTAACAGGGACTCCAAATATGCTGGTCATATGCTAGAAGACTTATTGTTATAAATTTGAAATATCTAATGATGTTTGGCCTAAATGAAGGTAAAGAGGTGGTAGGAAGTACTGTTATTTTGGAGTTCATTCCGACTAACAAGGAAAACCTAATTGGTGAGGAGCAAGGGATGGGAACTTTTCAAAGAAAGCATCTGTTTCATTTCAGAATTAGTATCAGTAAAGTAACAATTAGGAATAGTGCCTTCTCCTATCAGCCAGAGGGGTAAAATTAACTCATGGGGCATTTGAGTATCCCGGCTAGATCTTCTCTTATGGATCATCATAAACATAAATGTAAAACCAAAAACTATAAAACTTCCAGGGGAAAATCTTTGCAACTTTGGGTTAATCATAGATTCATTAGCTACAACGTCAGACACACTATCCGTAAAACAACAACAAAAACAATTGAGAAATTGGATTTCATCAAAATTAAAAACTTCTGTTTTTAAAAAATCTGTTAAAAGAAAGAAAAGACAAACTGCGGGCTGAGAGAAAACATTTGGAATGCAAAGGTCTGATAAAGAATTCCTCCAGAATATAAAAAGATCTAAACAAACAAATAAACAAACAAACAAAAAACAACCAAAAAACAAACTTCAGTAACAAGAAAACAAACCACTGAATTAAAACAACAGGCAAAAGATTAAGACAGGTGCTTCACAAGAGAAGATGCATAGATGGCAAATAGGCACCCAAAAAGATGCTCAACGTCATTAATAATTAGGGAAATGAACATGAAAACTACAATAATGTACTACTACGCAACTATAAGAAACATGGCTATTGGTCAAAATTTTAAAAGCTTACCCCATGAAACAAAGATGTGGAGGAACTGGAAGCCTCCTGCACCGCTGATCGGAATGCAAAATGTGTGTGACAACTTTGCAAAAACACACACCTACTGTATGATCCATCCATTTTACTATTTACTATTTCCCAAGAGAAATAGAAGTATACATCTGCATACTATTGTTCCCAGCAGCTTTATTTTTTATAGCCCCAAACTTGAAACAACCCACATATTATTAGCAAGTGCACTGATAAATTGTGGCACATCCATATAATGGAATACTACTCAGCAATAAAAAGGAACTACTAATACATGCAAAAACATGGATAAAGGTCAAAATAATTAAGCTGAGTTAAAGAATGCAGACTTAAAAATTACAAACTGTGTAATTCCATTAATATAAAACTCTAGAAAAAGCCAAATAATCTCTAACGACAGAAAGTAGATTAGTGTTCGCCCAGTTAGGCAGGTGCAGGAGTAAGGGAGTAAGTACAAGAGGTTACAAAGGGACACAAAGAGACTTTTGGAGATTATAGAGTTCATTATCTTGATTGTGGTGGTGGTTCCTGGATATATACAGATGCCAACACTGATCAACTTGTACAATTTAAATATGTACAGTTTATTACATGTCAGTTATACCTCAATAAAGCTGTCTTTTAAAAGAAGAACTGCATGATTTTCCTTTCAAGTTCTAGTTGCCTGGCCTTGTTATGATCCAAGTAAATTCTCCAGCCCTGGTTCAGCTTTATCTCTTCCCACGGTACGTGATATATTTAGTACTCATAAAAGAAACTTGTAAGCAGTTACTATAGTCATTACCCTAACAAACTGTGTATTCCTGACAAGTAGAAATGCTCTCATTTTAATTTCTTTGTAATGACACATTATACACTTTTTAAATGTCAGTCTTTTTATTTTCAGCCTGGCAGAAACTTGACTGAAGTTTACATATAAGAGCAATCAGCTCTGATGGCAATAGGCTGAATCAGTTCTGAAAGTAAATTTTATATGACTCTTTTCTCCAGATAATTTGACTTTTAAATGTATAACTATGACACCTTTATATAAGGGAATATATACTGAAGAAACAGCTATAAAACCTGAAACTTCCATGTTTTAATTCTTCTTTTTTGCCTTGCCTGTTAACAGGATATGGCTAGACATTGTGCACATTCATTGGTTTACTCTGCAATAAATTACTACTCTCCTGACCAGTGAATAGACAGCCGTCACCATGAGTTAGAAATGTTAGGCATTCGGCTATAGCCTAGATTACAATTCATGGTTTTTAAATATTGTGGGTGTGAAAGATTTTATAAGTGACCATTTGACAAGCTACAGCATTGTACTTCCTTAAGCTATATTTGGGGGTATTGATTTATAGTTATAGTCTTGCTGTAGGGCTTGCTTTTTGGTAGACAAGAATTTTTCTGCTCATTCCTCAAGGATTCCTTCTGAATGCCTGCAAAGAGCATGAACTTTGGAGCTAGAATGTTTAGGTTTTTATACAGTAAGCTCTGTCACTTACTGTGACCTTGGGCAAGTTACTTAACATCAGCAAGCATCAATTTCCTCATCTGTAAAATGCAGAAAATGAAGGGAATATAACTTATAGGGTATCTGTCAAGATTGAATGAATTAATAAGTGGAAAACAAATACATTTTTACCTTGCATGCACTACATGCTATCCAGCCCCTTCCCAACTGTTATCACTGTTATTGTTAGAATGGATTTTTTCTGAGATTGTGGAGTAGATTCTGGTGAAAACCAAAAACATCATCTGTTTGGGAATGTCCCTGTGCTTAATTATTCACCTTTTGTGCTTATAGCATTCACCCTGAAGTACTGTCAGTTTAGGGATTGATTATCACACCTCGTTTTCATTTCTGTCAGTCCTGAGGTACTGTAGTCACCAGCACTGTGTGCTTTGAGAATGAGATTGAGATTGGTGAATAAAGGGTTTTTCATCTTCTAAGAATAAAATTTTTGTAACCACCAGTGTTCATTTGGTTTAGAGCACAAGGAAAAAGGGCATTCTATAAAATAGATTGCTGGGTTCATCAGAATTGCTGCCTAAGCTCCGATCTGTGGTCCATCCAAACTAGCATTTGCTCTTAGATGGGGCACCAGGGAGGGAACGTGGGTAAGTTTGGGGGGACTGACAGAAGCCCCCACTCAGCTTTTTCTCCCCCAATTTTTTTCTGCTTTTTTTCCCATCTAAACATGGCTCTTTGGTTTCTTTAAATCATTAAGAAAAGAGGTTCAGCCCCAGGAACTCCAGAAAAAGCTGAGGAATTATTATTTCATCATTGTGAACACATGCCAGGAAAGACAGATTTTTTTAAGATAGTTTATTCTGTGTAATTGTTATACTAACATATTTTGGTCTTAGAATATTCAAGCAATTCAAAAATATATGGGATATTAATTCCAAGTCCTCTGTATTCTCCTTCCTCAGCAGTAACTACCGTTAACTTTAATGTATACTATTCCAGATTTTTTTCTCTGCAGATCTAATACTGTAATTTTAGAAAAGTAGATTAATTCTATACATGCAATCTCTGTCATTTTATTTCCTTAATAATATGTTTCATATGCTTTCAAGGGGAGTACATATATGTATTCATGGCATTCTTTTTAAAGTCCATTCAGTATTTTAGTGTATAGATGTATCATAATTAATCAGTCTTGTTGATATATATTTGGGTTCTTTCTAATTTGCTACTATTACAAAAAATACTGCAGTGAACATTCCTTATACATACAGTTTTGAATATGTTTCTGAGTGTTTCTATTGGGTAAATTCCCTGAAGTGTAAATATGTGTTCAAAGAATATAAAATTATGTTTTGAAATGATAGATATTGACAAATCACGGGTGCTTACTGAAAGAACAAAGTAACTCATATATTAATAGTAGATATGTTGAAGAATGGTAGCCTTTGCTTTGCCCTCAATTGAGGTAGCTCCTTGTGTTAACAGTTAATAGTGATTTCTAGATCTTCAAAAAATTAATAGCTCCCCTTAATCCTCATTCTTATCTGTTCTATCCATTCATTCATTGATCCTTCATTTATTTAAAAAATATAGGGTTTTAATTATAAAAGTAATTTAACTATATTATAGTAAATTTGGAAACCAGCTTAAGAAAAAAGTCATAATCCTTATGATTTCCCCGTGTATTTTATCTGTGTATTTGAAAAATATAATTCTAATTGTTGTGTACTTACAACTTTGGATTCTTAACATTATATTTTGGCATTTTCCATAATGTCTTCATAGTGTTCTATTGGCTGTAACATGGTTGAATCATTTCATTATAGTTGGCAGTTAAGATTTAGAATCTGTCTTTTATTATTTTGAATCTTGACATTTTTTTCTTCCATATAAATTCTTCTCTATACCAAAGGCATCTAATAAGTATTTGGAAATTTAGTTAACTAACCACAACTGCTTATTAGTATATGCTCTCAAAAAGTGTTATGACTCCTGAATGGATTCCTTTCCTCGGGATATTTGACAGCTTTTTTAGCTTTCAGGTTGTTGGAAGATGAAAACAGTCAAACGACTTTTTGTTTTAGCCATCTATTGCAGCTTAACATACCACCCCCAAACTTAGACAAACAATTTGAGCTAGGTTCAGCTGCATATTTATTCTGCCAGCCTTGTCTGCGGTCACCTACGAGGCTGCATGCCAGTGGCCTAGTGGCTGTGATGCTGGCACGGCTGGGTCTCTCTTCCTCTTCCCGGGTAGCCTCTCCCTGTGGTTCATCAGCAAAGTGGCTAGACTTCTTACCGCAGGTTCGGGGCTTCTTGCGGGAATGGAAGCTGTCAAGTCTTTTTACAGATTTGGTCCACAGCAACTGGCATATTGCTGTTGGGTAAAGTGAGTGACTGGGCCAGATCAGGGTCGGCTGGAGGGGACTGCTGGGAGGGATGGTTTTTCTGGGGCCACCTGTGGAATAGACTAGCGCAAAGGGTACCTCATAGTCACCTTCGTTTGTATTTCTCAGACTTCTAGGGGAGTGGAGCATCTTTCTATACGTATACTGTCGCTTTCCTTTTCAGTGAAATACCCTTTCAGGTTTTGCCCACCTCTCTTTTGGGTAGTTTGTCTTCTCATACTGATTTGTAGAAGTTCTTCACATACTCTGGATGTTTTCCTCTGTTGGCTGTATGTGTTAACAAACATGTTTGGCCAGTTTGTGGCTTATCGTTCACTGTCTTTCTGGTGTTTGTGCTAAATAGAAGTTCCTAATTTTAAAATTGTTGAATTTAGGGGTGCCTGGGTGGCGCAGTCGGTTAAGCGTCCGACTTCAGTCAGGTCACGATCTCGCGGTCCGTGAGTTCGAGCCCCGCATCAGGCTCTGGGCTGATGGCTCAGAGCCTGGAGCCTGTTTCCGATTCTGTGTCTCCCTCTCTCTCTGCCCCTCCCCCGTTCATGCTCTGTCTCTCTCTGTCCCAAAAATAAATAAAAAACGTTGAAAAAAAAATTTTTTTTAAATTGTTGAATGTAACATCTTTTATGATTTGTGCTTTTAGGGTCCTTCTCTCCTCCAAGGCATAAAATACTCTTGTACATCATCTTCTAAATGTTTTATAGTTCTGCCTTTGATATGCAGCTTTATAATTCACCTGGAATTGATTTTGGGGATTGGTGTGAGGCAAGAGTCCACTTGCATTTTTTTCCACATGTGACCTTTCTTCACTTTTTACTTTTGGATTAGTTCCAGTGTTTCTTACACGCTGTATGTTCATCTTTCCTGGATCCTTTTTTTTTTTTTTTTATTTTGCTGGAGCACAGCCATGCAGCAGTTCTGAAAAGAAGCAACTTAAGAGCAAATCAGTATTTAATTGAGGATTTCTACAAATAATATGATTAAACAGCTGCACTCCTTTGGTGAGGAGATAGCACTTGAGCTGGGACCTCAAACATTACAAGCCAGCATATAGAGCCTAGGAAGAATGTTTTAGGCAAAAGGAACAGCAAGTATTCTTACCAACTGGGAGAAGGAGTTACTTAGAAATGTAGTAAAAATGAAAAACTGAGCAGGAAAGTCATGGTTCAAAATGAGGCGTAATTCTGAGGAATTGAATGTTAGCAAGGCAATGCCATTGACCTCTACACTTACAACACTCCCTTTCAAGTATCTGGTTTAGTGACCATATGCTGACATCTTACTTCTAATTAATCGTATTACATATGCTGTCTCTGCTGTGACAGGTCTTTACCTATGTTTTGTTTGTAGACTTTCCACTTTCATAATAAGTCTGTAAACAAAGTGTGGAAGATCCAATCATTGTTTCTGAGAATTACAGGTGCTAAAACCTGGATGATGTGAAAGAGATGGCTTTGTGTTAAAAGCTGGATAGTGATGGGGAGGCATAGAGGTAGAAGGAAATATGGATACGAACTTTCTCATTTTATAGACTGGGGAGTCAGGAGATACAGTCTAAAGGAATGGCCAAGTCGAGCTCATAATTATCATTCCAAGTTAGAAAGGTAATGTAGAGAACTGAAGATAAAAACATGGCTAGGAAAAATTTAAAAGATTGTAGTAGCATAAGTGAGCTAAATTCTACCTCTTTCATGGTGAGGAAATGCTGAATCTCCTTAATGAATACATAACTTAATTGATGAAATAAAGGCCTATATATAGTAAAGTTTTGGAGGCTACACAAGAATAACTAAAGTCAGAAATGGAAAAGGGTTTACCTCTGTCAATGGATTGGGAGAAAGAGAAGCATTTTCTTGGTAGGGGAAAGAGAAGCTTTTGCTTTTCATGACACTTCCTCCTCTAACTGCATTTTTACTTCTCTGTTCATTTATTACCTTTCAAATAATGTAAAAAGAAGAGTAAACAAAGAAAAGCTAAGGCTGGGATTCTCTGACAGAAGAATTAAAACAACTGTGGGAAAAGCAGTCAGTTAGCTGGACATCTAGGATAGACTTATGAATATTAGTTATATCATTTATGAACCCGTTTATAAGCTTCCCACATCAAGAAGGCTTGTATCCTATAGGAGTTTATTGGAAATGAACGTATTTAATTGAAGTTATAAAATTAAACTCGTGACAATACTACCGTGGATACATTCATTCATTTGACAAGTGATCATTAGTGGAGTGAATTCATATTGTTAGTCTTCTATGCCTGTCCCTGGTGTGCTTCAAGACTGTGTAAAGGAGGGGCGCCTGGGTGGCGCAGTCGGTTAAGCGTCCGACTTCAGCCAGGTCACGATCTCGCGGTCCGTGAGTTCGAGCCCCGCGTCAGGCTCTGGGCTGATGGCTCGGAGCCTGGAGCCTGCTTCCGAGTCTGTGTCTCCCTCTCTCTCTGCCCCTCCCCCGTTCATGCTCTGTCTCTCTCTGTCCCAAAAATAAATAAATGTTGAAAAAAAAAAATTAAAAAAAAAAAAAGACTGTGTAAAGGAAAGCTCACAGTAGGTTTCTGTTGAGTGAGCTTAATTATAGTTATGCTTCTTCATTATTTTGAAGTTTAAAGTGTTGACATTAGAAATAAGTTTTTGAGAGCACCTTCTTCTGTGATGGGGGGGCTTTTCCTATAACACACATAGCCAGAAACCAATTTCAGTGGATGGGACAACAGACATGATTTTTGAGAAGGTATTCTGTCCTCAGGTGATACTGTTGTGAACCCTGGGTCCTTCATTCACAGAAGTGGAAACTCAGGTACTGTGGTTCACGTTGCTCATTAGTGGCAGAGCATAGATTGACTCCTAGTATCTTGTGATTTTTAATGCTCTACTTTTGAAAAAAATTTCATCTCTCTTTATTTCTGCTGCTGCATGTGGTTTCCATAGTCTAGAGTGCTTTCCTGACTTCTCACTCTGCTTATTTTAGCTTATATGCTTTCTTTCTTTCAAAAACTCATCTCCTCTAAAACCTCTTGTCTCCTTAAAGAGACTTAGAATCAACACTTCTCTTTTCAGCCTCAGTACCACCCTCATTTTTAGTAATGATCAGTGTTTCCCATTCCTGGGATAATACCAGTCAGTCTGCTTCTGAATTAGGACTCTG